>NC_084836.1:114543383-114843383 GCF_033115175.1 Lepus europaeus | reverse complement strand
GCCATCTTCTACTGCTTTTCCCAGGCCATTAGCAGGGAGCTGGATCAGAAGAGGAGCTGCCCGGACTTGAACCGGCGCCCCTATGGGATGCTGGTGTCGCAAGCAATGGCTTCCCTTGCTGTGCCACAATGCTGGCCCCTGGCATGCCTGATTTCTAGCAGCTGAAACAAACAGGAAATGCCGGCATCTTTGATAACAAAACACCTTGCCCCGGCCAGCACCGGGCTCCACAGACAGAGTCACAGGGCCAATACAGAGAGGAGGCTCCGTTCCAGACCAAGGTCTCAGTGCACGGAGAGACGTTTTCCCTGTACATAGAACGTTTTCGGTGCAGTGAGATTATACACTGCACAGAGAGGCTGACAGCCAACACTGATGGGCGGATATTAATGAAGATGATCACAGCCAGCATCATAGAGTGCTGACACTGCACTCCATCTCACTGAACTCCAGCTCTGCTGCTTGACTGACTTACTGAGCCCTGGGGCTGGCGCTGTGGCGCAGCGGGTTAGCACACTGGCCTAGAGCGCTGGCATCCCATATGGGCGCCGGTTCGGGTCCCGGCTGCTCCACTGCTGATCCAGTTCTTTGCTGTGGCCTGAGAAAGCAGTGGAGGATGGCCCTGGTCCTTGGGCCCCTGCACTGGCGTGGGAGGCCCGGAAGAAGCTCCTGGCTTCAGATCAGCCCAGCTTCAGCCATTGTGGCCATCTGGGGAGTGAACCAGCAGATGGAAGACCTTTCTCTCTCTCTCTCTCTCTCTCTCTGCCTCTCCTCTCTCTGTGTAACTCTGACTTTCAAATAAATAAATAAATCTTAAAAAAAAAAGAAAAAAAGAACTTACTGGGCCCCTCTGTGCCTCGCTTTCCCCCTTTGCCCGGTGGGTGTCGCAGCAGCGCCTTATTCCACGGGCTTGTTCTGGGGATTTGTGGATTAGCCCTCTGGGTGAACACTAAATATTAGCTATTGTTATCACTTTTTAAAAGATGTGTTCACTTTGAAAGTCAGAGTTACAGAAAGAGAGGGAGAGACAGAGAAAGATTTCTTCCATCTGCTGGTTCAATCCCCAGAAGGCTGCAATGGCCAGCACTGGGCCAGGCCACAGCCAGGGTCCAGGAGCCTCATCCGGGTCTCCCATGCCGGGTGCAGGGGCCCAAGCACTTGAGCCATCTCCCACTGCTTTTCTTGGCCATTAGCAGGGAGCTGGATTGGAAGTGGAACAGCTGGGACTGGAACTGGTACCTGTATGGGATGCCGGTGCTGCAGGTGGCAGCTTACCCCCCTGTGTCACAGCGCCAGCCCAGCGATCATTTTTATGACAACTTCTCATTCCTTTATCACCGCCTCTGGAGTGAAAAGGCCACAGAGGCCGACGGTTTCCCAGAAGTCTGGTGCCAATTTAGGAGCAAATCCTGACGTGACCTGCAATTATTCATTCCTTTGTTTTACCCACTCCGTGTGCAAGGCATCTGTCTCACGTCAACGTGTTTGGTTACGGAATGCTATAGAATATACAGCATAGAACCCACATCATCTTTGTAAAACCTACACATTTCTGAATTCTGAAACACTGATTTCTGAAAGGGAGATTATCAGCCTGGGCTGCCCATCTGACGCCTCTACCAGGTGACCACAGCTGGGCCCATCCAAAGCCAGGAGCTTCTTCTGGGTCTCCCACATGGGTGCAAGGGCCCAAGGACTTGGGCCATCTTCTACTGCTTTCCCAGGCTATAGCAGAGAGCTGGATTGGAAGTGGAGCAGCTGGGACTCGAACCAGCGCCTATATGGGATGCTGGTGCTGCAGGCCGTGGCTTTACCGGCTACTCCACAGTGCCCGCACCAGGAAAGCAGCTTGAAGTTGCAGGACTTCTCAGAGCCCTTAATGCCAACAGGCTCTGTGGATCTCCGGCTGGGCCATAGAAAGCAGCGTTGTCTGGGTTTGCAGACTCGGGTTTCAAGGTCATTTTTCTTAGGGACTCTCCCAGTGCTGACACTCTGAGAAGCAGGGAGGCTTGGGCAGGACAACTTGGAGGAGCTGAGGACCCTGGGCAGGACAGAAGAAGCACCAAGGAGCCAGACCCAGTGGAGAGTCCGTGGTGACGCCCACACTGCTGCCAAATAACACTGTGTGACCTTGAAAAATACCCCTGCTCCTCTGAGAGCCGTGGCCTCCTGACTTGTGAAAACAAAGGACAAAACCCTCTTTGAGGGCCCTGGCTGGCCGGTGCCTTTTCGCTACCATCTTTGGAAGAAGAGGAGACGAGCTGACGCCTTGAAGTAGACGTTCAAAAGAACTTCAAGTGGCTCAGCAATGCCAGGATCCGCATCCTGGAAATCGCTAGAAGCCTGGGCTGGGCTGGGCGAGCCGCTCGGAGGCAGGGAAGCAGGCAGGGGGGTTCTGAACGTCCCTGGAGCCCCACGACCCCCAGAGAAGATTCCAAGCCTGCAGTGACGGAAGCCGACATGCACTTTCTTCCCTCTCCCAACAGCTTCTCGGAGGCCACTGCCAAGGGCGGCCCCGCCAGAGTAAATTTGGGTCTTCCGTGCGCTTCAAAGAACGGTAGAGCTCGGTTGTTCCACGGAATTTTGAAGTTCCGTTAGCTGGTTTTTGAAATGATGAAAGCTGGCCCAAGATAAAGCAAATTGAAGCACAGTAAAAATCACCTAGAAAAATTAAGTCTCTCTCCCAGACCCCTCCCACTGCCTCCTGTCTCCCGCCCCGTGGCATTCGATGCCTTGTAGTGCTCCCTCCAGCACCCTCATCCATCTATCTATCTATCTATCTATCTATCTATCTATTTTTAAAATCTATTTGAGAGAGAGATCCGTCTGCTGGGTCACTCTCCAAATACCTATAATGGCCAAGGATAGGCTGGTGCCACCGCTAAGAGCCAGGAACTGAATCTGGGCCTCCTGCTTTGGTGGCAGCGACCCGACTACTCGAGCCCTCACTGCTACTTCCCGGGTGCACATTAGCAGGAAGTTAGAATTTGGAGCGGAGTGGAGGTGGAGACTGGAACACAAGCGCTGTGACGGGGACCTGGGCCGAACGCCGGCGCCTGGACAGGCTGGAGGTGGGCAGGCAGTGTTTGCAGCTGGTGGGACGTTTTGGTCTGCAAGGACAAAACCACACGTGGCCTACAAATGTACGACTCCCTTGTAAGAGTTCTGGGCAGGGGCCGGCGCTGTGATGTAGCACGTAAAGCCACCGCCTGCAGTGCCGGCATCCCATGTGGGTGCTGGTTCAAGTCCCGGCTGCTCCACTTCTGATCCAGCTCTCTGCTATGACCTGAGAAAGCAGTGGAAGATGGCCCAAGTCCTTGGGACCCTGCACCTGCGTGGGAGACCTGGAAGAGGCTCCTTGCTCCTGGCTTCAGAACGGCCCAGCTCCAGCCATTGCAGCCATTTGGGGAGTGAACCAGCGGCTAGAAGACCTCTCTCTCTCTCTGCCTCTGCCTCTCTGTAACTCTGCCTTTCAAATAAATAAATAAATCTTTAGAAAAATTTTTTAGCAAAGAGTTCTGGTGTAGAGCTGTTTCAAAGGTGGGTTCATTTAAGGGAGCGAGGACATCACCATGGACCCCAGCTCTGGTGTCCTTAGCGGGAGGGACTTTACGTCTCCACCCCGGAGATGTCAGAGCATGCGCAGTGGGAGTGTCCCGGAAGCCGTCTGGTACCAGGACAGCGAGCAGTGGCTTAACCACGCAGGGCAGAGCTGGGGAGCTACCTGCTCGCATTCCCACGACCCGGGAGAGGAGATTCTCCAAGCCGGCTTCCCCGTGGCCGACCTCTGCCATGGGTCCTGCAGCGCCGGGTGGGAGTAGGAGAGGCAGCGTCTGCCCGCCTGCCGTGGACACGCCTCGCTCCCAGGGATGCTGCAGAAGCACCTGACGCTCCCAGCACACGCAGGGCTGTGCGATGGACCTCCGGAAAAGCCGGACAGGACCGGGAGCTGGGTCATCAGTACGTGAGAGGTAAGCAGGAGGCAGAATCCACGGTGATCCTCATGTGGTTCTGGGTTCAGCAACCAGGTTGCTGAGTACGACGGCTGTGGGTCTGTGAGGCCAGGACTCACGAGTTGGATCTTGACCTTGGTAAACGTGAGATTCCTATTAGATACAGACAAAGAGGCAGGCGTCCATCAGCTCCGCACTCCTGTATACGTAAAGCGGGCATTTGTGGGTGGTGGTTGTTCTGGTGCTGTGGCCAAGAGTGTCCTGACGGTCACAACAATCTTAGACCACATATAGACCTGTATCTATCAGTGCATCCTTCTAGAATCTACCTGGAGGATGACGCCTGTCGCCAGCAGTGCTGGATGTCCCCGGAGATGGGGAGACCAGGAGGGAGACTTGGGAGGCTCCGGTTTGCACGATGTTTTTTTTCTACTTGAATAAGAAACTGGAGGCTCAGGACAGCTTGCCTGAGGTCACAGCCAGGGAGCGGCAGAGTTGCTTTTGGGGTGGTTTTTTTTTTTCATTTGTTTTGTTTTTATTTACTTATTTAAGTTGAAAGGTAGAGTGACAGGGAGGGAGAAACAATGAGAGAGTGAGAGCTCCTGTCTGCTGGTTCACTCCCCAAACGCCTGCAGCGGAGGCTGGGCCAGGCGGAAGTCAAGAGCCGGGAGGTCGATCCAGATCCCCCACGTGGGTGGCAGGGGCCCAGCGGCCTCTCGGTCCCGTTAGCAGGAAGCTGGATCTGAAGTGGAAGTGGGATTCAACCGCGGGCGCTCTGGTGTGGGATCCAGGCATCCCAAGCCGTGGCAAAACCCATTGCCCCACAATGCCCGTCCCAGGGCCAGCTCTTGCAGTGAGGTTGGCCCTGCCCCCGAGGTCAGGGGCCTGCTGCTCTGAGACTCTCGCTCCCAGGAGCTGCATAGGCGAGGGAGCCACTCCGGGATCGGTGCGCCCGGGCCCACCTGTGCCTGGGCTGGCTCCTCTGTGTGTGTGGCTGCGGCATCTCCCGTGCCTGAGCACCAGCGAGAGCCGGGAAGCCCTGCCTGGACTCAGGAGAGGCCGTGCCCCTCTCCTCCCCCTCCATCATGGGGGCCGCAAAGCCGGAGGCTGCAGCTGCACGTGAAAACAATGCTGCACAGCCCCCAGGCTGCACGCCTGCCCCGGCGCATGAGCGTCCCCTGCCTTCCTCTACCCAAGGACTGGAGCTGCTTAGGCTCCCAGGCCGAGAGGCCGGGGTCCTGACGCTAGCTCCATTACCACTGCTGGTGCTGTGTGACCTTGGGCAAGTGACTCAGCCTCTCTGTGCTTGTCTCCTCATCTGTACCGTGGTGCTAGCAGCAGTAGCCATTAGGGGCCAGTGAGTCAGCACTGTCAGTCACTTGGCTCTCTGCTCACCTGGCCGTCACCCTCCCTGCCACAGGGCCTTCGCACGTGCTGTTCCCTGCGACAGGTGAGTGCCTGCTCGTCCTTCCTTCCCGCCAACATCTGGCTGCCGCCCCCATGAGGCCAGGACCATTTTTCTTCCAACACAGCGCACACCGGGTCTGATCAGCAAGCTGGCAGTCATCGATTGTTCATTGAGCGACTATGTGATCTGTCCATGCTAATTCATTCCATAAACGCTGGATAAACGAGGCTAATAAGAACCCATCTCATTGCATCTTTGTGAGGGTTCAGCCCGGGCTTGTAGAGCGTTGGGGTGGGCGCTTAGCCCAGGGGTGAGGGTGCCTGGGTTCAATTCCCAGCTCTGGATGCTGCTCAAGTCGCTGGGTCCCTGCCACCAACGTGGGAGACTTGGACTGAGCTCCTGGCTCCTGTCCAGGCTCAGCCCCAGCTGTCGTGGGCACTGCAGGAGTGAACAGGTGGGTGGGCACTCTCTGTCTGTCTCTCCGCCTCCCGGAGAAGGTGTCTGTAGCGATGCTGGTGCCTCGGGCAGTCCCGTGGCCTGTTGGGCTCAGGCTCTCTTGGCCCAGTCTGTGCCTCCCCCAGCAGCTGGGTCCATAAGCAGCCTCAGCCCTGTTTTTTTGTTTTTGTTTTTAAGATTTATTTTATTTATTTGAAAGGCAGAGTTACAGACAGGCAAAGGCAGAGAGAGAGAGATTGATCTTGGATCTGCTGGTTCACTCCCCAAATAGCCACAACAGCTGGAGCTGAGCCGATCCAAAGCCAGGAGCCAGGAGCTTCTTTCAGGTCTCCCACGTGGGTGCAGGGGCCCAAGGACTTGGGTCATCTTCTACTGCTTTCCCAGGCCATAGCAGAGAGCTGGATCAGAAGTGGAGCAGCCGGGACTCGAACCGGTGCCCGTATGGGATACTGGCACTGCAGGGGGTGGGTTTGCCTGCTACTCACGGCGCCGGCCCCTGTCATTGCTTTGTGTACAGCCCTACAGCGAGGACGTGGCTCCATTTGTAAGTAGTTTAACAAATCAGAAGAACAACATTTTGTGACGCATGAAATTCAAGTTTCGGAGTTCAGAAATCAAGCTCTATCGGCCGACAATCACGCTGGTTGCTTTCTTCGCTCTGCACAGCGGGTTGCATAGCTGCGGCCCATAAAGAGTAAAATATTTACTATGTGGCTGACGGCGTCCAGCCCCGTCTCATTCCATTCTTATCCCATGTTATTCCCTTCTGCCACCGAGCAGCCGGGTCAGAGAGGTTCTGCCAAGGCCAGGGTCACCCAGCAGGAAAGGCTGGGATGGGGGTTTGGGCATCCTGGCTTCGCAGTCTGGGGCTTAGGCCTGAGCCCCCCTCGCTGGCCGTGCACTGAGAAGCCCCCCGCCCGCCCGCAGCCGGGGGCCAGCGGCGTCTCCTCAGACGGCCCCGCAGGGCTCCCTGCCAGGCCTTTCTCCTCCGGAGCCTGGCCTGGCGCACACAGGCTGCTCTGTGCGGCCGTGGGCAGACGGCCTCTCGGGCCAGCAGTGTTCGGTTACCCCAGTGACATTCAATTGTTCCTGAGAGAGGGGCCCTGTCTTTGGCAAGCCCCAGACCTGGATTCCAGGAAGCTCCGCCTGACCCTCTTCTGTTTGTTTCCAATCTGCGAATCTGCCTGCATCGCTCTGTGCAGGCTGCCTGCTGTGCTCACCAGCGAGGAGGACCCAGGGCCCGTCCACAGGGTTCAGCACCTCCGGGAGGGACCCGAGCCACAGCTCTGCCCAGCTGCCTGCTGGGCTCACCAGCGAGGAGGACCCAGGGTCCGTCCACAGGGTTCAGCACCTCCGGGAGGGACCCGAGCCACAGCTCTGCCCAGCTGCCTGCTGGGCTCACCAGCGAGGAGGACCCAGGGCCCACCACAGGGTTCAGCACCTCCGGGAGGGACCCGAGCCACAGCTCTGCCCAACTGCCTGCTGGGCTCACCAGCGAGGAGGACCCAGGGCCCGTCCACAGGGTTCAGCACCTCCAGGAGGGACCCGAGCCACAGCTCTGCCCAGCTGCCTGCTGGGCTCACCAGCGAGGAGGACCCAGGGCCCACCACAGGGTTCAGCACCTCCGGGAGGGACCCGAGCCACAGCTCTGCCCAGCTGCCTGCTGGGCTCACCAGCGAGGAGGACCCAGGGCCCGCCACAGGGTTCAGCACCTCCGGGAGGGACCCGAGCCACAGCTCTGCCCAGCTGCCTGCTGGGCTCACCAGCGAGGAGGACCCAGGGCCCGCCACAGGGTTCAGCACCTCCGGGAGGGACCCGAGCCACAGCTCTGCCCAGCGCCAACGGCTCCCGCCATGCGGGGCTTGCCCAGACCAAGAGCCCAGGTTCTGACCCCTGGGGTGGCAGCAGCTCTCTGGGTGACACTGGCACAGCCCCACTACAGATCAGCTTGGCAGGAGCTGGGAAAACAGAGGCAAATGTCTGGATTCAAATCCTGGCTCCGTCATTTACTGGCTGAGTAATTTTGGGCAAATTTCTGAAACCGAGCCTGGGTTTCCACGTCTGTACTCTGAAGATAATAACAGTGAAACCTCTCTGAGCTGACCCTAGTGAGGACAAATTGTTTGATGTTTGGAGAAACGCCTGGAACATAATGAAGGCTCAGCAAATGCAAGCAATTATTATTATTATTATTATTAAAACAACAGCTACTACTGTCCAATATTCACCAGATCAAAACTATCATGCAAAGGGGTGGCATTGTGGCGCCATGGATCAAACCGCTGTTTGCAACACCAGCATCCTGCAACGAAGCGCTGGTCCAGATCCTGGCTGCTCTGCTTCCAATCCAGTTCCCTGCTGCTGTGCCTAGGGAGGCAGTGGGGGTGGCCCAAGGAGCTGGACCCCTGCCACCCACGTGGAAGACCCCAGTGGAGTTCCCAGTTCCTGGCTTTGGCCTGGCCCAGTTCTAGCTATTGTGGCCATTTGGGGAATGAACCAGCAAATAGAAGGGGCTCTCTCTCTCTCTTTCTCACACTACCTTTCAAATAGATAAACAAACAAATCTTTTTTTAAAAAATATTTATTTATTTTACTTGAAAGTCAGAGTTACAGAGAAGCAGAGGCAGAGAGCCAGAGAGGTCTTCCATCTGCTGGTTCACTTCCCTGATGGCCGCAACGGCTGGAGCTGCGCTGATCCGAAACCAGGAGCCAGGAGCTTCTTCTGGGTCTCCCACACGGGTGCAGGGGCCCAAGGACTTGGGCCATCTTCTACTGCTTTCCCAGGCCATAGCAGAGAGCTGGATTGGAAGTGGAGCAGCCGGGGCTTAAACTGGCACCCATATGGGATGCCGGCACTGCAGGCGGCGGCTTTACCTGTTGTGCCACAGCGCTGGCCCCATAAATCTTTTTTTTTTTTTTTAAGTGCCATGCATGTGCCTAAGGAGGTATACACAGTACTAGTCATTGCAGCTCTATACCTAATAGAGGCACCTTAGAAAACTTTATGTAAAGCACAAAAACGCAAAGCAGACCACAAGTATACATACATATGTAAATGCACGAAGAAAATCCAGACCGGGCACCTGCACCATCTGATTCGGCTGTCACTAGCATGCGGCCATTTACATTTAAATGCAAAGTAATTAAAATGAAACACAATTTGAAGTTCATTTCCTCCATGGCATCAGCTGTCCTGGCGGCGCAGCCAGTGGCGGGTGGGTCTGAGAGTGCGGGTGGCGGACGGATCCACCGGGCACAGCACTCGGACCCTTCCAGGAGAGTGAAAAAAAAGTCAGGTTGAGACCAGCAGCGACCTTGGAATGGGGAGAGGAAGGCTCATGGGACATTATTTGTTCTCATTTGAAAGGCAGAGAGGGAGAGAGGGAGAGAGAGAGAGAGAGAGGTACAGAGACAGACAGGTCTTCCATCCGCTGGTCCACTCCCCAGATGCCTGCAGTAGCTGTGCTGAAGCCAGGAGCTGGAAACGCCCTCTGGGTCTCCCACGTGGGTGGCAGGGACCTCAGGACTTGACCATTGCCTGCTCCTCCCAGGTCCACGTCTGCAGGAAGCCGGGATTGGAAGCAGAGCGGGGGCTCAAGCCAGGCACTCCCACACCAGAGGCCAGAGTCCCAAGAGGTGTCCCGATTGGTGGGCCAAACGATGGTCCCTTTCTTCTTTTAACACATATTTGTGGACTACCTGCCCTTTCTTATTTAAGATTGATTTATTTACTTGAAATGCAGAGTTGCGCACACACACACACACACACAGAATCTTCCATCCTCTGATTCACCCCCAATGGCTGCAACGGCTGGGGCTGGTCACAGGCAGCAGCCTGACCCGCAGTGCCCAGCCCAGGCCAGGGACTGACTTCAGCACTGGAGCCACAGAGGTGCACAAACAGAGTCCCTGTGCTTGGGAGCCGTGGCAGACGAAGCAAGCCCTTGGTGATGGCCAGCGCAAGGGCATGGGCGGAGGTGGGAGACGGCTCCGGCCCGCCCTGCCAGCTACTTCTTCCTCACGCACCTCGGCTGCTTCTTCAGATGAGGGGACCTCCTTGCCCGTGATTACAGTGTGTCAAAGAAAACACGAGTGTCCGCCCTTGGAGGGAGGAAACCCGAGTTCCTACCCAGTGCCACTGCTGCTGCCAACTCAGCCTGTGTCGGGGCCAGGTGGCTTCCCCACTCTGGGCCCTCTGTCTTTTCTTTCTTTTGTCTTTTTTCCCTCAAGCTTTGCTTATTTTATTTAAAAAGCAGAGTTACAGAGGGTGGGAGATACACACACACAGAGAGAGAGAGAGAGAGAGAGAGAGAGAGAGAGAGAGAGAGATTCTCCATCCCTGGTTCTCTCCCCAAATGGCCACAATGGCCAGGGCTGAGCCAGGCCGAAGCCAGCAGCTTCTTCTGGGTCTCCCACTTGGCTGGCGGGGGCCTGAGGACTTGGACCATCTTCCACTGCTTTCGCAGGTGCACTATCAGGGAGCTGGATTGGAAGAGGAGCAGCCGGAACCCAAACCGGTGCCCATATGGGATGCCGGCACTGCAGGTGGGGGCTTAACCTCGTCCGCCACAGCAGCGGCCCTGGCCTTGACATATGGCTGCCTCTGGGTTACTCCTGGTCTCACCTCCTGGCTCCAGCGTCCACCTGAACAGCGGGCACAGCCTGAGTGTGATGGGCACGTCCATGTCTCCCAGAGCTGCCTCTTTGTGGCCATTTGCCAACCAACCCTTGAGACAAAGCACAGAAGTAATGGCAGACTTGAGCAGTCAGGGCCATGAGAGGAGCAGGCAAGGAGGGTGCCAGCCCCGGGGACCCGCGGGGGCCTCCCTGAGGACGTGACGTTTGCTCTGAGACCTGTGGGATGAGAAGCTGCCAGGCTGCTGTGGTGTGGGCGGGAGCACCCAGGCAGAGAGCAGCATGTGCGAAGGTCCAGGGGTGGCAGAAAGTTTGCAGTGTGCAAGCAACAGCAGGGAGGCAGTGGAGCTGGAGCAGGTGGAGCAGGGGGGGACGTGGCAGAGGAGAGGCCGCCGCAGCTGCTCTGGGGCTGGACGGGCACCGAGGCGCAGCTGGACTTTATTCTGAACAATACAGGAAGGATTTTGAGAGCGTAAGCAGTGGAGAGCAGGGGTTTGGGTGGCCCTGCCGTGGCCGATCTCTTTCTTCCTGACGGTGGCGTGGCTGGGAGACAGGTGCCCGCCCACCTCTGCTCCAGCCTGGCTCCCCGGGGCAGCTCCTGGAGGGATGTCCTAGGCCCACCCCAGCCTGCTCCCTGGCCTTCCTTCAGTCACTCTGTTGAGCCTCCTCCATGCACACTGCTCAGTTTCCCCAGGACAGCCCCAGGCTGCCAATCATTGGCTGTGTGGCTTGGGTGAACCTGGCCTGCAGCCCTTATTTCTGCAAAATGGGGATTTTAAAAACATCGCCTGAGAACGGGGCTGTTGGGCGGATTAAGGAGATGAACGTGTGCAGCATTGGCTGGTGCGTCTGGCGCCAAGTAGGTGCTCAGCGAACACGTGCTGTCCTCAGAGCCTCTCCTGCCGCCCAAAGTCCAGGGGCGGGAAGCTCGCCCGTCCTTCAGGGCAGAGCCTGGGGGTTAATGGAGCCCGAGTTGCTGCTTTGAGCCTGGGTGCGTTTCTGCTTTGATGAGCCACCTTAGCCTTCCACAGGGACTAAGACTGAAACCTGGCACCAGGAGGTGGGGGTGCCGCTGAAACAGATCTCCAGAATGTGGGAGGGGGCCCGCGGCGTGGGGCAGCGGGCAGAGCTTTCGCACGGGTTGCCTGCTGCCCATCTCTGAATGCTTGGTGTGGATCCGCCTTCTGATCCAGCCGCTGCCAACGTGTCCGGGGAGGCAGCAGAAGATGGTGGCTTAAGTTGCTGACACCCACGTGGACGACCTGGATGGAGTTGATGACCCCCAGGTATCAGCCTGGCCCAGCCCTAACTATTGGGGGCATTTGGGAGTGAACCTGCAGATGGAAGATCTCTCTCTCTCTCTCTCTCTCTGCGTGTGTGTGTGTGTATGTATCCCTTTCTCTGTCACTCTTTCAAATAAAATTTTTTAAAGATTTATTTTATTTATTTGAAAGAGAATGACAGACAGAGGTAGAGACAGAGAGAGAGAGAGAGAGTGAGTCTTCCATCTGCTGGTTCAGTCCCCAAATAGCTGCAACGGCCGGAGCTGCACTGATCCGGAGCCAGGAGCCAGGAGTCTTCCACTTGGGGAAGGGGCCCACGCACTCGGACCGTCTTCCATTGCTTTCTGAGACGCATTAGCAGGGAGTTGGATTGGAAGTGGAGCATCTGGGGCTTGAACCGGCACCCATATGGGATGCTGGTGCTACAGGCCAGGGTTTTAACCTGCTACTCCACAGCATCAGCCCCTCTTCAAGTCAATTTTTAAAAATAGAAGCTTTGGAAGTAGGCAAAGGGTAACGGCTGCAAGAGTTTTGAGTCACCGGCTAGGAAGGTCTACCCTGCCGTGAACAGAGGGCCAAGGGAGATTCGGGGGGAGCTCAGAGAGAGAAGAGCCAAGCTCTGAGAGAGCCTCATGTCTAAGAGAACAGGTGCGTGGCAGGGAGTGGCACGCTGGCGGAAATTTAGTCAGGTCCCCATGAAAACGAAACACGCCACTGGAAGCTGGCAGAAAGGCGATCGTCGTCACCAAGAGGCAGGGAATGAATCCTGTTTGTTGTGGGGACGGCAGGAGCTGTGAGTGATAAAACAGAATATCGAGCTGAACCCACCGTTAGCAAAGCGTTGAAGGCGTGGCTGGGTTTCTCTTGAGTGCTTGTGGTAAAACGGAGGAAGGCAGGAATGACGTAAAGGCAGAATTGTTCATTGAAAGGGGAGCCGAGTTTTAACGTACGGAAAATTCACAGCCGATCCAAACTGGAAAGAGAGAGAGGGAGAGGGAAAGAGAGAGAGAGAGAGAGAGAGAGAGAGCAAGCACATTCTGGAGAAAACGAAGGTGGAGCGAAGTGTCTACCCAATGGGGCGGGCAGCGTGGATTGGCCATCTCAAAGAAGCCAGGGTCTGCCGCCCAAGGGGATGGACATCCCAGGAGTCCTGGGCTCCGAGGGCCAGTGCCCGGAGGGCCAGAACAACTCCAAAGAAGGGGCAGTGGGTGCGCCTGGACATGACTGCCAGCGTGGCCTCAGGCTCTGCCCTGCCTCTTGGGTGCCCCAGATCAGTGTCTGGGGGCCCCAGGCTGGGGTGTCCTGCACCCTGCAGAGCTGTGGGAGTGTGAAAAGCTCAATGTGGGTGTCAAAGGGTGCCCCAAAGCTACAGGGCCCACATGGAGACCTGTTACGGGGGCACAGCCACCGTGGGGAGCCGCAGTGGGTACACATGCCATAGAGCCGCGGGCTACCTTCCCCGAGAACCTAGGCCAGCAGAACCCCCAGAACCACGATTCCAGCCCAGGCTCATGACTCCAACCTGTGAGAATGGTGCACCCCGCAAAAGCCCTGAACTGGGGTTGCAGGGGCCTTTGGGGGCCAAACTGCTCCCCGCTAAACTGGGGGGGTCAGGCCTGGCGTCACGTTGGGTACAGGAGACAGAGCCTTGAGTCGGGTTGTTCCCAAGCCTTGCGACTGTGGTTGGCCCCTTCCTTCTTTCCTCTGTCTCCCAGTTGGAATGGAAGCAGCTGGCCCCATCCCATCCCGCTGCCGCCTCCTAGGAGCCGGCGATCGTCCTGACTGCCCAGACTGGTCTCTGGAGAGCCATTTGCCTCTGCACGAGTCACGCCTCGGGGCTCACCCATGGCTGACCTGGACGGCATTTGGACGAGACCTTGGACTTGCACTTAAGTTTGTGAAGGACAGGACACGAGTTTGGAGGGGAGGTTAGGAATGTTTGTGCCCGTCCCGCCCCAGCCCCATGCTGAAGCTTCCCTCTGCCCTGGGAAAGAACTGACAACAGATCCAACAGGAGAGCAGACAGGCACATTTGGTAACGCGCCTGGGGGACCGCGGCGTGGGGGTCCTCCCCGAAGCGCCAGGTGGCTGAGGCTTAAGCAACTTCCTGAGCTACGGAGAGAAAGAGCCTGGGGTCTCCCAGAGGCTCCACAGCCCGATCCAAGCCGTGCAGGGGCGAGGGGACTCCGGCCTGTGGGTAAAGCTCATGCTGACTTTTCCAAAAGAGAAACGAAAAGATGTCCAGAGACCGGTGCACGGTACTTTCTGGCTCGTTGTTCCCAGTTACGGATATTTCCTAACTGTCGCATCGCTACTGGGCAGGATGCTGCAGAGGGAGCCCCTGTCTACACTCTGTGCCAGAAAGGATTCGAGACAGGGCAGCGGTGAGGACGGTGGGGGAGACTCAGGACCCTTGAGCTTGCTCCTTTAGTTCAAAGCCGTCATACTTCGGGGTTTGGCGTATTGTTTTCTGAGCCCCCAACAAAACCTAGTGACAGAGGTGGTGGCATTAGGAGGCGGGGGGCTTGGAAGGTGACTGGGTCACGGGGACAGAGCCCACCTGGCTAGGATTAAGAGGCCCCAGAAAGCTTCCTTGTCCTCTCTCACCGCGTGGGGCACAGCAGAAGACACCGCCTAGGAACCAGAAGGTGAGGCTTCACCAGACACCTGCCGGCCCGGTGATCTTGGACTTCCGAGACCTTGCAGAAGTCAAGGTCTATCGCTCACAAGTCATTCAACTGGAGACAAGACAGCGGGGAGGGGCTGCAGGCCGGGGTGGAGGGGCAGGTCCAGGCAGCGGGAGAGAAGGCGCTTCAGCAGCCACAAAACACGTGGCTCTTAAACATATTACAAGATGCTTGGAATCTCTCAGGAGGGGAACGGGGGTTGAACGACACAGGCCCAGCGTCCGCTCTGCCGGCCTGGCAGAGGCCCAGCGCCGTTACACGTTGCTGCTGGGCATGGAAACTGGCACGAGGCCCCGGGCCACACTGGCAGCCTCGGGCAGCAACACAGGGTGACTTCTGGTTATTTGTCCCCCCGGCAAGCTGCTCATGTGCAGACAAATAGGAACCCACTGTGGCACTGTTTGTTACAGGAGAAAGATTCGAAACAGGCTGAATTTCTATCAGTGGACCAGTTATACTAATTATGGTTTAGCCATAAAACTGAAGGGCATGTGGCTATTAAGGAAGAATCGGGTGTGGACGAACTGACACACCACAGCAAGTGTGGACGCACTGACACACCACAGCGAGTGTGGACACACTGACACACCACGGTGAGTGTGGACGAACTGACACACCACGGCGAATGTGGACAAACTGACACACCACGGCGAATGTGGACGCAGTGACACACCACAGTGAGTGTGGACGCACTGACACACCACGGCGAATGTGGACACACTGACACACCACGGCGAGTGTGGACACACTGACACACCACGGTGAGTGTGGACGAACTGACACACCACGGCGAATGTGGACGCACTGACACACCACGGCGAGTGTGGACGAACTGACACACCACGGCGAATGTGGACGCAGTGACACACCACGGCGAGTGTGGACGAACTGACACACCACGGCGAGTGTGGACGCAGTGACACACCACGGTGAGTGTGGACACACTGACACACCACGGCGAGTGTGGACGCACTGACACACCACAGCGAGTGTGGACGCACTGACACACCACGGCGAATGTGGACACACTGACACACCACGGCGAGTGTGGACACACTGACACACCACGGTGAGTGTGGACGAACTGACACACCACGGCGAATGTGGACGCACTGACACACCACGGTGAGTGTGGACGAACTGACACACCACGGCGAATGTGGACGCAGTGACACACCACGGCGAGTGTGGACGAACTGACACACCACGGCGAGTGTGGACGCAGTGACACACCACGGTGAGTGTGGACACACTGACACACCACGGCGAGTGTGGATGCACTGACACACCACAGTGAGTGTGGACTCACTGACACACCACGGCGAGTGTGGACACACTGACACACTGTTGAGGCTGATCTGTTCTGAGATGAGGAGCACGGTGGGGGCAAAAGGCGCAGAGTCACCACACACCCCCCCGGAGCCGGGTGGAAGCCGGCCAGAGGGGAGCAGCCTGCAGACTCATTTATTTCAGTTGGTACAGCAGTTTATATATCCAAGGCAGCCAATCCGGTCAAGGGGCGGTCTATGCCCTAACCAATCACAGGCTGTTGCCAGACAGTTTCTGAAGCCATCCAATCACAGCCTGTTGCCAGGCAGTTTCTGTTGCCAGTGGCCATCTTGGCATGGCCTTCTCATTCCACCACAACACACCACAGTGAGTGTGGACGCAGTGACACATGTGTAGGTGGGAAGGGAAGAGAGGACAGGAGTGGGGTGCGTGGTTCTTGTGCAAGAGTGGGGGAAGAATCTGCGTATTTACTTTTAAAAGCGTAAAGACTGGAAAAACACAACAAACTGACCATGACAGTGAGCTGTGTGTGTGTGTGTGTGTGTTCATGGGGCGGTACGTAGTGATGGGGTCTGGTTTAATAAAGAATAGGAGAGGGAGGGAGGGATGGCCGTTGGGATGTAGTGGGTTGGGACACCTACAACCTGTTTTGGAGTGCCTGAGATCGAGTTCCACCTCTGCTTCCAATCGGCTCTGTGCTAAGGCGCCTGGGAGGCAGCATATGACCAAGCACTTGGGTTCTTGCCACCCACGTGGGAGTCCCGGATAGAGTTCCTGGCTCCTGGCTTCAGCCTGGCCCAGCCCTGCCTGCCTGTTGCAGCCATCTGGGGAGTGAACCAGTGTGTGGAAGATCTCTTTCTCTCCCTCTTCCTCCCTCTCCTTCTCTTGTCTCTCCCTCACCCCTCTCTGTCTCCCTGTCATTTTGCCTTTCAAATAAATAAATAAAAATGGTCTTATTGAACGGTAAGTCACATACCATATGACTTAAATGTGCAACTCAGGATCTTTACCATATTCACACAGTTGCACAACCATCACCATACTCCATCCTAGAACATTTCACGACCCCGTACGAAATCCTATACCCTGAGTAGCCACTTCCCACCTTCCACCCAGCTTTAGATAACTACTAATCTACAACTACCTGCTTTTTTTTTTTTTTTTTTAACAGGAAGAGTGGACAGTGAGAGAGAGAGAGACAGAGAGAAAGGTGTTCCTTTGCAGTTGGTTCACCCTCCAATGGCTGCCACGGCCAGTGCGCTGTGGCCGGCACACCACGCTGATCCGAAGCCAGGAGCCAGGTGCTTATCCTGGTCTCCCATGCGGGTGCAGGGCCCAAGGACTTGGGCCATCTCCACTGCACTCCCGGGCCATAGCAGAGAGCTGGCCTGGAAGAGGGGCAACCGGGACAGAATCCAGCGCCCCGACTGGGACTAGAACCCGGTGTGCTGGCACCACAGGCGGAGGATTAGCCTATTGAGTCGCGGCGCCGGCCCAACCTGCCTTTTCTGTCCATTTCCTATCAGTGGAATCCTACACACATGGACTCCTACAACACAAAAGTGTCTGCTTCTTCCATGGAGTTTCACGTTTTCAGGATTCACGCAGGTGCCAATACCTCATCTTTTTTCATCCATCTTTTTATATCCATTGCGCGGATCCCTGCCCCTCACTCCCCGAGTGTCCATCCTCGCTGGGAATTTGCACTGTTTGGGATCATTTCCACTTCTTGCTGTGAGCGCTGGCGTGGGAGCCTTCTGTGGCCATGCGTTTCCATTTCTCTTGAGCATCTACCTAGGAGCGGAATGGTGATTCTTCGAGTTTATCAACTGTTGAGCGTCGCTAAGAGTTTTTTCCACAGTGGCTGCAGTTTCCTATTTCACATGAGCAGCGCCTGAGGGGTCCCGTTCTTGGCCACCTGTTAGTACTTTTTGTGTTTTGTGACACAGCTACCTGGCTGTATTGGCATACAGACCACCAGAAAAAGGCCAAGATAGGAGGAGGGAAGGGGTGGGATTGACGAGGAAGGCCAGTGACGACCACGTGGGGCCGCACAGGCCTCCGTGGGGTGTGGAGCTTTATTGTGACCTCAGTGGAAGCTTTCAGAGCAGAATCTGCGTGTGCGAGTGCACGTGTGTGTTCTCACTGCTTTCGCACTGAATCCGTAAGTGGGTCATAATGCATGGGCCCCTCCCTCTGCGACGGGCAACTTCTGTTTTATTCTGATTCCTAAGAATCTCTGTAGCATCAACAGCAAATGCAGACACTGAGTCTTGTTCCCCTGCTGTTTTTGCGCGGACAGCAGGTGCTGTCGCACTTGCTTTTGAACTAGCAGTGTATCTCAGAGGCTTTCTGTGCGCCAAGAGATTCATCGCTTTTTTTTTTTTATATAAGCTGCTGCATAGCATCTACCACCTCTAATGGACAATGGTGTTGTTTTCCATTTTTTTCTCTTTTACTGTTTATTACAAACCACACTTTCTTTTTTCTTTTTTTCTTTTTTTTTTTTTTTTGAGGGCATTTTTTCTTTCTTTTCTTTCTTTTTTTTTTTTTTTTTTTTTTTTTTTTTTTTTGACAGGCAGAGTTAGACAGTGAGAGAGAGAGACAGAGAGAAAGGTCTTCCTTCCGTTGGTTCACCTCCCAAATGACCGCCACAGCCAGAGCTACACCGAGACGAAGCCAGGAGCCAGGTGCTTCCTCCTGGTCTCCCATGCAGGTGCAGGGGCCCAAGACTTGGTCCATCCTCCACTGCCTTCCTGGGCCACAACAGAGAGCTGGACTGGAAGAGGAGCAACCGAGACTAGAACCCGGCGCCCATATGGGATGCCGGCGCCTCAGGCGGAGGATTAACCAAGTGAGCCGTGGCGCCGGCCCCAAACCACACTTCAATACATAATTTTTACCAATATCATCTTATGCACATGCAGGCTTACTGTAGGGTGAATTCCCAGAAGCGGAGGTGCTGGGTTGAGAGTGTACATGCACTTGTCGTTTTGATAGTTTGCCAAAGACCCTGCAACGAGGTGGGGCCAATGGTCCCCCCCACCCCCAGGAATCCTGAAGGCGCCAATCCCCTGCACCCCCCCACCCCCCCACCCCCCTGCCGGGGTGCTTGATCCCTGCCAGTGTGACAGGTGGAACCTGACTGTCCCATCTTTGCATTTGCATTTCGTAGGCTGAGGGAGGCTAGGTTTACAGCATTTGCACTTCCTTTTCCCTGCAACCCTGACAAAGGTTGCCTGCTTGCAACCTTTGTCCATTTTTCTTTTGTCTCCAAGTAGCTCCTGGCGGTGCTAATCTCTCCTTGTGTGGAGCAGGTGTTTGCCCAGCCGTGAAGATGCCCACATCCCGCGTCCCAGAACCTGAGTTGATACTGAGCTGCACTCCTGACTCCAGCTTCCCAAGGTGATTCTGGGAGGCAGCGGTGATGGCTCAGGTAGGTCCCTGCCACCCACGAGCGAGACCCTGACTAGGCTCTGGTCTCCCGGCTTTGGCCTGGACATTTGGGGAGTGAACCTCCAGATGGGTCATCTCCTTCCACCTTTGCCTTTCAAATAAATAAAAAATAAAGAAATAAAAGTGAGGGGCGGGGGGCTGGCGCTGTGGTGTAGCGGGTAAAGCCGCCGCCTGCAGTGCCGGCATCCCATATGGGTGCCGGTTCGAGTCCTGGCTGCTCCACTTCCAACCCAGCTCTCTGCTGTGGCCTGGGAAAGCAATAGAAGATGGCCCAAGTCCTTGGGCCCCTGAGCCCACATGGGAGACCTGGAGGAAGCTCCTGGCTCCTGGCTTCAGCTTGGCCCAGCCCCAGCCGTTTTTGGACCATTTAGGGAGTGAACCAGCGGATGGAAGACCAATCTCTCTCCCTCCCTCTCTTTCTCTCTCTCTCTCGACATGCTGCCCTCAGATGTGCCTCTTTGACATGTGGAGTGTTTGAGCTAAAGTCTGTTGAGAGCCAGGAGAAATGTTTTCATGTTCAAAGTGAAATTTTCCGTTTGTAAAAGGCTTGCACAATGCGCATGTCATAAACTTCCGCTTGCTTTTCTCCTGTCAGCCCGTCTTTGGCAGGTCCACTTCACAGAGCCCCAGCTGAAAGCTGAGGTGTGGCGAGGAAGAGGTTTTTTTTTTTTTTTTTTTTTCCTTCCCCTCCAGGCTCTCGGCCAAGGCCAGAATATTTGCTGTCAAGTGGGGGTGATTGATTGTGGCTCAGGCACAAGATCCCAGACGCGGGCTTTCCCTCCCTGCCTTTGATCAGCATCCCACACCCCTGCCTGTGACCCTGCGGCTCAGCTGTAGCCTCGGCTCCTCCCTCTGGCTGGCTCAAAGCCCTCCCCTGGGACCTGGAGGATGCCTGGGGTGGGGTGGGGGACGGAGGGAGGGGGAGGAGCAGAAACAGCTGTTGTTCCTTCCTGAGCCTGTGACAATATCTGATTCCATCAGACGCCTGCCACCACATCATGTCCAGGGCTAATTGGCCTCCACTGTGGCCAACAGGGATGGCTTCTCCTCTCGTCGGGGTGATATTTGCAGTCCTGCGCATCTCTTGTGAATCAGGAGATTTCTCACCCAGAAGCGGAGAAGCTAAGCTCAGCCTTGGAGCGTCGGTAGTCTGCTCGGGGCTGAGCTGGAACAGGGACCGCAGGCGCCCGGGACGCAGGGGTCCTCAGATCTTCCCGTAGGAACCTTCCAGAAACTTCCTCTAGGTCTGGCCATTTTAGGATCCTCCTGGGTCCCTGACATCATTACTTTGAGGGCCTTTTCCACATCACCCCTGGTGGCCCACTACACCCTGTGCGATGGGCTTATCAAAGTCTAGAGGCGGTTGACCAGTTGGCCCAAGATTAGGTTCGGTAGGCATTTTAATTAAACATCCATCAGGCCGGCGCCGTGGCTTAACAGGCTAATCCTCCGCCTGCAGCGCTGGCACACCGGGTTCTAGTCCCAGTCGGGGCGCCGGATCCTGTCCCAGTTGCCCCTCTTCCAGGCCAGCTCTCTGCTGTGGCCAGGGAGTGCAGTGGAGGATGCCCAAGTCCTTGGGCCCTGCACCCACATGGGAGACCAGGAGAAGCACCTGGCTCCTGGCTTTGGATCAGTGAGATGCGCCGGCTGCAGCGGCCATTGGAGGGTGAACCAACGGCAAAAGGGAAGACCTTTCTCTCTGTCTCTCTCTCACTGTCCACTCTGCCTGTCAAAAAAATAAATAAATAAAAAATCCATCAGTCTCAGTTGGGAAGTTGCCTTTTATATTTTGGAGTCGATCTGGTTTCTAGGTCTCAAACATCCTTAGGTGCACTTGACACATTTTGGGGGCTCTGGGCTCTGGCCTGCAGTGTCCACCGCTAAACCTGGCCAGGCCCCGGCTTCCCTTCAGCAGACCAGATTTCCCAGCCCTCTCGAGCACCTAGACCCCTTACACACTTGCTAAGCACTTTCCTTTCTTGAGAAACCGCTTCCAAATCTCCCGTCTGCAGGCATTCGGGGATATTTGCAGAGGCTCTTTGTCCTCGTGGTGGAACTGGAAAATGCTCTCCGGGTTCCTGCCTTTGTGTGAAGTCTTGGGGTGCAGTCAGAACCCCCAGCAAACAACTAAGATCCTGGAGCATTTGCAGCATTTGCGTCTTGTGCATTCCGTCGTGGCCAGCGTGCAATCAAGAACTGCTTAGGGGCCGGCACTAGGCTAATCCTCCGCCTGCGATGCTGGCACACTGGGTTCTAGTCCCGGTTGGGGCGCCGGATTCTGTCCCGGTTGCCCCTCTTCCAGGCCAGCTCTCTGCTATGGCCCGGGAAGGCAGTGGAGGATGGCCCAGGTCCTTGGGCCCTGCACCCGCATGGGAGACCAGGAGAAGCACCTGGCTCCTGGCTTCGGATCAGCGCGGTGCGCCGGCCGCAGCGGCCATTGGAGGGTGAACCAACAGAAAAAGGAAGACCTTTCTCTCTGTCTCTCTTTCTCACTGTCCACTCTGCCTGTGAAAAAGAGAGAAAGAAAGAAAGAAAGAAAGAAAGAAAGAAAGAAAGAAAGGAAGGAAGGAAGGGAATACTTTAAAAAAAAAAAAAAGAACTACTTCGAGAACCCCCTCCCGTCCGTGGGGTCACTAGCTGCAGGTGGAGCGCCCGGCATTGCTGGTGGAATCTGCAGAGCACCCTCCTGGGTGGAGAATCGCTAGCTATCTCCAGTGATGGAATCACCCACTGTGTGCCAAGGCCATGGTAAAAATCAAGGCCGGTCTCCTCGGCCCATTTCTGTCTGTAGAATTATGCAATCCTTAGAAAGCCCCCTCAACGACATGTGGGTTAGTCTGCTTTTTGTTACCATAACAAAATGCCTGGTGCAGGCAGCTTATTTCACCCACAGCTTTGGAGGCCGAAGGTCCAAACAGCGTGGTGCATGGCAGATGGCGGGAGTCTGTGTAGGAGGAAGTGGTCAGTGACAAGGTAGGAAACAGGGTCTTGGTGGGCCAGGATCAGGCTTTTGTAACGACTGGCAGTCCCTTCTGAGGGCGTCCCCTCCCCCACCGACCTGGGGCTCTCCCACTGGGCCCAACCTCTCAAAGGCCACCCCTCCTCCCCTGGGGACCAGGCTCCTGGCACAGGAACCCTTGGGGAGACAAACCCCATTCGAACCATGGCAGTAAGAAGTGGCAAGATGCTGACAGGGCACTTCCTGTGCATAGAACTTTGCATTGCTGGAACAACTCTTCCTGCTGGTGCACGAGGTCGTGACTGCTCTGGAAGAGCATCCTTGCTTACGCGGAATCATGGGATGTCTCCAGATCCCCTTCTTGTGGCCTGAATTTTGTGTGGTCCGCAGAATCACTTGGGAGACCCGGAAGAAGCTCCAGGCTTCTGGCTTCAGCCTGGCCCAGCCCTGACTGTTGCAGCCATTTAGGGAGTGAACCAGCGGATGGAAGCTCTCTCTCTCTCTCTCTCTCTCTCCCCCCCCCTCTCTGTAATCTGACTTTCAAATAAATAAAACAAATCTTTAAAAACGTTTCTTTCTCCAAACAAAGCAAAAGATTGAGCTTCCAGAGGGCAGTTACGCATGGTGGAACTGACAAGATGAAGATTCACCTTCTAGTGCCGGGACCAGTGAACCACAAACCCAGGGCCACGTCTGGCCGAGCTCCCAGCTTCACAGACGGAGCTTTGCTGGACTGGAGAAACATACACTTCTTTCCGTATTGCCCGTGGCTGCTTCTCGTCTACGACAGCAGAATTAAGTGGTTGCAACAGGCGCTGCATGGCTGCAAAACCCCAAATTCTGTCCCTTTATCAAAGAGGTTTGCTTATCCACGTTGCAGTACCAGAAATATAGAAACATCTTATTTAATGTTTGGATTTGGAGTTTTTTTGTTTGTTTGTTTTCCCACAGTTGGATTCGTAAATATTTCATTCATTCACTCATTCAACCAACAGCTACTGAACACCTGCCATAGGCCAGGCGCTTATTTGGACACAGATGGTGCAAGACCAGAAGTCAGACAGTTCTGGCCATTGAGGACACCTGAGCCCTGGTCCCAGCTTCCCATGATTGATAAGGAAGTCCCTGTGTGTGACTCTGGACAAGTTCCTTCACCCTGGGGGACACCAGCGGCCTCGCCTATCACAGAGGACAAGCATGAGCACCTCTAGAGTATAGAGGGCGCATGGCAGGTCGGGGGCGCCCAGATTTGTCGGCGTCACTGGCTCTGGCTGGTCGGCCCATCCTGGAACCGTCACTGTCACCAGAGTACGGTGTTCTCACTGGCCGGGCTGGTTCCTAAGGCTAGGCTGGAGGCGGAACCGGAGTCGGCAACCTCACGGGCCACACAGATTGGGGAGGAAGAGGAGAAAGAAAAATTGGGGCTGTGGCAGAAATCCGGTGGAGACCGACTGGGCAGCAAAAACGTTCTAGAAAGACCTGGTTCCCAGGTGACATCATCACCATAGTAACTTCCCTTGAGCACCTAGGAAAAATGCCCGTTGCCTAGTTTGGTTCTTTATGAGTATTTGTTGAATGACAGAATCACTTCTTCATTTTAGTTTTTAAAGATTTATTTATTTGCCAGGTAGCGTGAACGCAGAGAAAGGGAGACACACACGCACAGAGAAATAGAAAAAGCAAGAGTGAGAGCGAGAGCGAGAGAGAGAGAGAGAGAGATCTTCCATCCATTGGTTCGTTCACCAGATGCCTGCAATGGCTGGAGCCAGGAGCCTGGAACTCACCCAGGTGTCGCACACATATCACAGGGATGTACATACTTGGCTGTCATCCGTCGTCTGTGGCTTCTGGTACATTAGCAGGGAGCTGGAACGGAAGTAGGGGATGCGGGCTTCCCGCGAGGCGGCTTCACCGGCTGTGCCACAGTGCCTCCCCCAAGAGGCTTGTGCCCATCAGGCCGCAGTCTCTGGGAGCAGTCCTGTCCTGCGTGGGCCTTGCTGTCCAGGAAGGGGCGGGCAGTGGGCAGAACGCAGACAACGCCTCCGAGTCAGTCTCTTCCACGCCAAGACACGACTTTTGCTAACCCGGCCACCGCAGTTCCTCGTGTCTTACTCTGGCTTCAGGGGGGCTGCCACCGGCAACTGTGAGAGCAGCAGGAAGTGGTCCCACTGCTGGGAGCCTAAACAGGGGAAACTATCTTGGAGAACGCTTTGGAAGTAGTTCCGCAGTGGAGGTACCTGTCTCTGCTGCTCAGCAAGTCGCCTCTTGTGTGTCCGCGCTCTGAAGAGGCCCTGGCCTCTGGGCACAAGGATGCTGTCGCCGTGACTGCTGCTGCCGCCTCCCAGAGCCCCCATGCTTGGTGCTGTCAGGTGACAGCCATTTCAGCTAAGCTCACAGGGTGGGAGGGGCGAAGTGGGACGGCCTGGGCCTTCAGCTGGGAAGGAAGACTGACCGCGGGCGGCTGGAACATCTCAAGGTTTGTCCTCTCGCCTCGGGCTTCATGTTGGCTGTCGGCTGGGACCGCAGTTGCTCGGAGCACCCATGCCTCTCCATTGCTGTCCAAACTTCCTCACTGCCTGGTGGCTCCAGCCCCAAAGGTGAGCATCCCAAGTCAGGTGCTCTGGCAGTACCTCAGGGGCTGCACAGTGTCACCCCGCTTCTTATCGGTCATAGTGATTCACAGCCCCACCGAGATTAAACGGGCAGGGAAGTAGAGAAAGTTCTAGAAGAGCCTGGAGAGGAGAGACATTGTGGCGGCCACCTTGTAGAAACACATTCTGGGACCAGTGTGTGGGCAGTAGTGAAGACGCTGCCTGGGGTGTCTGCGCCGTGGCCGAGCGCCCAGATTCGCGTCCTGGCTTCCGCTGCTGTGTACCCTGGGAGGCAGCAGGGACTGGCTCGAGTGGTTGGGGGCCTCGCCGCCCATGTGGGAGACCTGGATTGAGCGTCGTGCTTGCAGCTTCTGCCTGGTCCATTGCTGGCTGTTTCAGGCATTTGGGGAGTGAACCAGCAGATGGGCGATCTCACTGTCTGTCAGTCTCTGTTTCCCAAATAAAAAACATTTTCCTAAAAAAGAAAGAAAAGTGTGTCCTGCCCCAGATGCTCACTGCAGCTGTCTGGGCTGGTTCCCAGCTGTCACCCTAACTCCGTGGGACGGGATGTGTTTCAGAATTTAGAAACTCTTAGAATTTTGGGAGCCATATGTTGCATTCACTGAATATTCGAGGCCTGGCTGGCCATGTAGATTTCCTCAGTGGAACATACGAATATTTGCCTTCAAGAGAACAGAAGTTATAAATAACTTTCCATCTCTTCAGGTTTTGCTACTAAATAAATTCATGTCAGGTCAGGTCTTGCTGCTAAATAAATTATTTTAAAAAGCTGTTGGTTTTTAGGTTTTCTGGATTTTGCATTGTGGCGAAGGATCTATGGGCCAGTAAGAATAAAAAACTGAAAACAACGTAGACATCAGGAAAAGGGATTTTTAAAAAGTATGGACTAGTTATCTGATGGAACACTGGATACAGCAAAAGTGCATACACAGCAGTGGTGTGGATCATTACGGAAACACAGAAGCAACGTGAAGAGAAAGCAAGTTGCATTCACTGAGATTAAGGAGAGCAAGTAAGTTGCAAGACATTTCTGATCAGCCGGGACAGGCCAGGTTGTGCTGTAGGAAGGGATCCCTGCTGCGTCTCCGAGGCTTGAAGCGAAGTTTTCCTTCTTGTTCACGCTACGTGTTCAGCAGCAGTCAGTGAGGCTGGGGAAGTTTCCTCCTCGTCCTGGAACTGAGTTTGTGTCCGGACTCCACTCCTGCTTCCAGCTGCCGGCTCGTGCGTGTGTGCCTGAGGAGGCAGCAGGTGATGGCTCCCGTAGTTGGGTCCCTGAGCTGGTGTAGCAGCTGCTCTGCCCAATGTTGATGGTTATTGGTGGAGGGAAAAGAGGGCTGAAGGATGCGAGCTCTTAAAGCTGCTGATGGGGCCAGCGCTGTGGCGTAGCAGGTAAAGCTGCCGCCTCCAGTGCCGGCATCCCATATGGGCGCCGGTTCAAGTCCCGGCTGCTCCACTTCCGATCCAGCTCTCTGCTGTGGCCTGGGGAAAGCAGTGGAAGATGGCCCAGGTCCTTGGGACCCTGCACCCACGTGGGAGACCCGGAAGAAGCTCCTGGCTTTGGATCAGCGCAGCTAGAGCCATTGTGGCCATCTGGGAGAGTGAACCAGTGGGTGGAAGATTTCTCTCTGTCTTTCTCTCTCTCTGCCTCTAACTCTGCCTTCAAATAAATAAATAAATCTTAAAAAAAAAAAAAAGCTGCTGGCAGGAGGCGATGCCTATAGCTTCTGCTCCCAGCCTCAGTTGGGCCTGAAAGATGTTGATTAAACTCAGCTCAGCTGGGGACTGCCAAGGTAAACCTCATGGTCAAGGTTCAGTCAACAGGATCTGCTGGCCCTGGAAGCACTCGATGCCACGGCTCCTGGGACCTGGCAGGCAGTCACACACTTGCCTCTGGCGTCCCAGCTGGGGCAGTCGCTGCTCTGGATGCTATCTTGCCACTGATGATTACTGTTTATGGGTTGCACAATAGCTTCCTCCAGCAGAGGTTTAGGGGTGAGCAGAAGCACGGGGATTACAGGGATTTTTAACTTCAGGCTGTGGATTCTGTGTTTGATCTTGCCCAGCCCCTGACATCTGTCCAGGCGCCTCCCTTTCTTCAGGCCCCGCCGCCCCTGCACTAAAACCGCCAAGGGCCCCGTACGCTGCACACACTCTATCTGGAATCCTGGCGGCCCAGGAAGGAGGCCCTATCTGATCTCCACTTCACAGAGGTGCAAACAGAGGTCAGAGGGTGAAGTGACAGGTGCAGACGGCAGGGCAGGGCACGGAGGGGCAGGTCTAGTGGCCGCCAGCTCCGTCTGACTCCAGGCTGCTGCAGAGCCACCGCGTCAGCCCCTCCAGTGTCACCCTTACCTCTTCTTTTTCTTTGCAGGGACCAGCGGCTCCAGCCAGTCAGGCCTCCGCGCACTGCCCCTCGAGCAGAGGCGTCTCCCATCCAGGTCCTAACCAGGCCAGACCTGCTTAGCTTCTGAGATCAGACGAGACCGGGCACGCTCGGGGTGGTGTGGCCGTAGACCAGTGTCTCAGTATCTCTACAGAACCATCTAGAATTTCCCAGAGGGCCTTCCCACAGCCAGCCTGCTCACGCCGTCCCCCGGTTACTCACCTTCCTGTCCACTTAGTCACCTCTGCCCCAGCCTTGCCCAGCACCTGTTCACTGCGCACCTGCTATTCTGTCCGCGGTCCTGCTGCAATTATTGAGCACCCCCTGGCGCCGTGCCACCCGCGAGGACGCTGCAGGGAAGGGAGCTACGTCTCTGCCCTCGTGAGACAAATCTTCTGACACAGGGGACAAAAATGGACACACGGACACGAGCCTGTGCCCAGGATCTGGGAGACGGAGGAGCAATGGAGCAAAACGGAGCTGGGTGGGGGAGTGGGGGGGGTCCTGGGGCAGGAGGGGAGCTGCCACAGAGGGAATGACATTCGAGGTGCAGAACGCGGTGAGCGTGTTTAGCTGGGGGCCTGGAAGGCCAATGGATGAATGAATGCTTTTGAGAGTTGGAGATGCAAAAGGAATAGGGAGGGAGGACTTGGAGATAGGGACTCCCAGCATCCTCCAGGGCTGGGCCACGTGGAGGTCAGGGGCCTGGAACTCCATCTGGGTCTCCCACGCGGGTGCAGGGGCCCAAGGACTTGGGCCATCTTCTGCTGCTTTCCCAGGCCACAGCAGAGAGCTGGATCGGAAGTGGAGCAGCCGGGACCAGAACCAGCTCTCAATATGAGATGTTGGCATTGCCACTGGTGGCTTAACCTACCCGGCCATAACTTTTGCAGGGTTCTTGCAACTTCTCTGTATGACAGAAAATGCTTCCTAAACACGGGTTGGGAGAGGCCGTTGTGTGAGCTTGACAAAAAGGATCTGCGGGGCCGATGATTCCAGCTGCTTTGGGATTTCTGGTCAGGGCCTCCCTGCGCTGTCTCACCCGGTCCGCTGCACCACACCCCTGTGGAGAGGCAGCCTTGGGCCCATTTCACAGGTGAGGACAGGTGACCGATTTGCCTGAGATGGCACAGCCGGGGATGCCACGCCAGGTTTGAACCCACAACCACCTGTGTCAAAGCCCATCTCGCCTGAGCTGTTGCTGCAGTCTCTTCTCTTCCACCCCATTTCCCAGGGGGGTTGGGTCCGTGAGAGCCACGGGCGTTCACCGTGTGTCAGGCTTTGTATATGTCACCCGGATCCTCACAATGGCCTGATACAATCGTCGTGGTGCTGAGGAACAGAGAGGTTAGGTAACTTGCCTGAGGTCACACAGCTAAGAAAGCAAGAGTTGGGAGTTGGAGAGCCTGGGCAGTCGGGCTCTAGGGCCTTCTGGTCAAAGAAGCACTGTAAAAAAAAAAGTACAAATCGCTTGAGGGACACAAAGCAGGGTCCTGGAACCCCTGCAACGTCCTCTCCCCTCCACACCACGCTGGAATTCCGAGACAGTGCACGGGTTCTAGGTGTCTGCGGAGGGGGGGCCCCTGCCTCCCCAGCTTAGCTGGCTGCTCGCTCCTCCAACTGCTGGAACCCTGGAAGTCAGGGTTCACGGCCTCAGGGGGCCCCGACGGACCCAGGCTGCTCTCCAAGCGCTGTTTTGGATGTGGCCGGGGGTGGTCTAGGGCGGTGGGGAACACCAGCCTGCCTGCAGGACGGGAATGGGGAATGCCAGACAGGAGGCCAGCTCCGGCCGCGGCCCCTGCTGCCAGGCGGGCGGGAACCGCTGCTCCCTGCCGAATCTCACCACAGCCAGGGTAGGCACACAGGGCTCAGGGCAGCCTGGGGTCGCTCCGCACAGATTTCCACACGGGTGTCAGGGTCTGTTGGGTGGGAGGCGCACCCTGCCTGGGGCTGCAGCTCACCCCCACCGCTGCCTGCTGCCCCGAATGCATCCACCCGGGCCTGGGGCACAACCTGGGCACAGCCCAGACCTCTCCCCACTCCGGGCTTCTGCACCTGCCGTTCCCCTGGGGGTGCGGGGGAGCCGGCCGCCTCGGCCTTCGGAGTCTAAGCTCACCGAAGCCGTCCAGCGGCGGGGCCCTGCTTGGCACCTGACACAATTAACCGGCTGGGTTCTTGCTCGCTCCTTCCCCGCGAACGCGAGCGCCAAAAGGGCAGAGGCTTTGTCTCCTGGCGCATCCCCAGCTCCAGCAGCCCTGCCCGGCGTTCAGTCCGCCCACGGCGCAGGGGATGGGAGGGCGCGCACACCAGGCCGAGCCCCCAGCCCCGCGGTTTCCGCTCTTCTGCCGCAGTGAGCAGACGCGGCTCAGACTTTGCAGACGGCCCCTGGGCCCCCGCGAGGGGCACGCCGGAGCGCCGCGCCGACCGGCACTTGAGAGACGCTCCCCGGGAGCCGGGGCGGCGGCCGCGCGCAGGCACAGGGGGCGTCGCCATTTGGCGGCACTCCCCGCGCCCCGCCCCGCCGCGCCCGCGGGGGTCGGCGCGCAGCGCACGCACGCGGGTCTTTTGCGACGGTGCCCGGCGGCGCAGGCCCCGCCCCCGCCCGGCCCCGCCCCGCGCGCCCCGGCCCGCCCCGCCCCCGCCGCTGCGCCCGCTCGGGGCCGCTCCGGCCCCCGCCCGCTTCATGTGGCCCGGCCCGCGGCGGCCGGCGGCTGGGAGCGGCGAGGCGGCGGCGAGCGGCGGCCCGCGAGGCCCGGGAGGCGGCGGGAGCAGGCCCGGCCCGGCCCTGGAGCGGCTGCCCGGCCGCAGCATGCGCGCCCGCCGGGGGCTGCTGCGGCTGCCGCGCCGCTCGCTGCTCGCCGCGCTCTTCTTCTTCTCGCTGTCGTCCTCGCTGCTCTACTTCGTCTATGTGGCGCCCGGCATAGGTAGGGACGGGGGCCCGGGACCCCCGCGGGAGCCCCCGCCCCGCCCTGGGCGGCCCCGGCCCTGCGGAGACCCCCCCCCCCAGCCCGGAGGCCGCCGAGCGTGGCCCGTGGGAGGCTGCGGGCAGCCCCCGCGCGGCCGCCGGACGTGCCCGCCCCCTGCACCCCGAGGACACCTGGGCCCCCGCAGCCCGGACCCTCCGGGAGCCGCCCCACCCCCCGTTTCCCGCTCTTCCCGCTCCTCGGCGGAGAACTCCCGCGTCTCCTCCCCCGGGGTCTCCCGCGTTCCCCGCCCCCGCCGAGCCCCTGCGCGCGGTGCCGGGCATCCCCCTCCCCTTCCCCTGCAGCCCGAGCCCCCCCGCCCCCCGCTGCCCGCGCGCGTCCACTCCAGCTTCTCGCCGGCAGGTGGCCGGGTGGCACCCCCTCCCCGGACGGAGGCCCCCTCGCCCGCTCTCCGCCGCCCCGCGCCCCCGCCGCCCCTCAAGGGCACCCCTGGTCCGCCCCGCCCCCTGCCTCCCAGCCCCCGGGCGCAGCCGCGGCTTCCTCCCGGCGGAGGACCCTTCCTTCCTCCTCCTCCGGCCGGGCCCGAGGGCAGGGGGTGGCCGCTCGGCCCTGGGTAGCGGCGGCTCCGAGGACGGAGGGGAAGTTTGGCCCCGGAGGAGGGACCGTGACCGGGGCCTTGGGAAGGGGACTGGTTCCTCCCCGGGGCTTAGCCGGAAAGGCGGCCGCGGGAGCACCCGAATGCTGCACCCAGTCTCCCCCTGTTCGAGGTCCTGAGACCACGAAGCAGGCGTCTGGGACGCGGAGAGATGGGAAGAAGTGGCAGGCCGAGGGCTGAAGGCAGAGGACGTCTGGGTCAGACTGGAATCCCAGGTGGTGCCCTGTATGACCTTGGGCAGGTTCCCGAGCCTCGGCTTTCCCTCTCTGCAGCGTGGGCCTCAGGCCGTGAGGACGGAGGGAGAGATGCCCACTGGCGCCGATACCTGATGCATAGAGTTTTCAGGAAGTGACAGCTGGGAGGCGCGGGGCGGAAGGGAATCACATCACCAGGGGGCCGGCAGGGAGGGGGATTCTGCCCTGGCCGCCCTGGCTGGTAATCGCCGGGTTTCTGTTGCCCGTCAACACTGAGCTAGCTGGACGGAGAAGTTTCCGGACAGCGCAGGGCACTGCCTCCGGACGTTTCTGTAAGCACATTTCCCTGGTGGTTGACGCGGACGCTGGGTGCTGTGCCGGGGTCGCGGGAGGTGGAGCAGGCAGCTCGGGCTGCCCGAAGTTTCCAGTGTCCCAGGGGAAAGCCCTGGGGCGTGGCCCGCCGGCTTTGGTGAGTAGGTGCTGGAAGGTTAGCAATTGTGGCAGGCCAAGAATAGATCACTAATTAGTGGAACTAATTGAAGAGTCCATTAGCATCACAGATATTAGACTGGGTGTGGAAGGATGGGTTGGACCTCCTGGCTGCCTGGAGCATTTCTCTGGTAGGTTTGTGGTCGGTGGAGCCCTGGAGGAAGGCGAGGTTATAGTTCCCTGTATCACCGAGAGCTGAGACACACGCTGTGTGGTTTCATTTTCGTTAGCATCTCCCTGGGTGGAAGCCTTCTAAAGGGCACACCTGCTTGGGATTCGAATTCTGTTCTGGCGACAGGGAGCCTTCAAAAAGATGCGGAACCGGCTCAGGGATCACACAACCAGGGTTGCGTTGAGCTCTGGGGCAGTTTGACTTAGCCAATTTAATTTTTCAAGTGTCTGGCTTTGGACTGAAGGGCGGCAGCTCTTCCCCAAAGACTAGAGCCATCTCAAGACGAGTGAGGTTCTCCGCGGCTTGGCGTGTGAAGACCTTCCTTGAAATGAGTTGAGAAAATAGTAGCAGGTGAACCGTATGAAATTTCTGCTTCGTAGGTCAGAAGTGGTTGTACATGGAGACTTTCCTAGGGTTCAGTCTGCCATCTCTAAATAATGACAGGTGTGCTGCCTGGCGCAGTGGGAAATGTTGGGCTTGTGTTTCCTTCTAGGTTTAATGGTTTCCACGCCTGGCTTTTGATTGCTTTGTATGTCCTGTGGCCATGTTGTTTTCAGGAGCTAAGAGAAACCATCACTCCCAGAGTGTATTACAGCTGTATTCAGAAATAGTAGACTAGCGTTCGAAATAAGAGAAAAATCATGATTGGAATCCCATTTGGTTATGCTGCCCATAACACATGTGCGATTTCTACCTAGATGACCCCAGGAATCAGTGTTCAGGGATGCTCAAGGTAGCCTTGCCCCATCCAATTAGTAAGCCTTTATCTTTAGGCACCCAAAGCAACTTATCTCTTCATTCTGTTTTTCCTTGACCTTTTGAGGTATGCTTGTATAAACAAGTCACAAGCTGAGCTTAGCCATTAACCTCGTATCTTGAGAGCTAATGTGGTTCTTCATGGTAGTGGCCTGTCATCCAAGGGAAATGTTCCTGGACCCGAGGCTCATCTGTGAGCTGGGGATCATGGCACCACCTGACCTAGGAGAGTGTGTTGTGTTTGCAGTGAATACAGGATGCACTTTGCTGCTGGCATGTCGCCATCCCCACACTTAGTATTTTAGATACGGCTGGGGACAGGTGTCTGCCCTAGGAGTGTAATTGCCGCTTGTGTTGCCTAAACCCCACAGTGGAGTGCCTGGGTTTCAGTCCCACACTGCTCCCGTCCCAGCTGCCTGCGAATGTGCACCCTGAGAGGTAGTGGCAATGACTCAAGTCGTCGGGTCGCTGTCTCCTGTGGGAGACCCGGACTGAGTCCTTGTTCCTGGCTTCTGTCCGGCCCAGCCCAGGCTGTGGCAGACATTTGCGAGAATGAACCAGTGGATGTCTGTCTGTCTCTCCAATAAATAAAAGAAAATAAAAATATGGCTACATTGGGTGTTATGTTTTAGCCATTAATTCAGAAGTAGTGTTTAATCAGCAATTTAAAAGGGATGAAGAAGATGGTGGTGACGGTGGGCGAAGCTCCGGCTGCCCTCTTGCCCCGCCTGTGCGACTGTCATTGAGTCCCTTTGACCTGCAGTGCTGGGGTGTCCCTACGCAGGGCTCTGAGAGAACTTTGACCTTCTTTATGACCCTTTAACTTGAAAGAGAAATCTGAGAGCTCAGACTGCTTATGATATTTCAGTCTGATCAGGTATTTTACAAGGTAACAGGTGAACTATTTATAAATGCTCCTGTGCCCATGAAGTGCTGATTTGAAACATCTTAACTTTATGGCGCTATCAGATGGCAAGGTTGTGTAGCAGCGGCTGACCTTGGCCAGTTGTTAAAAACAGCTGCACGTTTTGAGACAGGTGTCTGTGCGTGGTTAGGGCAATAACGATGCATGCATGGCATCTTAGTGAAGTTCTGCCCTACCATTTAAATTGATTTCTCTTGCCCGCTGGTTACTGAGAGGAGGAAATGAGTGATTTTTCCATTTTGGCCTGCTTAGATGCAGGAGAAGTGATTCATGGTTGCCTCTTGGAAGGCCGGAGCCAGTGATTCTAACCCCGCCTGATTTGGCCAAATGACCTTGACAAGTCCCCTGCCTTTTCTGATCTGAGACTTGCAGAGAACAAAGCTGTTTGAACAAAGTGGAACTGCACCTTAAACTTGTAGTGAGTTTTTAAAAAATCGGTTACACCTCAATAAAGCTCGTGAGGTATGTGGGGAGGCGCGTCCTTTACAAACATCGGACCCAGGGTTTAGGGGAGGTGCATATTTTACTTAATCACCACAAGTAATTTTCAGATGCCCTCCCAACAAGAACAGTATGAAGGGGCCAGCGTCGTGGCACAGTGGGTTAAGTTCCCGCCTGCCGCGGCTGCATTCCATTTGGGCGCTGGTTCAAGTCCCAGCTGATCCACTTACTATCAACTCCCTGCTAATGCACCTGGGCCCAGCCATTGTGGCCTCTGGGGGAGTGAACCAGCGGATGGAAGATCTCCCTCCCTCTGTCTCTGCCTCTCTCTTTAAAAAAAAAAAAAGTATGAAGGCAGCCACGATGAAGGCAGCCATGGCCGCTGTGTGGCTCTTTCGTGGGCGTGTCTTCTGTGCACTTAGTGTCTGAGCTCCTCTTACATTTATTCACTTATTGGAAAGACAGAGTTACAGAGAGGGAGAGCTTCCATCCTCTGGTTCACTTCCCAAATGGCCGCAACAACTGGGGCCCAACTCTGCCTGCAGCTCCCACGCGGGTGTCAGGATCCCATATTCCGCTGCTTTGCTGGGTGTGCTGCCAGGGATTTGGGTCAGAAGTGGAGCAGCCGGGACTGGAGCTGGTGCTCCTGTGGGATGCCGGAGGTGCAGGAGGCGGCTTAAGCCCCGGTGCCCCAATGCTGGCCCCACATCTGAGCTTACATGGCAAGATGTGGGTTATTTCATTTTAGAAAATGAAAGACTCCTGTTAAAGATACCTTCCTTCCCTCCCCACCCACCCACATTCTCGCTCCTGTATTTCTTCGAGCGTTGTGCATTCCTCCTTAGAACGAGTCCTTATTTGGAGAGCAGCAGGTTGGGGATTTAGAGCCGGACAGCACCGCGTGTGACAGGGCCTCGCCGGTGGTTTATGTCCTCTCGGCAGAGGTTTTGCTGTACTGGACACAGAGTCTTGGGTTTGGAGTTGAACTTTTTTTTTTTTTTTTTTTTTAGTTGTGAAAATATGCTAGACCTGGACCATTTCTGGATGCAGCTGCTCCAACAGTATCAGTTACTGTGTTCGGACACGGATACCCTAGCCAGGGATGGCTCTGCTCCCATCCTGACATTTCGCCCCCTGAGCTGGGCGGGCCAGTGGGAGCCTGGTGGGCCGGGCCTCTCCCAGCTCCTAGAGAGCAGGAGGAGTTCCAGAGCAGTGGGAGCCCGGCTTGCTCAGTGCTGCAGGTTTTTAGGTCAAGGACGGTGTGTTGGGTACATGCAGCAAGCCAGGAGTGAGGGATGTCACGCTGGGGGGACCTGTCAAATAGGGACAAGTGGAGGTTAACCTCGCTGCAGCTAAAGGGGAAGCAGAAGCCAGCCGGTCGCGTGTGGGCTTGGGCAGCAGAGGCAGGTCTGCGTGTCCCGCCCGTGATCACACGGCTCTCCAGGCTCTGGAATTAGCCGAATAACGGTACTCACACCTGCGCCCGCGGCGTGTGCTGTTGTAGAACTAGAGATTGGAGGAATTCACCTTCGGCGGGACTGTCAGGCTACCGCCCTTGTGAAATCTTTGAATTCCAAGCTTTCGATGAACTCTTTGATTGTGTGTGATCCTATCAGCCCAGGTTGAGTCATTGACTCATCTGAAGTCGAAAAATTAGGACACCCTCAGGCACGTAGCGCATCCTTCCAGAGAGGAGCTTGGTCACAAGATGCAGTTTGAGAAAAGTGAAAGTATGTGGTCGCTGGCTGGATTGTGTGATACCGACTCTTGGTGGGAGGGGTTTGGATCAGGGAGAGGAATGTGTATTCAGCAAGTGTCTCTTGGGGAGACCTGGTCAGATCACTGTTGGGTTTTGGGTAATCTACAAGTGACTGGGGCACATCGTCCTGCCACTGTGGTGGGGAGGAGGACTTGCTCTTGGGCTTTTATTCCATGGCAAGACATCCACGTACGAGAGAATTCCAGGTGGTGCACCTGTTAGAGTTTGGCTGGTTGGGAAAAGCCCCATTGGAGAGAGAATATTTGGCTCAAGGGCCTGTCAATCACAGGTGGGGGTTGCCCAGCACTTGTGAAAGGGTGAGCATGGGCTGGGTTTTTGTGAGTGAGGGGAGTGGTGGGAGAGCAGTTCAGGAAGGTAAGGAGGGGTCAGGCAAAGGTGTTCCCAGCAGGCCCTGGGACACTTGGGTTGGAAGTCTGCCAGACCTTGGTTGGAACCAGCCCTGGCTGTGTGGGCAAACTGTTTTCAGTGTTCTTACGCATCAGATAGAAAACGCTGCTTTTCTCGGGCTTGGTGGAGTGCAGTAGAATGTTCAGATAGAAGGGCTTACGGCACAGAGCTTGATAGAAAGTTCCACATGGACAGAGCTCTCGGTGTAATGCGCGTGTTGAGGGGAGGGTTGGGGGTGGGCTCCCATCCAGCCGCACCAGCACTTGGGTAGGGGACTGTCCCTGCCAGTTGTGTGTCTGGGGACTGAGCCGGCTGTGCCTAGTGCAGTTCCAGGGCCTCTTTCAGATCCATAGGAACCTGGTTCTGAGCAGATGTGAGCTGAGCCTTAACACAAAAGGAATAGTGACTTTTGTCAAGTAGGTACTCCAGTTATTAAAAGAGCTTATTATTATTTTAAAAATCTGTTTGAAAGGCAGGGAGAGACAGAAACAGGTCTTCCACTGGTTCACTCCCAAATGCCCACAATACTGGGGCTGGGCAAGGCTGAAGATGGGAGCCCAGAACTGAATCAGGGTCTTCCATGGGGGTGGCAGGGACCTGAGTACTGGAGCCATCACCTGCTACGTTCCAGGGTGCACTTTAGCGGGGCACTGGGCAGGAAGCAGAGCAGGGGCTTGAGCCCAGGCGCTGCCATGTGGGATGTGGGCTCTAAGCGGCATCCTAACCGCTGGCCACTCAGATGCTGTGGTTTCTGAAGCTGGGGCTTCTCATTGGCTCCTCCTCGCTTTAATGAAGTCCTGAGCCCCAGACATCACAGGCCGCTCTGCGGTGCAGGGGGCAGTCCCCACTGTGCAATGCCCATGTGTTGGGACATCTGCCTGGGAACTTGAGACCTGCGATTCCTACACTGAAGCCTCTTTGAAAACATTGTGACAAAGAAAAGGAATCAGAAGAAATTTGGGTTGTCTTGATCGAAGGCAGAACCAAAAGCATTTTATGGGAATATCTTTGGGATGTTAAGATCATTTTCTTTTCCCTCCTCTGTGTTTGGGCTGTTTTTGACCTCAGGGTGATCCCTGTAAGGTGTGATCTGCCAAATCCGGCCTTCCTCCAGCCTCGCACTCAGCTTGTAGGAGCCCTGGCCTCACTGCCTGCCGCCTCTGGGCAGCTGGATGCTGGCTGAACGCGAGCTGAGGTTCTGAGCGAGCTGCGGTTCCTCCGGCGTGCGGGAGCCTCCAGCCGGTCACGGCGTTCGGTGTCTTCCCAAGCGTGGGATTCACACTGAATAATTTAGAGCGCCGTCTTCTCATGTTCCCCACTTTCCCCGTGCTTTCGTTGGTCCAAGGCCGTGGTGACCAGGCCCTGGGTCGTGTTCCTCCTCCTCTCCAGGTGACACAGATACCCAGGCACTGTGCAGCCGCCGGAGGAGCCAGGCCATTGCCTCGGAGGGTCCAGTTACGGGCCGCTGTCCCAGGCAGGGGGTGACCTCCCGATGACGATGAGAAATGGGCTGGGGGGGCAGGCACGGGCGTGTGGCTTGTGAGAAAGCGCGCCGAAGCGCGCCGCTCTGTGCCCACACGGAAGTTGACCGGGGTTTCCGTGGGCTTTTGTGGAGCCAAATTCAGGAAGAGAGAACTTTTTTCCACCTTGTGCGTTGTCCTCAAAGTATGAATAATGGATTTGTGAGCTTTTAATGTGTTTACCATAAACGTAGAAGGAGGCGAAAACAGGAGTTTTTTTTTTTTTTTTTTTTTCTCTCACAGACCTGCTGATTGCCTCATTTTGAGGAGCTCTACTTTTAGTTTTCAAGTCTAAGTTATATCCATCACTGGGAGACGTGTATCTATGTAGTACATGTCGTGAGATGTGTGTGTGTACACATGCATGCCCATGGGTAGACCGTTACTGTGAAGTTCAGAAAGTAGCCTTTTTTTTTTTCTTTTTAAAAAAATTTTTTTGACAGGCAGAGTGGACAGTGAGAGAGAGAGACAGAGAGAAAGGTCTTCCTTTGCCATTGGTTCACCCTCTAATGGCTGCCACGGCTGGCGCACCGCGCCGATCCAAAGGCAGGAGCCAGGTGCTTATCGTGGTCTCCCATGGGGTGCAGGGCCCAAGCACTTGGGCCATCCTCCACTGCACTCCCGGGCCATAGCAGAGAGCTGGCCTGAAAGAGGGGCAACCGGGACAGAATCCGGTGTGCCGGCGCCGCAAGGCGGAGGATTAGCCTATTGAGCCACGGTGCCGGCCCAGAAAGTAGCCTTTTCCATACTGTATCATGGTCATGTTCGTGTAATTAAACAAAGGGAAACATCCTATGTTCCTGTTCAAGCAAATCAGAAAATTGCTTCCTTAAGGAAGTCAAACCTGACGGCCCAAAAATATGGAAGATTGGCTTTAGGATTCATGGGATGGATATTTTGGAACTGTTTTATTTTTAAATAAAAGCAATTATTGATGTTTTAACTTTTTTTCAGAAAAACTCCCTCTATCTGTAGAATCATAAGCTGTTTGAATAATGACAGAGTTTGTCACTTTCTTGTGCCAGCACGTGGGACGCACTCACGTGTTAGTGAGTGAGTGAAGGCTGCCGTCGGGTAGACCGGGCTCCCCACTGCGCCTTGCGTTTACTCTGGAGGGAGGGATGAACTAGTCCTGATTTTTGAGATGACTGAGTTCATGTCGTGCAAGTCAGCTTTGTATTTTTTCTCTTTCATTATTTATTTATTTTAGTGGTATAAAGCTAGCGCTTGCCACGGAGCCTCAGTCATTTCATTGACCAGGTTAGCGGCGTTACTGACCATCCACAGTGTTACCCGTCCTCCTCACTAGTTCGAGAATTTCTCTTGTTTTTTTAGGGTGTTTTCTTCTTCACTCTGTTTTCCAATGTTTCTTTTTCACACAGTTCTTCCCTGCTCCACACAGAAACTTTGTTCCCACTAAGCAGCAACTCCTCGCACTGGTAACTTACTTTCTCCTGATAGCAGACATCTGGTAGACCTGAGCTGGTATCTCACTGCGTTTGAGGGCCCATTTCCCTGGTACCGAGTAACGCCGAGCATCATTTCTGTGCTTGGCCAATCATATAGCGAGTTTGGAGAAAACCTGAGTGGGTCCTTTGCCCATTTTTAAATTGAGTTGATTGTCTTTTTGTTACTGAGTTGTCCGGAGTTCTTTCTATATGCTGAATAATAAATCCTTATCACATAGGGTTTTCACCATTCTGTGTGTTGTCTTTTCACTCTTTTTTTTCTTTTTTTGGTAAGATAATTTTTCCTTAGTACTTTTAAAAATTCTCATTTATTTCATTTACTTGAGAAACGGCTCCTATTCGTTGGTTCACCCCACAAAGGCCTGGAAGCCAGGGGGACTCAACCCAGGTCTCCCCCTGCTGCTGGGGCCATCACCCCCTTCCAGTGAGGCCGCGTGCCCACAGAGAGCAGAGCTGGGGCCATCACCCACCGCTGGTGAGGCCGTGTGCCCACAGGGAGCAGAGCCGGGGCCGTCACCCACCGCTGGTGAGGCCGTGTGCCCACAGGGAGCAGAGCCGGGGCCGTCACCCACCGCTGGTGAGGCCGTGTGCCCACAGGGAGCAGAGCCGGGGCCGTCACCCACCGCTGGTGAGGCCGTGTGCCCACAGGGAGCAGAGCCGGGGCCGTCAGCCACCGCTGGTGAGGCCGTGTGCCCACAGGGAGCAGAGCCGGGGCCGTCACCCTCCGCTGGTGAGGCCGTGTGCCCACAGGGAGCAGAGCCGGGGCCGTCACCCACCGCTGGTGAGGCCGTGTGCCCACAGGGAGCAGAGCCGGGGCCGTCACCCACCGCTGGTGAGGCCTTGTGCCCACAGGGAGCAGAGCCGGGGCCGTCACCCACCGCTGGTGAGGCCGTGTGCCCACAGGGAGCAGAGCCGGGGCCGTCACCCTCCGCTGGTGAGGCCGTGTGCCCACAGGGAGCAGAGCCGGGGCCGTCACCCTCCGCTGGTGAGGCCGTGTGCCCACAGGGAGCAGAGCCGGGGCCGTCACCCACCGCTGGTGAGGCCGTGTGCCCACAGGGAGCAGAGCCGGGGCCGTCACCCACCGCTGGTGAGGCCGTGTGCCCACAGGGAGCAGAGCCGGGGCCGTCACCCACCGCTGGTGAGGCCGTGTGCCCACAGGGAGCAGAGCCGGGGCCGTCACCCACTGCTGGCAAGTCTCCCTGCCCGCAGGAAGCAGAGTGGGGCTCGAGCCCACGCGCTCTGGAAAGGGACGTGAGCATCCCACGGGCAGCTCACCCTCACTTTCTTAACAGCGTCCTCTGATGCACAAAGTGTCTGTGTTGTCTTTAGTTTGTGCCTTTGTACACTGCTCCAGGAGTCCCCTCACGCGGTGTCACTGCCTGCAGTGCGCCCACCCTCCTTCCTGCCCATGCAGGCACTGGGAGTTGCTGCTCTGATTTTTTGGAGAAAGCAGGAGTTTTGCTTTGTTTCTCCTGCCCCAACTTGTTTAAGTTTGGTGCTGGTTTAAGTGTGATGCACCAACTTAACTTTTGACACTGGTTTTGTTTCTAATTTCTGCTTTAAAACCGTTACTGTATTTGTCAGACTTCAAAAACTCTGCAGGTGCAGGTGAGAGAGAGGGCCTGTCCATCTGTATTTTATGTCATTTTTTTAAAGATTTATTTCTTTATTTGAAAGGCAGAATGATGGGGGTGGGGGAGAGGGACAGAAGAATGGAGGAATGGGGAGAGATCTCCCACCTGCTTGGTTCAATCTCTAAATGGCCGCGACAGCCAGGCCTGAGCCAGGCTAAAGCCAGGAGCCAGGAACTTTGTTCTGGTCTCCCACGTGGGTAGCAGGGCCCCAAGCATTTGGGCCATTTCCTGCTGCCTTTCCTGGCACGTTAGCAGGGAGCTGGATCTGAAGTGGAGCAGCCAGGAACTGAACTGGTGCTCTGATGTGGGATGCATGTTGCAATTGGGGGTCTAACCTCCTTTGCCATAACAGTGGCCCCATAACCTAGGTGTGTTTTTTTTTTATTTTTTAAGATTTATTTTATTTTATTTGAAAAGCAGAATTAGGAAGAGACGAGAGAGAGAGAGAGAGAGAGAATCTTCCATCCACTGATTCAATCCCCCAGTGGCCATAATGGCCAGGGCTGGGTCAGACTGAAGCCAGGAGCTAGGAGATTCATCTGTCTCCTGCGTGGGTGCAGGGGCTCAGAGACTTCCGCTGCTTTCCGAGGTGCAGTAGCAGGAAGCTGGATCGAAAGTGGAGCAGCCGGGACTCCAACTGGCGCCCATACGGGATGCCGGCACCGCAGGCGGCAGCGTTGCCGGCTGCGCCACAGCGCCAGCCCGTAAGTTAGGCTTTTATGCTTTCAGTTTCTAATTGCAGTTTTCTAAAAGTATAAGACAAGGTCAGATGTTGGGACACAGATTTTTGTTGTGAAGGGCAGTTCAGCTGCTGATTAAGCAGTTGATAGAGATTTTTGGGGAGTACAGCTTGGGGGGCACGGTGGATGAAAGCCTGGGCTCCCCTTTCCCCATGCACCAGGAAAGGACTGATGGGTTTGAAGACAGGGAGAAGTTATTTTTGGTGTTTTGTTGGCCTCAGATCTCCATGAACCGGCACCTTCTATATTTTGCTATTTAATAGTCAGTGGTTGGTTATAGTAAAGAGCCTGAGGTCTGATTTTGGACTTAAATGTGGTTTCCCACTTTCTGATTCTTTGGAATTTGCTAATTCTTCATTCACAAGAACCTTCTGTTCCCCCACACCTCCCTATTTCCATGACACAGGCACAGGGTGGCCGTGGGGATGACACGCAGCCTGCCACGGTGGCCCTAGGTGGCTGGAGGGCTTGTGATGTGAGCACAGGGCTTTCCCCCCACTGGTTCCGTCATAGCATCGTCAGAAAATGAAGAGGGCGCTGAAGAATGAGGGCGTAGAACAGATCCGACACGCAGAACCCGCCGGACTCCCTCCGTCAACGGACGGTGCAACGTGCCACTTTGGTGGCTTCTTCCGTGGGAGCGGTAGAGCTGCAGAAGTGTGTATCTGTGTGCGTAAAAGCAGTAGTGATTGTAGGCACACAGGTACTTAGAAGAGTTCTCTGTTGTGACCTATGGTAAAAGAAAAAAAATGTCAGCATGGCCTATTCGGCTGTTCTCTTTCAGCTAAGTTCATGAACTTCACCTCTCTGGGCGCTGGGCGCGGGGTGTGGTGATGAGCTGACGCCGCATCGCTCGCCCAGCCGCGCGGCTCGAGTAAGCTTCCAGAGTTCACAGGGACTTTGCACATCTGCACGGTTGTGTTTAATTGAGGGTCAAATCCACTGGTGTTCAGTGGGAATCCGTGTTCCTTAATTGCCAGGAATACCACCGGTGAGTTTATTTTAGTCGGAAACGTCATAAGATGGCAAAAGAATTTTAAAGAAATTCTTCTCGTGGGGTGCGTTGGCTGTGTCCCCTGGTGGTGGTGTTCGTGCACACTGGAAGCACCTCTGTGTTCGGTCTTTGTGCAGGTCCGTGCTGATGGCCGTGCGCAGTGACCTACACGCTCCCTGGACCCCGGTCTCTGTGCACCGAGGCCTCTCCCTTCCTCCCTGAAGAGTGGCAGAGCAGAAGTCGGGGGCTTAGTAGGTGCTCTGTGGGCGCTTGGCAGACACGACGAATCGGTCTCCAACCCCGAGTGGCTGCCATCACTCTTAGGATCACGTGCAGGCTTCTTCCTGTAGCTTATGAGGCCTGTTAGGGTCAGGCCCCGCCCTCCTCTCCAGCCACAAAGGCCTCCACCTGCTCCCTGGACTAGAGCTCCTGATTCCGTCTTAGAGGCGTGCGCCTTGTGGTCGTCCTCGTGCCCCAACGCTGACTGAGGGAAGGAAAGTGGGCGTGCACAGGTCTGAGGCCCTGAAACACACAGAGTGCTGCTGCTTCCGGCTCGTGTGCCAACGTTGAGAGTCTCTGTGCGAGTGTGGCTCCAAGGCGAGGAATTGAAGCAATCAAATAAAGACTATGGATTTGTAGAACTGTGGACTGTAGTTGGAAGTGTGGTTCCCAGCATGATTTCAGATCAGTCGTGTCTGCCGCCGTCAGATGCTGGATGGCTAGGCGGGAACTGGGTTTGTGGGTGGATGACAAGGGGGAGGTTTTTCTGCCCACTTAGGAGGGACTTAAGAAAATGGATTTTTTTTTTGAAAGATTTATTTGATTTATTTGAAAGATAGAGTTACAGAGAGAGGTAGAGACACGGAGAGAGGTCTTCCTCCACTGGTTCACTCCCCAGATGGCCACAATGACCGGAGCTGTGCCGATCTGAAGCCAGGACCCAGGAGCTTCTTCTGGGTCTCCCACGTGGATGCAGGGGCCCAAGGACTTGGGCCATCCTCTGCTGCTTTCCCAGGCCATAGCAGAGAGCTGGATCAGAGAGGAGCAGCCAGGACTAGAACCAGTGCCTATGTGGGATGTCGGCGCTTCAGGCCAGGGCTTTAACCTGCTGTGCCACAGCACCGGCCCCAAGAAGATGGATCTTAACCTTACTTTTAAGTCACAATAAAAATTCATAGTATCCTATGAGGTATGTATATGACAATGAAACTGCAAATCATAAATCAATGTATCAATTGTTTGTCTTGTCCCTAAACTTGAAACCTAGATGAAAATAAATTGATAAACCTAACAATCAGCAGTGATTTACGATAGGGCTGATATAGTAATTCTTATATATTACTATGAAGATTTTTTGTAATTTTTAATTTTTTTGAAGATTTATTTATTTAAAAGGCAAAGTGATAGAATCTTCATCTGCTGGTTCACTCCCCAAATGGCTACAATGGCTGGGGGTAGGCCAGGCCAAAGCCAGAAGCTTCATTCTGGTCTTCCAAGTGGGTGGCAGGGGCCCAAGCACTTGGACCATCCTCCACTGCTTTCCTAAAAACATTAGCAGGGAGCTGGGTTGGAAGTGGAGCAGCCGGGATACGAACCTGTGCCCATCTGGGATGCTGGCGATACAGGTGGTGGTTTAACCTGCTATGCAAAACAGCAGCCTCACAGCTCTGTGTGTCTGACTCTGCTTGCCAGTCTTCCCTGTGAGAGGTAGGTTTGGCTTGGGATATGAGAAATTGGTTCATCTTTTACTCCCACTGACGGGGGCTGAGGAAGAGCGCTCCGTGGAGCGGGAAGTCCGTGTGGGTGACACAGGGAGTGAGTCTGAAGTCCGTGTGGGTGACACAGGGAGTGAGTCTGAAGTCCGTGTGGGTGACACAGGGAGTGAGTCCGTCACTCGCAGTCAGCTGATTTCTTGCGATCCGCAGCACTGGATGGAAAGAGGAAATAGCTCTGTGTCTGCGGCTGACATCTTTTAATAAAAGAGAGGCCAGCGCCCAGCGCCCAGCGCCCAGTGGCGGCCTTGTCTGGAAGGGGCGGCCGGCCCTCCCCATGCAGGTGCCTTGTGTGTGTGAATGTGAGCAGGGGGACTTGAGACGTTCCAGCCGTGGCATTCGTTGATTTCCTGTCTCCTTCCTGACTTGGTGAATCTGGCTTTTCCTTCTGGGTTAAAGTATTAAAAATCGCAAGGTTCGCATGAATCAGAAGCATCGGATGTATCTGAATTTCATTTCACTCTGTGTTAATAGCTACCGTTTTGGTTGACTTTATGTTTAAGGTAATGTTTTCCATAATAATTGTTTTATTATAGAACACTTCGAGCACACAAAAGTAAAGTGAATGTGTAGTCGACCCCCGTGAACAGAAGTTGTGTTTTGACGTGACCAAGGATTTAATGTGAAAGTTAGGAAGACGAGAGAGCCAAAAGTCTGAGTGTGTCCCCTCCCCAACACCAAACAGAATATAAGCACAGGTTTAGGCTCATTTCTAACCTGGATTATTAGAGCTTTGGATACTTGGGTTTCATTTTTGTTCCGATGTCTTATTTGTGGAAAGTAGTAAATAGACTCACAGATCACTGTGAGGAGGAGAGGAGAGAGGACTTGTCACGTGTTCGCAAGACTTGTAGCAGTTTGGTATCCACGACGACCGTCTCTGTCCCCTTGCTCATCCCTGAGTCACACTGTTCACTTGGAATAGAGACAGGCGTGTGCAGAAGGAAACTTGGCCCCAGGAACTGGTACATGGTGGGGGGTCGAAGTGGTTGATTCTAGGGAAGCTTCCAGCGCGTTTCCTTTTTTCTGTTACCCCGTCCTCCACTTGAGCCTCCTCGACGTGGAGTTGGAAGCCCCAGAGTCAGCAATTGAGGAGGGCAAGGCTCCCCACGCTCACCCTCCTGCTGCCTGGGAGGCGCTGCGGGAGCAGGTGCAGCGGCTGCCGCCATCAGACTCTGAGGCGTCGTGGGAGCAGCCGACTGCCGCTCGTGCGTAGCACCTGTGTCCTCCTCACTCCCTGGGTGTTTCCACTCTGAGAGTCTTGTCGCTAATTCTGTAGCTGTCTATGCCTGCTCTGACCAAAGCTAAGTACAGAGCTTGCATGGGAAAGAAAGGAAAAAATATCTTTTTAGGACTTGGTGTTGGCATGGATTTTGTGGTTTGTGTTTAGTAACATTCTCCAGTGGCCACGAATTAAACACCACCACCAGTCTAAGTATTATCAGTTTTATTAATGTATTATTTCTGTAATTAAAAGACCAAAAACAGTCTGCAAAGATTGCGGCTGCATGGGGCCGGCGCTGTGGCGCAGGATGTTAAAGCCCTGGCCTGAAGCGCCGGCATCCCATATGGGCGCCGGTTCGAGACCCGGCTGCTCCACTTCCGATCCAGCTCTCTGCTGTGGCCTGGGAAAGCAGTAGAAGATGGCCCGGGTCCTTGGGCTCCTGCACCCATGTGGGAGACCTGGAAGAAGCTCCTGGCTCCTGGCTTCGGATTGATGCAGCTCTGGTCGTTAGTGGTCATCTGGGGAGTGAACCAGTGGGTGGAAGACCCCTCCCTCTCTGTGTCTCTGTCTCTGCCTCTCTCTGTAAGTCTGTCTTTCAAATAAATAAAATAAATCTTAAAAAAGATTGCAGCTGCAGTCTCAGGTTGTATTGTCTGTGTGACAAATAGACCCAGCTCCCTTCTGAATTTTAAGGACTTACTGGTCAGTTGTTTATGTAAGCTGGGTCCTTAGCAACATCCCCGAGTGAATCATATGTAATTAGGATCTAAGAAATGTTACCCACCCTTGTTCTGTTGAACAACATTGTTAAACTACTAAATCACCTTGAGGGCTGACAAAGAGAAGTGACAGTAACTTACTCAGTCATCTCTCATCACAGCGCTTTCACTTCTTTGTTTTCGTCTCATCTTTGCACTTAGATATTTGAAACATTTGCACCTTAGGACTTGCTGGAGAAAAAGGATGGGAGCAGTTTAGTCTGCGCCGCGTTTATGCTGGCCTTTTACATCTCTGTGCCACAGTCTTTTCCTGGATAGTTCTGTTTTTCCCCCACTGTAACTCAATATAGTAGTTTTTTTTTGTTTTTTTAAGATTTATTTATTTATTTGGAAGGCAGAGTTATGGAGGGGCAGAGAGAGAGAGAGAGAGAGAGAGAGAGAGAGAGAGACTTCCATCTGCTGTTTCACTCCTCAAGTGGTTGCAATGGCTGGAGCTGGGCTGATCAGGAGCCAGGGGCCAGGAGCTTCTTCTAGGTCTCGCACATGGATACAGAGGTCCAAGGACTTGGGCTTTCCCAGGCCATAGCAGAGAGCTGGATCAGAAGTGGAGCAGCCGGCACTTGAACTGGCACCCATATGGGATGCCTGCACCGCAGACAGGCTTTACCCTCTATGCCACAGCGCCGGCCCATCAATATAGTGTCTTTTTCTTTCTTTCTTTCTTTTTTTTTTTAAGATTTTATTTATTCGAAAGTCAGCTACACAGAGAGAAAAGAGGCAGAGAGAGAGAGGTCTTCCATCTGATGGTTTGCTCCCCAATTGGCTGCAATGGCTGGAGCTGCACCGATGCGAAGCCAAGGGTCAAGAGCTTCTTCCAGGTCTCCCACGTGGGTGCAGGGGCCAAAACATGTGGACCATCTTCTTCTACTGCTTTCCCAGTCTACAGCAGAGAGCTGGATTGGAAGTAGAACAGCTGGGTCTCGAACCAGCTTCCATATGGGATGCTGGCACTTCAGGCCAGGGCATTAACCTGCTGCGCCACAGTGCCGGCCCCAACATAGTGTCTTGTTGTGAGACAATTTCTGGTGAGATTCTTGAAAGAGAGGCTGTAAAGGAAACATACTCGGCTGTTTACTGACCTGTGAAAAACTCGATGGGAAATTCTGGCCGCTTTGGTGTCCAGTCTCCTATATCTCATTCCTAAATAGTATTGATAAAATTACAGAGCAGAATTTCAGGTTTCAGTAAATGCTGTGTCCCTGTGGCTGGCTGAGTGGACAGTGGAACAGTCAGTTTCTTCCTTTGATTGCAGTAGACAGAGTGGAGATGAAGCCTTGGAAATCTATGCGGAGTCCATGACTGTCTCCCCCAGACTGGTGCTGTTCCTCTAGTTTGTCGAGAGTAAGGAAAACTCTGACCGCTCAGGACGTGGCTCAGAGATGAGTCAGATCATCCGCCGGCCTCCCGTTCCTCTGGAGAGAAGCCCCAGGACTGCACTGTAGGGCCACGTGAACGTGCCCGGTGCTGCCCCCATTCCTGGGTCTCTTCCTGCATCACTGGGTGACGCCAGTGAGGACACTGGGCCTTTCAGGGGAGGCAGGTGTGTCCTTGAAGATAACCCTTGTGGCCTCCTGTAGGGAGACCTGGATCGTCCAGCCCTTGGGAGGAGCCCACCTGGTCATATCAGACAAAAACGGGGAATTCTTAGCCTCTGAGCGGTGGGAAGTGATCAGGTTGGAACTGCAGGTTTCATCGCCCTCCCTTGTGTACAGGACAGGGCCGGCGTCGTCGGCGTGCCAGTCCTTCTTTTCTATGAAGGGGACTGCGTTCAGCGCCGTCAGTTCTGGCCTAGCGCGGCATCGCCGTGCCGTGCAGTCATTCAGTAAAAGCCAGAGAACTCTGGAAGACAGCAGCTAGACACGTAGCACTCAGAAACCTCGTCAGGGACACTTTATTTTACAAAGGGGAACTACATGACCAAATGAAACCAGTGATACAGTTTTCCACATGTTAAATGCGTCAGAAATACTGTAAATACGGCATGTTCCTTTGAGAAGGACCCGGAGTTTGCCTGTGGATGTCAGCTGCAGCCCATGAGTGACTGTGAGGTGGTGGCACAAGGGTCATGGGAAAGTGCACGTGGGGGTGGGATCCCCCCCCGCAGAGCTAAGTGGCTGGTGAGTGTTTGGTTTGTGTGTGTGTGCCCAGCCGGGGGTAGTCTAGGTGTCCCGTGGTGGATGAAACGCTACATAAGCAGACACAAAATTCCAGTTATGTCTGTGTCACTCTCAGATATGTCAATCGTATTGGAACAAATGTGTGGCTTCAGTACAAGTAGTTCCGGGGGCCTGTGTATGACAAAATGTGATCTAATTTGAATACAGGTGTGAAAATTTACAAAATGCTTTATGGCATGGAAATCTCGAACTCCCATGGCTGAAGCTGTGAGTACAGCCCAGCAGCCTCTCCTTGTACCACCCTCTTCCCCAAACACTACAGTGTGTTTCCACAACAAACAAGACCTTCAAGACAAGCAGCGATTAACGTCAAAGTAACAGAGGGACAGGTTTTGAGGTGCACCAGGTTAACTCGCCACCTGAGACGCTGGCATCCCATGCAAGTGCCTGTTCAAGTCCTGGCTGCTCCACTTCCAATCCAGCTCCCTGTTAATGTGCCTGGTAAGGCGGTGGAGCATGGTCCGAGTGGTTAGTGGGTGGAGTTCCAGGCTCTTGGTGGCCATTGGAGCCATTTGGGGAGTGAACCAGTAGATGGAAAATATCTCTGTCTCTTTCTCCTTTCTCTCCCTGTGGTTCTGCACGTCAAACAAACAGCATTTGTTTTGTGAATACTGCACTGCCTTCCAGCCTCGCGTCCTGCTGAAGTCCTGCCAATTGCCCGGGTAGTGTCCTTTTAGATCAAAATGTCATCCCCTTTCTTTGGTCTCCTAGAAAAGTTCCTCAATCTGTCCTTGACTTTCGAGGGTCGGGGGCCGTCTGATTCCGCGCATGTCCCTCACTCTGGGTGCACCTGCCGTTGTCCCAGGCGTGATGTGTCATTCTTGGTGCCCCAGTGACACAGGACTCTGATTGGTTCCATTGCCGATGATGCTCGCTTCGCTCACTTGATTACGGAGGTTTCTGTTTAGTTTTTTCCCTCTCAGTAATTTTAAAAATTTGTAGTTTTTTTTCCTATCAAATATGAACTTACAGTTTTTCATTTTTATCAGTCTTCATTATTTATTTGTTTTAAAGATTTATTTATTTGAGAGGCAGAATTAGAGAGATCGTCCATCCCCTGGCTCACTCCCCGAATGGCTGCAATGGCCAGAGCTGGGCGATCCGAAGCCAGGAGCTTCTTCCAGGTCTCCCACGCAGGTGCAGGGGCCCAAGCACTTGCGACATTTTCTGCTGCCATCCCAGGAGCGTTGGCAGGGAGCTGGATCATAAGTGGAGCAGCCAGGACTCGAACTGGTGCCCACATGGGATGCCGGCGCTCCCGGCGGAGGCTTAACCTACTACGCCACAGAGCCGGCCCCATCTATGTTTTTATGAGCACAGACTTGCAGTTTTAATCAGTCTCAGTAATTTGCATGCCCAGTTGTCTGGTTGGGCCAATGGGAACCCCCTTGGCCCGGCTGCTGTCCTGTTGCCACCTCCCCGTCCTTCTTGGCTGCTCTATTTTCTGGCATAGCAGAGTGTTCCAGGCACACTTCATACTTCCCCTCCCCCACACTTGGAGGTGGCTGTTTCTCGGAGGGACTCTGAGAATGGGTATTTAGAAGCCAGGATTTGAGTGCTGGGTGTGCTCATCACTATTAGGGTGCTTTGGCCTCTTGGCCTTTTTCACTGTGGAGTGTGGAATGTATGTACGCACACACACACACACACACACACACTCTTCTGAATTTATTTCCCTGTGTGTTGAAAACCATGACTCCACACCACCGTGTCTGGTTTTCCTGCAACACCTCATCGTGTTCCGCAGTTTCCTCTGGTTCTGTATTTGCATCCTTTGTCTGCCAGCAGGAATCCCAGCGCCTAGCCTCCTCCTCTGCTAGGCTGTGCTCCCTCCTCACCCTGCTGTGTCCAACACTCAGACCAGAGCGCTCAGCAGCTCGAGCGCCCTCCTCACCCACTGGGCTCGCACACCCCACTCAGGCACTCCCCTCCGTGCCAGACTCCCTCCTCACGTCCCCCTCACGTCCCCCTCGTCTCCCCTGACACGAACACCTCCCTGGCTGGCTTGGTCCCCACTCCCTGCCTCAGAGGCTGCAGGACTAGGTTATTTCAGAAGGAAAGGGGGAGAGGTGTCTAATACTTCTGGATAAACACATTAACATTTTAGGGAGAAGAAAGCGGCCTTGACCGCGTCACCTGGTTTTGCATCCTGAAAACATTGTAGTCACCACGCCTGTCTGAGAGACTCCTGAGAGTCCTCGCTGTGTCTCCTGATTGATAGGGTAGCCCCGATTTCCTCCCACAGAGAGTGGCAGCGTGAGACACTGAGCCCACAGAATCGCCACGAGTCACCCCTCCCCTTCAGCCTTCCCTGTGACAGAGATGAGGACCGTGGTTGGAGAGACCCCATTTCTGGGGATTCTGGCCAGCAGTTCGCGATGCACCCCCTCCCAGCTCGTCTTCCTGTCTCCCAATGGGGCAGCAGCAGCAGGTGCAGGGCCCTTTGTGGGCCCTTCCTGTCAGTGATCTGCTGTGTCACTGAGCCCTTGGAGATGTCGTTTTTCAGATGAGCTGACCCAGGTTTGCAGAGGCCAAGGAGTTTGTTGGAAGTCCCCTGCCTTGTAAGTGGTAGTCACCGCAGTCACTGTGTGTGTGAGTGTGTGTGTGGGAGCGAGTGGTGTGGCTGTTGTGAGTGGAGTGTGTGTGTGGGAGTGGTGTGGCTGTTGCGAGTGGAGTATGTGGTGTGGCTGTTGTGAGTGGAGTGTGTGTGTATGAGTGGTGCAGCTGTTGCGAGTGGAGTGTGTGGTGTGGCTGTTGTGAGTGGAGTGTGTGTGTGTGTGAGTGGTATGGCTGTTGTGAGTGGAGTGTGTGTGTGTGGGAGTGGTGTGGCTGTTGCGAGTGGAGTGTGTGTGTATGAGTGGTGCGGCTGTTGCGAGTGGATGTGTGTGTGTGTGAGTGAATGGTGCGGCTAGTTGTTGGGAGTGCAGTGCCCACAGAGGGTTTTGAGTTGTTTTCCAGGTGCAGCAAGGAACAGTTCTGTGTCCCCGTCTCCCTCGCTGCTGGGATTAGGGGGTGTCCCCAGGGCCTGTTCCTCCAGCAGACGGTTGTTCTTCATGCAAAGCCGCAGGCCTGCTGTGCTGTCAGACTGGCATCTTGACCTCATTTGCAGCCTGTAACCGGGGAGCCCAGCTCATCAGATCCAAGCCTGAGTGCCGGCTTTTTGAAAGTCCCCTAAGAAGTGATGAGGCAAGCAAGCCTGCTTCTTGAGTGTCCAAGGACACGCTGGGAACCCAGGCATCGAGGAGTCAGAGCTGCAGGCAGCGTCGTCGGGCTCACAGGCTCCTAGAAACGCTTAGCAAGTCACAGGGTCCTGAGCTGTGCCCTCTCGGGACGAAGGACTTGCCCCACCCGGAGACAGCAGGCACAGCGAGCTGCGGGGCGCGGGGCCCAGGGGCTGTTCTGTGGCGCGGGCAAGTCGCTGAGCCACGCCGCCTCTGCTTCACTTTCCTCCTGGGAACAGAACAGTTTCCAGCTAATGAGGGGGGTTGGCGAGGCCCCCGCAGCGGCAGGCAGGCCCACGGATGGCAGCTGGCCGGTATTCTGCCTGTTGCAGGGTGGCAGGCCTAGGTGTGTGCTCAGGGCACATCCGCACGCGTGCGGCCTGGCGGGCTGAGGGATGACGGCGTTCTTGGTGGAGGGATATGGAGGATCCCCTGCCCCTGCCCCTGTGTCCTCAGCGGTGGCCGTGGAATCACAGAGGCAGTGAAGGTTCCCTCAGCCTCCCGGGGAGCACCCAGCTGCAGCTCAGAGCCCCAGTGCAGTTGGCGCCCTGAGGATTTTCCCCAGTTGTAGCAGAGATCTTCATACACTTGGCATTGGGTTTGGTGATGAGATGGTGATACCAGGATTCTGTGTGTATGTGTGGGGGGGTTGGGCATGAGGCGGAGAGAGGCTTATATATGAACAGAAGCAGCACATTCAACAGATGTATTGTTTTTATATTGCAGGCTACAATGAGTAAGTTAAAAAAAAAAGAGGGGGGCCTGGCGCTGTGGCTCACTTGGTTAATCCTCCGCCTGCGGTGCCAGCATCCATATGGGTGCCAGCTTCTAGTCCCGGTTGCTCCTCTTCCAGGCCAGCTCTCAGCTGTGGCCCGGGAGGGCAGTGGAGGATGGCCCAAGTGCTTGGGCCCTGCACCCTCATGGGAGACCAGGAGGGAGCACCTGGCTCCTGGCTTCTGATCGGCGTAGCTCCGGCCATAGTGGCCATTTGGGGGGTGAGCCAACGGAAGGAAGACCTTTCTCTCTGTCTCTCTCTTTCTCTCTCTCTCTCTCTCTCTCTCTCTCTAACTCTATCTGTCAAATAAATAAAAAATAAAAAAAGCTTGCCAGGTGAGAATGCACGGCGGAGAGTGAGGAGGCGTGTGGTTGGGGGCAGTTTGAAGACAGATGAGTTACTGTGGCATGGCAAGGGGTTTGGCTGCCGGGAGAGCCGGGTGATGTAGCTTTGGAGTGGCAGCATGGATGAAGCAGGTACGAAGGGCACTGCGTAATTAGTGCAATAAACGTGCGATCAGTGCAATAAACATAGTCATTCAGGCCTCATTATAGGTCAGCTCCTGGCGAGGGTTTTGTTTCTTCCCCAATATTGTTTGTTTATTTTACATTATAAAAATAATACATTCAGGGGGCTGGTGCTGTGGCATAAGCAAAAAGCCTCTGCCTGCAACACCAGCATCCCATGTGGGCACCAGTTTGAGTACCAGCTGCTCTTCCAACCCAGCTCCCTGATAATGCACCTGGGAAAGCAGCGGAAGATGGTCTGAGTGCTGGGGACCCTGCACCCATGGGGGAAACCTGGAAGAAGCTTCTGGCTCCTGGCCCAGCCCCGGCTGTTGCAGCCATTTGGGGAGTGAACCAGCAAATGAAAGATCTCTGTCTCTGTCTCTTCTCTCTCTCTCAGACTTTCAAATAAATAAATGTGTGTGTGTGTGTGTGTAAATATGTATAAATCTCAGGACCCCAGATACACTGTTACTGTTTGGTACTATTTCTCCCTGCCCCCCTCCTTGTGTAAGTTTTCAAAAATACAATGGCTTTAGTATCCTATGCCAACTAAAAGGGTTACAAGGGTACGGCAGAAGCAGCGGCTGCGGTTTTCCGTGTTGTGAGGGAATGCGGACTCTCCCAGGCGCCCTGGAGCGTGTGCTCTGATACGTGTGGTATGACGCGGCAGTATCTGAAGCGAGCCGACCGGCCACACTCTCACTGTTACACAGTGATTCATCCCGTCCCGTCCACGGGTAGTCTCAGAAATTGAAATTGTAAGAAGTTACATAATCCTCAAGGAAGTTTTTCCTGCTCCAACAAACAATATGCTGATCATTTTCAGCCCTTATCTCCTGTGTGTAAACAACATCCTAGGAGCGGAGCACAGACTCGATCCACTAATACCTGTTCAATGAATGGTTGCCAGATAAAGCCTGATACCTACAGTTCACAGCGGACACAGCAGTCCGGGTTTGCCAAGGAAGAATTCAACTTGGCTGTCTGCAGAGGGAAAGCCAAGTATTCAAGGAATATAAATCATTGATAAATTGAAATCTCGGGGCTGTGATTCTTCCGTAGAATAGTTTGTGCCTCCACAAATTCAAAAAAATAGCAATTAAGGGGGCTGGGGCTATGGCACAGTGGTGTAAAGCCCTGGCCTGCATCACTGGCATCCTATGTGGGCGCCTGTTCGAGTCTCAGTTGCTCCACTTCCAATCCAGCTCTCTGCTATGGCCTGGGAAAGCAGCAGAAGATGGCTCAAGTCCTTGGGCCCCTGTACCTGTGTGGGAGACCTGGAAGAAGCTCCTGGCTCCTGGCTTTGGATCGGCATAGCTCTGGCTATAGCGGCCATTTGGGGAGTGAACCAGTGGATGGAAGGCCTGCCTCCCTCCCTCCCTCCCTCCCTCTCTCCCCCCCCCCCCACCTCTGCAACTCTGCCTTTCAAACAAATAACTAAATCTGCAAAAATATATATTTGTGATAAGGGAGCAACTAGTATCCAGATAGTGGGTATATGATAGTTCACTGTAAAATTCTTTCAACTTTATGTTAGAGAAGTTTCGTGGTAACATTCTGTTTAGAATGTTGCGTGTATGTTAAGGTTGCAGTGACCGTAGGGCCGAAGTGGACACACCTGAACCTGACACTGCTCTGATCATTTTAACTCCGAGACTGACAGAGCAGGAGCTAAAACGTGTCAGGTTCTGCATCTTCACCGTGTCCGGGATCTCCCAGTCTCTTTCTCACTGGGTCTGAAGGTCATTCTTCTGGTTACTGTCCTGCAAATGAGGCAGTGACGGCAGCCCTGTGTGCTTGTCAAGGAGACAGCACCTGTGTTCATGTCTACACATCCAAGCCGAGGGGTGCGTAAGCACACTGCCCCAGGGCCAGCACTGGCTACAGATCTGCGGCCTGCCCACCCCACCAACCCCAGACTCCCGTCTGGATGTGTTCTGTTGGCTTCTGGCTCACGGAGTCCTCCCTCCCTCTGCTGTCTCATCCCGTATCAAGCCCACCTCTTCAGTGCTTCCTCTTCCTCACCGCATTTCTGTTCTGGAATTTCTATTTGATGCCTTTTAAAATAGATCCCGAGTTTCTGGTGAAATTCTCTTTTCCCGTCTTCTCCTTCACTGCTTCCTCCCTCTGTTTTCTTGAGCGTAATTGTCTTAGAGACCCATGACTGCTGTCTCCCCGGGCGCCGTGTCCCCTGTGGAAGGTTTGTTTCTCGTACTCAGCCTCTTGTCTCTTGGCACGGGTGGCCATTTCGGCGGAAAGAAGATGTGGCAGCCCGTGGTGATTCGCCTTCCTCTGGAGAGCGCTCACTCCATTGGCTGGGGAAACAGGGCGGAGACTGAGCCCGGTTCTCCTCCTGGCCACCAAGCTGAGCGCGGCCCAGGCTCCACCTGCTCCTGGTTTGCCTGTGCTGTTAAACAGGACCCTGCAGGAGCTCCACCCTCGGGCCTGGCATTCCGGCCCCTTCCCCGCTCGTGTGTCTGGAACTCTGGTCTCTCCAGCGTGTGAGACTGAAAACTCTGCTGTGTTCCTCAGGTCTCTGCTTGGTTTCCGAGCCTCCTGGCCCAGGCAGCCTTGAGATTCCGCAGGTACCTGAAGGCGCCGCCCCCCATCCCTGTTTCTGGTTTCTTCAGACCTGGGGCCCTGCCATAGACTCTGCTGCTTTCTCTGCCCGACAGTCGACAGTCGTGGCCCTGATCCTTATCTACTCCTCCAGCCGCCTTCCTGGAGCCCAGGACTGGCAGGTGTGGGGCCAGAGCGGCTGCAGTGTGTTGGCACATCCCTAAGAGGTTTAGCCTTGTCCAGGACTCTGTCTTCTCAGGTCATGGCTGGCTCAGCAGCTCTGCGGAGTCTCCAGGTTTTACTGTTTTTTTAATCCATCTTTTCTAGCTGCTCCCAGGAGGATCTCTGGTCTGCCACCAGCTGTCCTCCGTCGTAGCCCCAAACTGAAACCACTTCATGCAAATCTTGCACAGATCTTGTAACTGTATTTCCTTATACTGCAGAAAAGGTTATGTTTGTGAAAATCACTTGCAGAGAATTGAAAAGAAATATGGTGTTTTTTACTATCAAGGTGAGACAGCTAACGTAAACTTCACGCATCACTGCTGTACTTCTTACCTAACAGCGTCAGTGTCGGCACAAGGACGTCGGATGAGGGGTGTGAGGCAGCACTGTTAGCGTTGGGGGCTGGATGGTTCCTTGTTGCTGCGCCGTCCTGGGTGTTGTAGGATGTGGAGCAGCACCCCCGAGCCGTGCCCTCTGGATGCCCTCCCCTGGCTGTGACAAACAGCACTGTCCCCGGGGAGCAAACCCACCTTTGGTTGAGCCCTGCTGGTCCTCATCCGATACACGGTCACGTTCTGCGTGCAGGATTTCGGCCAGCAGTGGCCCACGTCTACAGCTCTGGCCCCGTAAGAAGATATTACCAAGCAGCGCCATAGCTGTCTTCATTTGTGTGGGTGTATCGTGAGGCTCATACACACAAAATCACCTAGTGACACATTTCTCAGAATGTGTTCCCGATTTAAAAGATGTATCTGTTTATTCAAAAGGTAGTAGTGATGGGGTTGGGGGCCGGGAGGGAGGGAGAGAGAGAGATAGACAATTGATCGATGGTTCTTCCATCCACTGGTTCACTCCCCAAATGCCAGCAACAGCCATGTCTGAACCAGGTTGAAACCAGGAGCCAGGGACTCCATCCCAGTCTCCCACGTAGATGGCAAGGGCCCAAGCACTGGGACCGCCATCTGCTGTGTCTCTGTCATTAAGCCGCGTGTGACTGGAGAACTGGTATTGAATTTTGAGTTGCTCAGGTCACTGTCTTTGACCACTGGATTATAATAGCTTCATTCTGTTTTTTAAAAGATCTATTTATTTATTTGAAAGGCCGAGTGTCAGAGATGGGAGGTGAGGGGTGATACTGATCTGTCTTCCATCTGCTGGTTCACTTCCCGGCTGGCTGCAACAGCCTGATCTGGCTGAAGCCAGGAGCCCCGTCCTGACCTCTGAAGTGGAAGGGACCCAAGTGCTGGGCCCCCGTCTGCTGACTTAGCAGGGAGCGGGATTGCAAGTAGAACAACCGGATCTCCAACTGCTGCTCTAATATGGGAAGCTGCCGTCCCAAGCCCTGGCTTAACCCATTGCCCCACAGCATCAGCCCCGTTCCAGCTTCAAGCTGCTGCTGCCTTTTTTTTTTTTTTTTTTTTTTTAAGGATTTATTTATTTATTTGAAAGGCAGAGTTACAGAGGCAGAGAAAGAGAAGTCTTCCATCCGCTGGTTCACTCCCCAAATGGCCTCAGTGGCCGGAGCTGGGCTGATCCAAAGCCAGGAGCCAGAAGCTTCTTCCGGGTCTCCCATGTGGGTGCAGGGGCCCAAGCATTTGGCCCATCTTCTACTGCTTTCCCAGGCCATAGCAGAGAGCTGGATCGGAAGTGGAGCAGCCGGGACTCGAACCGGCGCCCTTATGGGATGCTAGTGCTTCAGGCCAGGGTGTTAACCTGCTGAGCCACAGCGCCGGCCCCGAAGCTTCATTCTTGCCTGAGAATTTTTGATGGTGCTTTCGGTGGAGTGGGGTCGTAGGTCACTTGTTCTCTTACTCCAGGGTTGAGATCTTCCCGAGTCTGGTGATTTCACGGTGACAGTGACTGTCACAGCCAATGTGTGGCCTTTCCTGGGATTCTGCGAGTGGGGGTTGCAGTCTGCCTGGACTGTCACCTAACACAGGAGCAAATCAACGCAGAAGTCCACTCAGAGATGCCAATGACCATTTGGAATTTAGGGTAGGAAGGACCCAGATCAGAGTATGGGCTAACAGCAAGGCTTACAACAGAAGGGGCTTGGAGGAGCACCGAAGTGTGGACATCGTTAAGCGGGAAGGCACTGCCAGGCGGGTCAAGCTGTGAGCTGCTCCTGCTCCTATTCTGCAGACCTTTGCCGGCTTTCCCGGGCACTCTGCTCTGGTGCCGGAGCTCTTATTCACGCCTGGCTTTTTCTGGTTCTCCTTGGTCCTGTCCTTGGTGCTGAGTCAGGAGGTTGTGGGAGCAGACAGCCTCTCAGAGCTCAGGCCCCGCCGTGCCTCCTGCACTCTTGCCCCGTGGCCAGCTCTGCTCCTGGAGAGCCACAGAGCTGCCACTCAGAGCATGCCTTTTCCTCGCACTTTGAAGAACAAGCCCATCGCACAGCAGAGGCTCGGGCGACTCTCAAACTGGGCCTGACCCTGCGCCCGATTTCTGGGACTGTGGCACTTTCTCACTTTTTTTTTTTTTTTTTTAAGATTTATTTATTTACTTGAAAGAGTTACAGAGAGAGAGGTCTCCCATCTGCTGGTTCACTCCACAATTGACCACAATGGCCAGAGCTGTGCTGATTCAAAGCCAGGAGCCAGGAGCTTCTTCCGGGTCTCCCACGTGGGTGCAGGGGCCCAAGCACTTGGGCCATCTTCTACTGCTTTCCCAGGCCATAGCAGAGAGCTGGATCGGAAGTGGAGCAGCCAGGACTTGAACTGGCGCCCATGTGGGATGCCAGCCCTGCAGGCTGTGGCTTTTTTTTTACCTGCTATGCCGCAGCGCCGGCCCCAGCTTTCTCACCCTTCCAGCCATCATCTGGACATTGTCTCTTCCAAGTCCCTGGTTTCTATTTTGTAAAATTTTAAAAGCGACATTTTCACATTGCTCTTGTGACAGACGTCTGTAGGAGACATAGGTGAGGGAACGCGACAAGTAATTACTTGTCCAGTGAGCACTGGGCACAGGTCTGGGGCCCGCAGCCTCCTGGACGGCCACCCAGCTCCCAGCACCCAGCAGCTGCCCCCCTGCTGCCTTCCAGCGCAGGTCTGTCTGCTGCAGAGGTTTCTGTCTCCTCGTGGTAAGAAATACTGCCTGTGGGGGCCCTGGTGGGGTCGGGGGGCCTTTGTGGCCTGTGTTGGGAGGTGCCCCCCACACCTGCTGAAGTTCCTTTTGGAGGTGGTGACAAGAGTCGGGTTCTTCGGTCTGCGGTGAGTGTCTTAGCCTTTTACTCCTGTCTGCCTCTGAGCTATGACGCATTGACACTGAATTGTTCATTTACCTCGCCTGACGTGGGGAGTCTGTTTCAAGTGTTTCAGGCACTTAATTCAGGACTTTTCTAGAAGGACTATTCATTGTCATCATGCATCGCTGGAAAATTCATACTTATTGGAGGGGCAGAGAGAGAGATCACATTACCTCCTCCAAATGCCTGCAGCCTCTGGGGCTGGACAGGACCAGAGCCAGGAGACGGGGATGCAGTCCGGGACTCTCACGGCCGTGGCAGGGGCTCAGTTACCTAGGCCACCACCTGCTGCCTCCTAAGGTCTGCGTTGGCAACCGGGAATTGAGCCCTGGCTCCGGTGCAGGCTCCCTGTTGTCATGGATTTTATAAAATAATAAAATAAAAAAATAAAAATAAAATACTGTGTCTCATATTAGGTGGTTAATGCCGTGGATAAACGTAAGAGAGGGGGAGCACCGGCGCTGCGGCTCAATAGGCTAATCCTCCGCCTTGCGGCGCCGGCACACTGAGTTCTAGTCCCGATCGGGGCACCGATCCTGTTCCGGTTGCCCCTCTTCCAGGCCAGCTCTCTGCTGTGGCCAGGGAGTGCAGTGGAGGATGGCCCAAGTGCTTGGGCCCTGCACCCCATGGGAGACCAGGAGAAGCACCTGGCTCCTGCCATCGGATCAAGCGCGGTGCGCTGGCCGCAGCGCGCCTACCACGGCTGCCATTAGAGGGTGAACCAAAGGCAAAAGGAAGACCTTTCTCTCTCTCTCTCTCTCTCACTGTCCACTCTGCCTGTCAAAAAATAAATTTAAAAAAAAAATAAAAAAAAAAAGAGAGGGGGAGCAGTGTGGCTTTTGGTGGGGGCAGGAAGACAGTTTGCAATTCTAAATAGTGTGTGGTTAGGGAGGGTCTCACTGAAGTGACAATAAAGGAGGACCTTGGGGAGGTGTGTGGCAGGTCCAACAGGTGTCTTGGGGGAGAGAGAGCAACCTGGCCAGGAAACAGGATAGACAGTGGCCTGAGGGCTCGCATGGGGGTCTGCAGGACTACAGGGGTCCACTGTGGCTGGGGTAGGGTGAGTGAGGCAGAGGTAAGAGACAGGGTGGGGGCAGGGAACCACCCGTCCTTGAAAGGCTGGCGTAGACAGACTTGGCTCTGTAAAGAGTGAAATGTAAATGTTCTGGGTTTTACAGTGTCTGCCCCAGCGATGCTAGAGCATCTGTGGCCATACAGACATGTATGCCCGGACCAGTGCAGCCACCTGGAGAGTGACCCGGCAGATGGAAGACCTCTGTAACTCTGCCTTTCGAAAATAAGTCTTTAAGAAAACTGTGATAGAATGCACACAGCATCAGGTTTGCCATTGTGACCAGACAAGCATGTGGGTCAGTGGCATTAGTGTATTCAGATCGCGAAGCCCTCACCACTGTCCGTTTCCGGAACGCGACATCCAGCGTGCAGTGATCCCCGCGCCCCTCGCTCTGCAGTCCGTCCCTGGCTGTGCCGGTTCCGCTGTCCCATTTGGGTGGAATCACACAGTGCGGGCACTGGCTTCACAGACAGGTTTCCAAGGTTAGTCTCTGTTACAGCATGTCTCAGCACTTCTGTTATTATTTTTAAAAAATGATTTATTTATGTGAAAAGCAGGGTTGCAGAGAGGCAGAGGCAGAGAGAGAGGTCTTCCATCCACGGGTTCACTACGCAAATGGCTGTAACAGCAAGAGCTGGGCCAGGCTGAAGCCAGGAGCCAAGAGCTTCTTCTGGGTCTCCCATGTGGGTGTAGGGGCCCAAGCACCTGGGCCATCTTCTACTGCTTTCCCAGGCCATAGCAGAGAGCTGGATTGGAAGTGGAGCAGGTGGGACTCGAACCACTGCCCATATGGGGTGCCAGCACTGCAGGCCACAGCACTGGCCCCCACTTTTACTATTTTAAGAACTCCTTTGGGGGCTGGCATGTGGCGTAGTGGGTTAAGCCTCTGCCTGTGGCGCCGGCATCCCATATGGGCGCCCATTCAAGTCCCGGCTGCTCCACTTCCAATCCAGCTCTCTGCTATGGCCTGGGAAAGCAGCAGAGAATGGCCCAAATGCATGGGCCCCTGCACCCAATGGGAGACCCAGAAGAAGCTCTTGGCTCCTGGCTTCAGCCTGGGCCCAGCCTTGGCTGTTACAGCCATTTGGGAAGTGAACCAGGGGATAGACAATTTCCCTCTCTCTCTGTGTCTGTAACTCTGCCTTTCAAATAAATAAAATGTGTTTTAAAAAAAAAACTCCTTTGAAGATCTCCATGTATTGAGTCTTTTTGCTCTTTAATTCAGCCTGTGTTCCCGGATAGGCATGGCAGGAAACCGTGAGTTTGTTCACGTGGCCCTCTCACCTGCCGCTGCCACCAGTACACTCCCGACCGTGATAGGACGTAGCCAGTGGCTTAGTTTCTGGCCCACACAATTGGGCAGATTTAATGTGAACTACATGGTGTTTTTAGTCAAGGGATAAGCTGGTCTCACTTGACATAGAAAGCCTTCCGGAGTGACTGCTTCAGGGCAGCCATCACCCTGGAGTAGGTCTCCTATCCGGAAGTGGGAGAAATCCACGTCGTGAGCGGAGGTGTCTTGGAGAACGCGTTTTACCGCTCGTGCACCTGACAGTGCTGAGCCGGGGGCAGGTTAGCTAATGATTCCCTGCGACTTCAAGGTTGCTGCAGTGGAAAAGTGCGTTATCGGCTTGGTCTCCCCCATGACCTGTGCATCCTTTGCCCGATAAGGGCAGTATTTACGGCAGTGACACGCGTTGTAAAACCTGCCCTCCTTTGCGGTTCAGGAGTCAAGTCCACTGCATGCCGGGCTGACGTGAGCAGGCACAGCTTGCACGGTCACTGTCAGTGTCACAGGCAGGGCTCCGCGGTGGCAGAGAGTGGCCAAGGACGGAGTCAACGTTTTACCTTCACTTCAGGGCTAGCAATGGTCAAAGACAGCTGGGAGGAGAAACTCAGAGGTCAGAGCTGCCTTTAAGGTGGAGCCGCAGTGGACTTGCAGGCCAGTTCCCAGGGTGCTTCGAGCCATCCCAGCAGTTCTGACCACAGCGGTGAAGAGAGCTGAGGGGGAAGACGGACATATCCATTGTTCTCCCCTTTTGTGTGTGGTTAGCTCTGGGTGTCAGCCTTACCCCGCCCCCTGCATGTGATCATTGAGTGGGCAGAGAATTAACTTAATGTGTGCAGGAGGCTGGAGAAGCCTTGCCCTGGGCTCCAGGAAGCCTGGCCCGTAGCAGCAGCAGTGGTTGGAGGCCAGGGTTCTGCACCGTCCTCGTGGTGAGCTCTGGGGCCGCATCACAGCCATGACTGAGTCGCTGCGTGTTTTTCTACAAAATGGGAACGAACGATAATAACGCCTCCTTTGTCAGCATTAATGAGACCTCTGAAGTCTTCATTTTCTTCTCGATTGAGGCGTGTGCACGGGGAAGATTGAGACAAGCGCATTCTTATCGTGGGCCTCACTTTGTCCTTCGGGAGCCCCTGTGAGCCCAGGGCGCGGGGGACTGTGTCTTATCGGGCGTGCCCTGCCCGGCTCAGCTCAGCTTGGCTCCCCTCAGGAGCTCGTGCCTGGCTGATTAGGGGGCCTGCCCTTCAAGGCAGCACCCAGCCCAGTGCCCGGGCCCTGTCCTGGGGCTCCCACGGGCAGGCATGCCTGTTCTCGGTGCAGTAGGTGGTGAGGAAACTCGGGAAGACCTAAGCTCTCGTCCGGCCAAATTACTATTCTCCTGTCTCAGCCACAGATAATGCCATGAGTCTAGGTTTCCGGGGTCGGTTTTGCTTTTCTGTTCGGACGTCACTGGACTGTCTCTGGGGACTAAGTAATGAAGTTGACATTCATCTTCGCACTTAGCCCTTGACCCGTATGCTGTGTCTGATTGGCATAGCTGGTGTGGGGGTTGAGATGTAGCCCCCTTCCCAGTCTCCTCTGCTCTGGGGAAATGGAGCTGTTGACCAGATTGCATCCGTCGCGTTAGCCAAATACAAGCGTAACGTGGAGAGTAGGACCCTTATTTTACATGGCGGTCGGATTAACTATGATTCTTGCCTATTCTGCATAGGAAGAAGCAGTTTCTACCCCTTCCACGTGCAGAGAATCACACTTCAGAAATAGACCAAGTGAAAGCCGAGGCTTGTTCTTAAGAAGCCTTTGTTTAACACAATCACCCACAAATGTTTGCACCTAGCACTTGGGCTCAGAGGTTGGCGTGTTTGCAGTCTACACTGTGCGAAAGAGGATAGAAAATCATAGAGCGGTACGCCTTGGCTCCGAGGCCAGTGGTGTCAGTGGGTTCAGGAGTAGTGGCGGTGCTGCTGGGAGGGAGCTGGCAGGGTGGGGCCCGGGGGCGCTGCGGCTGGACGGGGTGGGTAGCAGGAGTTACAAGCACCTTATCTGGCTCAGTGCACGTGGTGTATGTTAGGGCTGGCTCTGGGTGGGGGATACTTCAGGACTTCATATTTAGCGCGAGCCTGTGTGCTTCTGACCGCAGGTGAGCTGTCCTTGCGTGCTGGGTGGTGTGGACACAGAGGCTCTGACCCTCTGTGGTCCCCCTTCCAGCCCGTGCTCACCAGATACCATCAAAAAGGTGAAGCGCTGAATGACTAAAGAGACTTAAAGTTTTTTAAGAAGGCTGCCGAAAATACGCCCAAGAGCAAGAAGGCAGCAGAAGCATGATGCCATTAACAAGAGAAGTGCACACACACACGCGCGCGTGCACATGCACACACGTGTGCACACACGCACGTACACACGCACCCACACACACAAGTATAAGCACACTCGGCCTCGGGTGGTATCGGAATGTCCAAGCCTGTAATTTGGGGGTGATTATATCGGCAGGGGAGTACAGAAGTGGTCGTCTGCTTTTCAGCTCGACTCCCCTTCATTACCAGACAGAAAACGGCAGGTACTGGACACTCAACACAGGCTGAATGTCAGCTTCTGCTGTCTACACCCCCTTCCCCCAGTGGGGCACACAGGCAGCTCACTGGGGTCCCTCCAGCCTGGCTTCACCTGCTCTCTGCTAGGACAGGCCCTCACCGTCCAACCCCCCGCCCCAGCCAAGAGCCGCAGGGCTTGGTGAGAAGGAAGTGCCCCGTTGGCAGGTGCGTGAGGGCAGGGTCTTGGCGGTGCTCACAGACACCCCCACGCGGGGTTATTTGGGTCTTCCATTGATAGCTTAAGTTCATCTCTGCTTTTATTGCTGCACCCAGCATAAATTATTCACGAATGCAGACACAATCTCATACAATTACTTAGCATCAGTGTCCTGCTGTGAGCGTCATTTTCTGGAGTGTGTTGTGGGTAACCACGAATGAGCAGGAGAGATCTTCAGGAAGCCTGCTCTGGGGCTTCGTTTGAGGGCCAGTTAGGGTGGAAGGCTGCACGCTGATCGGCTTTCTTGTCTCTTATGTACATTTTTTTCTTTTATGATTAGCATACGCTAAGAGCATTCCTGTAACAATGTGAACCTGTGCTTTGAAGGTCTCTCTTTACCTGAAGGAGTTTTAATCCCGCAAGTGTTTCCTGGTTATGGCATCAGGAGACTGAGTCAGGCCAGGCCGTGTCTGGGTGTTTGGGGTCCGGACTGGGGAAGAGATGGTAATAGAAACCCTCACCTGCACACCAGGGAGGACCCCTGTGTCTCAGCCCCACGCTGAGACGTGTTTTAGGGTGGCCTCATGGTACAGCACCCCCTGCTCCAGCCATGAAGTCCCACAGCCCCTTAATGACTTGCCAGATTGTTGAAGGAAAGTCTAGAACTGACAACAGGGCTCCTTTTTAACCGTGATCTAATTGTAGCACAGATGGCTACTGAGAGTTTTCAAATATTAGGAATTTGCTGGTTTTAAAAATAACCACGAGAAGGGAAAACCAAGGTAAGAAGAGAAACTAAAAATCAAATAGCCACGTTAGGTGGAAACAGCAAAACAACCTGCGGAGCACAGAGCTGCCCCAGTGGCTCCTGCACATTCGAACCCCTGGGCATTGAGCACTCTGGGGCAGAGGTATTTGCTGATAAATCCGCAGGGTCATATGCCACTTTGTTCACCCTAGAGTCTGGCTGCTGGGCGTGGCGGGAAATGTTAATTGGCCTCCGAGAGAACTGGGGAGGTACAGTTAGGATTCTTATCCCTTGATAAACTTACTCCCTGCGGCAATCTTGTTAATATTTAAAAATAAAGCACTAAATCTATTACAGAACACTCTAATTTAATTGTTGCATTTCAGAGCGACATAGTCGCAGTACAGGATCCTGTCAGAAAATCTTGCAGCCCCGGGAGTTTGAACTCTCAGTCTCTCCCGTGTTTTTCTGTTTCTCGCTGTGGGATCCGTGGGCCCAGGACCCGAGGGGCAGCAGCCTCAGGAGTCAGCCCCTTGTCCTTGGTGAGCCTGCGGCGTGAGTGCGGAGAGCCCTGGCAGCCGCCGTGCAGAGACCAGCTGTGAAGAGAGGCCCACCGGGGTGTGTCTTCATTACACTGGCCCTCTTCCCTCCCCTCTTTTTTACTCCTGAGCTTGCGCATTTGCTATGATAGATGATTTTTTTCCTCTTTTTTGTAGGGGAAAAAAAAGAATATTTGAAAGGCAGAGAGACAGAGATCTTGCATCTGCTGGGTCATTCTCCAAATGCCCACCACAACCCTGCTGTGCCAGGCTGAAGGCAGGAGCCTGGAATTGCAGCCGGGGTCTCCCAGGTGTGGGTAGCAGGGACTCAAATTCTTGACCCATCACCTGCCGCCTCCTAGACACAGTAGCAGGAAGCGGCATTAGAAGGGGAGTAGCCTGGACTCGAAGCAGGCACTCGGTACCGGGTCCCATGTGGCAGCTTAATCTGCAGCTGAACCACAACAGCCGCCCACGGTTTTCCTTTTGAAATGTTGGGTTTTGTGTCCTTAGGATTAAGCAGTCGGAGACGTTGGCTGGTTCTGAGAGCAGCTAGTAGTCCCTGACGGCTGGGGTGGGGCAGGGCGGCTGGGGTGGGGCAGGGCGCAGGCTTGATGAGCGCTTCCAAGTCACACTAAACACGGGGAATTTGGACTTCTCCTTGAAGTCTTTGGAAAGCTGATCAAGGGCTTTTAGTGAGGGAGCAAAGGGAGGGTTTATTTGTAATTAACTTTTTCCCCTGTGAACTTACAGGTAAGGAGTAAATGTCACTCTTGGCTGTGGAAATCAAACACTGAATTATTTTTTCAACCATAAAACAGCCATTGAGTGCTTTAACTGCCTATGTGTGCGTTCCCACAGTCTTTATTCCGTATGTTACAGCTCTTAGGGTTCCCAGTCTGCCGGGATTTAGGTTTGGTTGGCGATTTAAGTCATCCAAAATCAGACTTCCCCAACTTTTTATCACGAACAAATCCAGACACACAGGTGGGGTTAAAGGACGGCGCGGTGAGCGCGCCACTTCCCATCTCAATCCAGCATCGCCACCTTTCGTTGCTGTCACGGCGGCTCCACTTCTCTCCCAAGCCACGTGAAGCTAAATTACTGACGGAGGAGACCGTTAACCCCTTACACGGCAGTGCGCGCGCCTCCTGTGTAACGTAAATTCTGTTACCGCAGCTCAGAAAGTCAACTGTACCTTCCCACGTCCGTGTCTGGATTGCACAGCGGGGCCCGGGATGTTATACAGCTGCCCCCCGGATCTCACCTGGCATTTGGTCTGTCTCTCTGGCCCAGTCTAAAGCAGCCCTTCCCTCCCGCTCCGGCCGCAGTAGTCTTTCTGGAGAGGCCAGGCTGCTCTTGCTTCGTGCGTGTTGACCCCTACGTTCTGGGATTGCCTGCTGTCACTTTAATGTCCTTAATCTGCTGTATTTTTATATCATACAGTAGTTCTGTAGTACACTATATATAGCTTATATGGTTTATAAACTATATATAACTTTTATATATATAGTTTATATAGTTGTGTAATAAACTATAAGATAGTTCTGCAAGCTGTGTTAGATTTTTTTTTTTAAATTCCGGGCACAAGTACTGTAAAGGCAGTATTAACTTGTCAGTGTCAGCGAGTGACATCCATCTTGCTTCCCTTGGTTAAATAGTACCTATCTGATCTCTCCATTATAAATGCACATGTTTCCTCTCCCTGTGGGAGGGGCCAGATTTGTGGCCTAAGTGGGCAAGGTTATATCTACCATACCAGCATCCCTTATTAGCCCTGGTTCGAGTCCCAGCTGCTCCACTTTGATCCAGCTCCCTGCTAATGGCCTGAGAAAAGCAGTGGAAGATGGCACAAGTGCTTGGGCCCCTGCTACCCACATGGGAGGTCTGGAAGAAGCTGCTGGCTCCTGGCTCCTGATTTTGGCCTGACCTAGCCCCAGCCATTATGGCCATCTGGGGAGTGAACCAGAGGATGGAAGTCCTCTCTCTCCCTCTCTCTGTAACTCTGACCTTCAAATAAATAAATAAATCTTCTAAAAAAAGTAACCTGTGGGAAGAACTTGTCTTTGCTATTGCAGGGTGTGCTGTCTTGGGCACTGTGAGGCATCATGGGTGTGGGTCTCCCTCCTAGAGTGGATTGGCCCTTCTGTTTCTGGGACTTGGTGGGTCCTAGCTTGCTTTAACACGTTTAACGCCATCACTCAGCTACAGGACGGAAAGCTAACATCTGATCTTTCTGTATTGAGCGGAGACCGTGTGAGTAGATGACAGAAGAACAGCCCAGCATTCTGTCCGGCTCAGAGAATCCCACCTGGTAGCAGGTTGGCACGTGCCGGAGAGAAGCCGCCCGCCAGGGGCGGGGCCTGCACCCAGGGGTCAGCAGAAGGCCTGCTGAGGTTTCGCCTCCCAGCCTGGACAACTTCAAGTGCTTTCTCCAGGGTCTCATGTGCACCTCTGGAAAGCACGAGAAGATCGTATGTGTTGTTTGGGTATTAATATCAGCTGGAACGATGCCTTCTTGGAAATACTTAAATTCTCAGCAAGTAGGTAACCTCATTAGTGTGCTACAATCTTCCAGGCTACCAATAATGTGATTATAATATATTATCCCCACGCAGCATGAAGAGTAATCTCCTTTCCCAAAGAGGATCAGGAGGGAGACGGGGGAACGGTCCGCAGCAGAATATCTGAGCTCTCTGGAGGCCAGACCGAGGAGACTGGCCGGGCAGAGCTGAAGCTGGACGCTCCAGCAGCTCCAGGGTGCTGATGGGTCACTGGGTGGCGCTAGGGGAAGGGATGGGACCAGGGGGCTGACTTGGCTCCGGAGCCGTGACTTAATAATGCAGAAAGCTTGGCTAGGTTTTTGTACGCCCCCCCATGTGAAAATGTATGATTATTTTATTTATTTGAAAGTCAGAGTTACACAGAGAAAGAGAGGCAGAAAGAGAGAGGTCTTCCATCCGCTGGTCCACTCCCCTATTGGCCACAACGGCCGGAGCTGTGCTGATCTGAAGCCAGGAGCCGGGAGCTTGGGCCATCTTCTGCTGCTTTCCCAGGCCACAGCAGAGAGCTGGATCGCAAGTGGAGCAGCCGGGACTCAAACTGGCGCCCATATGGGACGCCGGCACTGCAGGAGGCGGCTTTCCCCACTACGCCACAACGCCGGCCCCTGATCATTGTTTTAAAATATGAAAGAAACACCGTGTGCTAAGGCATCATTCGTGAAGTGTGCGCGTAGATGCTGTACACAGGCATTCTCAGTAATGCTGGAGCCTGAAGTTTTGGGTCAGCTCGGACAGATTCGGCCCCTGCCTCATCATACAAGGGCTTCTGTGATGATGGATCTGCCGCGTCGTAACCGAATGGAGCGAACAGGCAGCTGGCATGCCACGCAGGGTACAGTCTCCGAACGTCTCGGGGTGTGTCCAGAGCTGCTCTGCGCATAGATGTGCCTCTTTTTCCTTAACACGGCACGATGCATACATTGCCGTGCGTTACAATTTTTAAAATCAGACCAAAGGCCAGCACTTCTACAGCAGTAACCTTCTAAACCGTTGCTCGTTTGCCACAGCATGACTCTGCACATTTGGATCAGTTGCCGTTACGGTTCTGCTCTCCTAGGTAGTGCTGAGATAAACATCTGTGAACGCACCCCGTTCCCGAACACCTGGACGTAGGAGCTGTTGGGTTAGATCAGGCGTGGCAGGCGTTTTTTCTGCCAAGGGCCATTTGGATATAATATAAATAATACAATAAAAATAACATCATTCACAAGCCACACAAAGGACCAAATTAGCCTGCTGTCGATTTGTTGAATTTTGAGTCCTGCCTGCGGTTGCCTTGCCAGGGCCAGACCAAAGGATTCCGGGGGCCTTAGACGGCCACGGGCCGGACGCTCCCCGGCCCTGGGGCAGAGTATGAATCACCCTCCAAAAGCTGTACTTATTTACGTCCCCGTCAACAAAGTGTGACACCTGTCCCCACCAGTCATTTGAATCATTTATAGACAGGCGGCTTCTGGCTGCCTTCTGGAATTTTCTGTTGCCTGTTTGCAAAGCGTCAGAAGGGATTGAGCCGTACACAGACGGCATCTCCGAGCTGGAGAATCTACACGCTGCCTGATGAAGAGGAAGCTACCAGGGGACCAGAGCTGCTGCCGTGGTCCGTTTTGGTTGCTAATAACAGGGTGGCACAGGCTGGGTAACTTACAAAGAAGGTTTATTTTGGCTCACGGTCCTGCTCCAAGGTAGAGGGCCCGCAGCTGGCGAGGACTTCCTGGCTGGCGGAGTGCTGAGGCCACGCCGGGCTTCCTGCGTATGTGGGGCGAGTGTTCTGGTCCCTCTCTCCTTATAAAGCCACCAGCGTCCAGTGCCGGGGCCTCCACCCCGATGACTTTCCCTAACCCTAATCGCTGCCAACGCCCCACCGCTAAGCACCATGGTCGGTCACGGTCACGTTAAACGTGCACCCTCCCTCTGGGCACTCGCAGTGGGGCTTAAACTCCACCAGGAGTTCTTGGGGGAGAGGGCAAACCGTGAAATGCACGTTCTTGGTGTGGTGAGAGAGGAGGGAAAGACAACAGAGGATTCGCTGCACTCTTACGACTCACGGTCACCCTGCGTAGCTCCAGCACGGCTCGCGCGCCAGGGTGCGAGGAGAAGGCGGTGGCTCCCAGCCTGTGTTTGTCCATCTAGTTCAGGCTCCACTCCCCCGTGTCAGTGGCCCCGGACGGAGAGCCGCCGTGCAGAGGGAGGAGGCAGGGGTGGCAAACCTGGGGTGCATGTAGACCGGTTTTTCCAAAATGAAGAGAGGCCAAAACCAAGATTCTAATTGTGAGCTGCTTTTTTTTTTTTTTTTTTTTTTTTTTTTTTTTTTTTTGGACAGGCAGAGTGGATAGTGAGAGAGACAGAGAGAAAGGTCTTCCTTTTTGCCGTTGGTTCACCCTCCAATGGCCGCCGCGGCCAGCGCTTCTCGCTGATCCGAAGCCAGGAGCCAGGTGCTTCTCCTGGTCTCCCATGCGGGTGCAGGGCCCAAGCACTTGGGCCATTCTCCACTGCCTTCCCGGGCCATAGCAGAGAGCTGGCCTGGAAGAGGAGCGACTGGGACAGAATCTGGCGCCCCAGCCGGGACTAGAACCCAGTGTGCCGGCGCCGCTAGGCGGAGGATTAGCCTGTTAAGCCACGGCGCCGGCCGTAATTGTGAGCTTTTGAGCTGCAAGAGGCTTGGTCGTCCAGTGATCCTCAAGTTCCCAGGGGTTTGTGGAATTCACCGTCCGCTATGATGTGATTTTACGTTTGGGAAGCGTTCCGTGTGAATGTGTACTGATAGCATTTTTACTTAGGAAGCATTTTTGTGATGTGACAGGTGAGGTCGGTCGGTATCCACAGGCCTCCTGTGCTGTCAGTGGTGGGGTCAGGGCTTGGCTGAAAGGTTAAGAAACCTCTCAGCAGTCAGCGCTGGCGCGGTGCAGGCTGGAACCTGGTCCAGAGATCGACAGACTCAGGCCAGGGCCCTTGGCCTCCCAGTCTAGGAATTCTCTCTCTTTCCGTCATGACTATCATGTCGTATGCGAAGGGTCTTTAAGAGTTAGTAGAAAACACCTACTATGGAGGAAACTATGCTTGTATTTCAGGCATTTTTTTTTTTTCCTTTGTGGAGGTTTTGGTCCAGCAGATAGATGCCTGCGTGCCATATCAGAGGGCCTGGGTTCAGGTTCTGGCTCCGTTCCCAATTCTGGCTTCTTGCTAATGTGCACTCTGGCAAGCAGCAGGCGATAGCTCAAGTTGTTGGGCCCTTGCTACCCACATGGGAGACCTGGATTCCTTCTGGCCCAGTCCTAGCTGTGGGCATTTGAGGCAGTGAACCAGTGATGGGTGAGATCTCTCTGTCTCCCCCCTCCCCTTCCTCACTATTTCTCTGTCTCTTGTTCTGTCTTTTCAACGAAAAAAATCTGGGGGACTGACAGTGTGGTATAGTAGACTAAGCCTCCGCCTGCAGTGCCGGCATCCCGTATGGGCGCCTGTTCGAGTCCTGGCTGCTCCACTTCTGATCCAGCTCTCTGCTACGGCCTGAGAAAGCAGCAGAAGATGGCCCGAGTGCTTGGGTCCCTGCACCCACATGGGAGACCTAGAAGCTCCTGGCTTCAGATCAGCCCCGCTGTGGCCGTTGCAGCCATTTGAGGAGTGAACCAGCAGATGGAAGACATTTCTCTCTGGCTTTCCCTCTCTCTGTCTGTAACTCTACCTTTCAAATAAATAAATAAAAATCTTTGAGAAAAATTTTGCACCAAAATTACACATATTTTAATTCAGTTTTCCAAAGATTGCTTGAAATGCTTAGTTGCCGTGGGCCATTCCCAAGGGCCGGAATCCTAGAGCCCTTTGTCCATGGGTCTGTTCTGCAGTTCTGGCTCTGAGAGGCTGTGGCTCTTTCCAGGCCTTGTGGACACGAGGACCGTGACGCTGCGGCCGTTACTGGCGACACATCCAGAATGGAACCCTATGGAGCTGACTCGGGGCGGCAGGTGCACTTGCTCTCGCCCCCAGTGCGCCAGGCAAGAATGCCATGCTGAGTGTCTCATTGACCATCACATTCGATAAATCCAATCTGGCCAGGAGAGTCCTTCATCTATCCCCCCCCCCCCCCCGTTACCTATTTGTGTATTTTTTAGAAGTTTTTTGTTTAATGAATCCATATTTCATATGTACAGCATTTAGGAATATAGTGGTCTCTCCGTTACCTATTTTGAAACAACAATATTCTATTACAGTAAAAATTGTTAGCCACAGAAGAAAGAAGGAAAAAAATCAGTTCACATCATTGTGACCCCCACCATCTAAGCTTATTGGTAAATTTGCTTCTTTTTTTAAAAAAAAAAATTATTTATTTTAATTACATAGAAGGAGAGACAGAGAGAGACAGACAGACATCTTCCATCCACTGGTTCACTCTCCAAATGGCTGCAATGGCCAGGCCTGGATCAGGCCAAAGCCAAGAGCCAGGAGCTTCATCCAGGTCTCCCACATGGCTGCAGAGGCCCAAGCACGTGGGCCGTCTTCTGCTTTCCCAGGTGCACTAGCAGGGAGCTGGATTGGAAGTGGAGCAGCCGGGACGTGAACTGGTGCCCACGTGGGATGCCAGCGTCGCAGGCAGCTGCTTGGCTCACTGTGCCACGATCTCTACTCAGGGAACTCAAAGCCAGTGGAGGGAGAGCAAGCTGGCTGGAAGGTTAGGCATCAGCCGGGAAAGAGCCCAAAGACGGGACTGGATGGTGCTAGCACAGGAGGGATGGTACCAGGAAATGCTAAGTGGCACGAGAGTTCAGTGTGGGCAGCATCAGCACTCTTTCCCCCGGAGCGATGTCAGCAACAGCAGGAGCCAGATCGGGGCCAGCGACCGGGACCCCTTCCAGGTCAGGGTGCGACCATGCCCACACGGCAGCAGAGCCCATGTCCTGGTGTTAGCTCCAGAGAGCTGTGCTGATCTCAGCGTCTTCAAACCTTGACCTTACCCCGTGGGGAGTAGGTACTTCTCTGAAGCAGGGTTCCACCTAGGTGTAAAGTTTGGGTGCCGTCCTTGCTGAGCCCCTCTTAGTCTGGGTGTCTGCTGTTGATTGTGCTATTAAGAGTTTTATAGTAGGCCGGCGCCGCGGCTCACTAGGCTAATCCTCCGCCTTGCTGCGCCGGCACACCGGGTTCTAGTCCCGGTCGGGGCACCGATCCTGTCCCGGTTGCCCCTCTTCCAGGCCAGCTCTCTGCTGTGGCCAGGGAGTGCAGTGGAGGATGGCCCAAGTGCTTGGGCCCTGCACCCCATGAGAGACCAGGAGAAGCACCTGGCTCCTGCCATCGGATCAGCGCGGTGCGCCGGCCGCAGCGCGCTACCGCAGCGGCCATTGGAGGGTGAACCAACGGCAAAAGGAAGACCTTTCTCTCTCTCTCTCACTGTCCACTCTGCCTGTCGAAAAAAAAGAAAAAGAAAATTTAAAAAAAAAAGAGTTTTATAGTGGCTGGCGCTGCGGCACAGTGGGCTAAGCTACCACCTACAATGCCTGCATCCCACGTGAGCGCCGGCTTGACTCCCAGCTGCTCCACTTCCTATCCTACTTCCTGCTTTTGTGCCTGGGAAGGAAGTGGCTGATGGTCCAAGTGTGTGGGCCCCTGCCATCCATGTGGGAAGACCCGGATGGAGTTCCAGGCTCCTGGCTTCTGCCTGACCCAGCCCTGGCCATTGCAGCCACTTGGGGAGTGAACCAGTGGATGGAAGATCTTTCACCCTGTCTCTCCCTCTCTGCCTATAATTCTGTCTTTCAAATAAATAAATCTTTTTTTTTTTACGTTTTACAGTAAACTTTTATCATGAATAAGAATTTATTTGTTGTCTATATAGGTGATGAAAGCTGGAGTGTTTATCAGCTAAGTGATTGCCACAGTCCACGCAGCTGGTTAATATATGTTAAGATAACATTTTCATGTCTAATCTCACGTACGGTTTAATAATTTAACAGATAACGTACTAGCAAGTCAGGGCAAATGTTTGCAGCATACTTCAGAGCTGTTAATTTTTACCACTTAAGATTTTTTTTTTTTAAAGAGCTGAGAGGGTGGAACACATCACCTGTGGTCAGCTGGGTGGTTTTCTGCCTCACATAGGGAGGACTAGAAAAGCAAAAAGATTCACCAAATTGAGGTTTTTGCCTAAAATAATTCTGGGATTCTGTGTTGTGTTAGTGTGGGTATGTTTCTGTTCCTTCCCTCCAGTTTCCCTTAAACACTTTTTGTGTGAAGGTTGTCACACAGGTGCTCCAAACATTAAAATAGATGTGCAATGGGTGTAAATTTTGTTAACCAGAACATTCCGTATGACTTAAGAACATTGGATAATGTGAGTCTCCAATGTTACTTTAAGTAGATTTGAAATGCAGACGTTCCTGATTCACACTGGATTATGAAACTTAGCAACACTGTAGAAAGTTTATTAAAGAGGCAGACAGACTGAGAGCTCCCACTCCCCAAATGCCCACAGTGGCCGAGAACTCAGTCCAGGCCTCCCCATGTGGGACAGGGACCCAGTTACTGAGCCGTCATCGCCTGCTGCCTCCCAAGGTGTGCATTGGCAGGAAGCTGCAGGAATCAGGAGCGGAGCTGGGACTGAAAGCCTGGCGCTCCAGTGTGGGTGCTGACATCCCAACTGCCGGGCCAACGCTGTATAAAACAGAATCCTAGCTGTGTCACAGATGTTGGCACCTGCTGCTGCCAACTTGGAAGCCAGTTACACACAAATACTGACAGTGATGAACCAGGCAGAAGCAATCCGTCGGCACAGTCGAGGATGCAGACCACTGAGCTCCTGGGAGGAGAGAGCACGTTTGTTAAGAACACCGGCTGTAGGGACAAAGGCCTCTCGTGAAATCTTGGCTCCACGTGGTCAGCTCCCTGTCGGACCTCAGTCCCCTTGTCTAGGGAACGAGGGTAATGACTGAGCTACCTCTCAGTTATCGGGGGTGAAGTAGAGTACTGCACACGAGTGTTTGGAAAGACCGTGGGTGTACGCACTCCTAAATGCATTCTGTCTTTCTAAGCAGAACGAGCAGGTTGATTGGTTACAGAACACCTGTCGTGCACACCGGGCCGGTGATGATCTGAGATGGGGGGTGGGGTTCAGTCCTTTTGCAGGCTCTGTTTTTGTCTCAGGATTGGTCAAAATAGGCGGTGCAGGTCCTGCAGATCATAGCGTGGCAAACCTGGTCCTTTGTTCTGATTCCCTTCGCTCTCATTCTGTCCTATACCACAGGAGGGACAGAGCGAGCCATCGTCCCGTTTTCTTCTATTTATTCTTCTTCTGCCTCGGTCCTGTTTCTCTCCTCTCCCTACACAGGTGGGAGGTAAAACCCTTGCTCCCAGATCTGGTCCAGGGTTTTCCTGGGATCTACCTGACCCTCCCCTAAGTCCCACACGCTGTGGTCTGTAGGGCATGTTGAGAACACAGACAGATGCCGTGGGCAAACCCCAGGAGAGAACACCTGGTCTCCAGGCCCATCCTGACCACCAGGCAGGGCCTTAGCCGGCCATGGAGTCCCACGCCCCCGCGGTTCTCACTGGTGGGGGCAGAACTCTCCACACCTGTACGCCGAGGTCTCTGCTCCGCCCCAGTTGCTTCCTTCCCCAGGAATCAGAAGACATGGGTTCCTCTTGTTTTGCATGGGCAGAAAGTACCATCTCTGGGAACACGTGGGCGCCCAGCGTGTGGTCCCCACAGGGCCTTCACCTGCAGAACCTTCTCAGTTGTCCGAGAACGGACACCTACGTGCCGAAGTCTGGTCTTAAGTGCAGTGACTTCACTCGCTTTGCTTCCTGCCCTCCAGAACCTTGGGAAATCTAGCGCCATGGCTGCAAGTCTGGGCACGTGGCTGCAAGTCTGGGCACCGTGGCTGGAGTCTGCGCCATGGCTGCAAGTCTGGGCACCATGGCTGGAGTCTGCGCCATGGCTGCAAGTCTGGGCACCGTGGCTGGAGTCGCTGCACCACGGCTGGAAGTCCCGCGCTGTGCCTGGAGTCTCAGTGCCATGGCTGGAGGTCTCGGCGCGTGGCTGGAAGTGTCGGTGCCATGGCTGGAGTCTCAGTGCCGTGGCTGGAGTCTCGGCACCGTGGCTGGGAGTCTTGGCATGTGGCTGGAAGTCTTGGCGCCGTGGCCGGAGGTCTTGGCGCCATGGCTGGAGTCTCGGCATCGTGGCTGGAGGTCTTGGTGCTGTGGCTGGGAGTCTCAGCGCTGTGGCTGGAGTCTCGGCGCCGTGGCTTTCAGAGTGGAGCTCGGCCCCCATGTGTGTGACACATCAGGCCCTTCGTGATCTCGCCCCGTGTCTTTCAGGCCTCCCCTGCCCGTCTCGCCGTCCACACCCCCCATTCCAGCCTTTCCCAGCCGCTGTCAGTTCTTCAAGTGTGTTTCCCCTCTGTGCCCCTTTGTGCTGATCTTGCTGATCCCTCTCCCACCTCAGCTGCCCTCCCTCCTCCCGGGCCTGTGCTCCAGGGTCCCCCCCCCCAAGTGTTCTCCTGGTGTCACTCCTCTCCCGTGCCCCCCGAACACGTGACTGGGTGATGGCAGGAACTGTGTCTTCTTTGTATCTCTTGTTCCCGGAGCCGAAAGCAGTCTTTGCACGGAATGCGAATTTAATGAATGGTGAGTGAGTGCATGCCTCTGTGGCTGGCGTTCTGTATCCATGCATGCGTGCGAGCGTGTGAGAGACTGAGTGTAAAAAGTCCCTAGGAGGCCGGCGCCGCGGCTCAATAGGTTAATCCTCCGCCTAGCAGAGCTAGCGGCGCCGGCACACCAGGTTCTAGTCTCGGTCGGGGCACCGATCCTGTCCCGGTTGCCCCTCTTCCAGGCCAGCTCTCTGCTATGGCCCGGGAAGGCAGTGGAGGATGGCCAAAGTGCTTGGGCCCTGCACCCGCATGGGAAACCAGGATAAGCACCTGGCTCCTGCCATCGGATCAGTGCGGTGCGCCGGCTGCAGCGCGCCAACCGCGGCGGCCATTGGAGGGTGAACCAACGGCAAAAGGAAGACCTTTCTCTCTCTCTCTCTCTCTCTCTCTCTCTCTCTCTCACTGTCCACTCTGCCTGTAAAAAAAAAAAAAAAAAAAAAAAGTCCTTAGGAGAGTTTGGGAATCTTTGCTTTCCAAAGTGCAGCCAGCAGGCAGGTGACACGTTTAGCCTGGCCGTTACAACACATTTCATTCATAACTCTTTTTCTTTTTTTCTTTTTTCAAGATTTATTTCTTTATTTATTTGAAAGTCACAGTTACACAGAAAGAAGGAGAAGGAGGGAGGGGGAGAGAGAGAGAGAGAAAAGAAAGGAGGGGAGGGGAGCGGAAGGGAGGAGAGGTGTCTTCCATCTGATGGTTCACTCCCCAGATGGCCACAATGGCCAGAACTGAGCCGATCAGAAGCCAGGAGCCAGGAGCTTCTTCCAGGTCTCCCACATGGGTGCAGGGGCCCAAGGACTCAGGCCATCTTCTACTGCTTTCCCAGGCCATAGCAGAGAGCTGGATTGGAAGTGGAGCAGCCGGCGCTGCAGGCTTTACCTGCTACCCCACAGCGCTGACCCCAACACAACACAATTCCTTTCTTTTGGAAAGGAATTGCACACGTGCGTGACGTTGGAAACAGAACAAGGAGCGTGCGTGAGCGCTGAGCTCTGCTCTGACTGCTGGCGTTGTGGCACATTTCCTTAACCTCGCATGCGCACATGCTGACACACACACGCCCACACGCCTGTGCTCACACACACGTTTTTGGGACCAATTGAAAGCTGGGCTGTCGGCATCGTGATGCCTCGCCCCTCAATACTCCAGTATGCGTTATCTGAGAGTGAGAGCACCCTGGGAGGCAGCAGGTGATGGCCAAGTACCAGGGGGCACCTCGTGCGAGATCAGCACGGAGTTCTCGGCTCCTGGCTTTGGCCCTGACTCGGCCCTGGCTGTTGGCAGGCATCTGGGGAGTGAATCAGTAGATGGAAGATTCTCTCTCTCTCTCTCTAACTGCCTTTCAAGTAAATAAATCTTAAAAACAAAGCAAAACAAAAACAGGCATTGTGAGGAAGAAGCGTACCCCGCACAGTTTGGGAGAAGGCTCGTGTACCGGGCAGCTCCGTCCCTGGGTGAGAGGGCGCTGCGGGGGGGACAGGTGAATGCCGGTGACCGGCAGCATCCCTGGGCCCGAGAGGAAGGAGCAGGGGGCAAATGCAGAGGCAGAGAAAGCCTTGAGAGCCCATATCCATGCCTCCTTGCGCTCGGTTCTGCAGATGGGCTTTGTACATCTTCTGTGTCCCTGACGCGCTGTCCCAGCCGCCGGGGGTGGGCACTGAAGGAAGCAGACCCCTGTCCCTGCCCTTGTAGAGCTCATGTTCTAGTGCGGGGGGTGGGGTGGGGTGGGGACAACGAGAGAAATTTGGAAATATGCTGTCTGTTGAATACAGCAGTGAGGTGGGGCGGATCTGTGCATGTATGGGCAGTCAGTCAGGAGTGGCCGGGAGGGGACCCTGGAGGGGACCGGCTTCCCAGGCCCCAGTCGGACTTCGGTGCCCTGTGGGGAGTTTTTATGGCCATGATCGTTGTTAATGTGAGAACCTGGTCACCTACTGACGGGGGCACGGGGGCTGAATGGAATTCCCGTGGAGGGAGGACAGCCTGGCCCTGCTGGAGTGAGGGATGGAGAGGAAGAAACCGCTGAGCAGGGACCCTCAGGGAAAGCCACGGCCCCGGGCTACCCACGCTGGATCTGGGTAGAAATTTCCGAAGGTATGAATCTGCACGAGGCTGATTTTCCTCAAGGGAATTATGGCCACCCCAGATCCCTGGGCCGAGGTACTGGGCTGCATAACCATCACAAGGTCTCACGGAGTGTGAGTAAAGTCCCCCGCCTGGATTTGTGCTAGAGGATGCTTAGCGTTTCTCGCACTACACCGTGATCTCTTGTGTAGTTGTGTGTCTGCCTCGCTCTGAGTTGTTTTACACATCCCTGGCCTGGTGCTGCACACAGTGAAGTGGGTGTTAAACAGACCTGTGCTGACACAGTGGCCAGGGCCTGCACCTGCAGCACCGGCATCCCCTGTGGGCGCTGGATGCAGTCCCAGCTGCTCCACTTCCAATCCCGCTCCCTGTTACTGTGCCTAGGAAAGCAGTGGAAGATGGCCCAAGTCCTTGGGCGCCTGCACCCACGTGGGAGACCTGGAGGAAGCTCCTGGCCAGTTGTTGTGGCCGTTTGGGGAGTGGACCAGTGGATGGGTGATCGCTCTCTGTCTCTGTCTCTCCTTCTCTCTGTAACTCTGCCTTTTAGTGAATAAATAATTCTTAAACAGCCGTGCGCCACTTTCGAATGGATGCTGTCAAAGTGCAGTTCAGCCGCTGTCGGTCAGGATGGTGTGGGTGGGAAGTACGGCTTCTCTGAGGTTCAAGATGAGGCTCATCGGCGCACTGTCGAACACCCCGCTCCTTCCCTCCCAGGTTTGGCCTGGGCAGATTCCCTCCTTAAGTCCCGTAGAGAGTTGGCGTCCACTTGACGGGGTAGGCAGGACAGGAGCCAGATCAAAGGAGCACGTGTATGCCTGTAAAATTGTGTCTGTTGATTTTAAGGACAGAAATCTTTCATCCTCTGGTTTACTACTCGAATGCCTGCAACAGCTGGGGGTGGGCCACGCCGAAGCCACGAGTGGGGAACTTGGTCTGCATCCCACGTGGGTGACGGGGACCCAGCTACTTGAGCCATCACTGTTGCCTACCTGGATGCACGTTAGCAGGAAGCTGGACTTGGAAGCAGGGCCGAGACTGGTACCCAGGCCCTCGGGAGGGTGTGGGTGCCCTACGCAGTCCACCCAGTGTGTGCACATACACACTTCCTGGTTTAGGCCCAACCTCGGGCTCCGGTCAGTGACGAGTTTCAGCCGGGGCACTCGGGATCTTGCTGCGGGATCTGCAGAACCAGCTGTGTGAGCACAGAGCCAGGGGCTTAGTGGCAGCAGCTCGAATAGGATTCAGGAGAGCTGCCTCCAGCAAGCTTGATAGCAATCAATAATATGATGTTATTGCTGTTTGCCAGCAATTATCATCAGTTGATTACCCAAGAAGGTAATAAAAGTTTGAAAGTCCATTTCTGGAGGGGCCAGAACATAATTTCCCAGACTGAGTTTCTACAGAGAAGCAGTTGATGGTAGTGGTCATTGAGGGGGGGAGAGGGGGCCAGCACAGAGTGCTGGTTTGAGAAGTGGCAGGTGAGATAGCGGAACCTCTCCATTCTGGAACTTTCTGGGCCTTGAATTAGAGCTCTTTGGTTAGCAGATAGATCAGGGCTGCCATGGCTTGTGTCTGGCCTCCGCCCCAGCTCGCACCTGCACCACTCTGTCTGCCTGGGCGCCAGTGTGGCTCTGGCAAGTGTAGATAGCGAGCCCCGTGAGAGAGAGGAGCAGGGCGGGGAGGCAAGTGGCTGTGCCACAGGAGAGGCACGCCCAGGAGTGGGGGGAGGGGGCTGAATGAGGACCAGCAAGTCTCAGTGACTAGGGGACATGTTGGAACCCTCCCACCAAGGTAGAGTTTTCTTCGTGGGTGGCTGTGTTCCGGCAGTTGAGGTTTCTGGGCACTGTGGATGCACTGGGTGATGCTGGAGTGCGCTCTCTTCACACGCCGTCCGGTCCTGAGTCTGCCCATTTGTGATCTTTCCTTGCGTCGGGCAGTGTTTGCTCCCCCCTCTGTTATGTCTTCAGCATCGTGTTCGTCTCTGGGCGATTAGAAAAGCATTCGGAGTATGTGGCCTGCGTGAACGTGTTAGTTGAGTGACAGGACTGACACACCAGACAGTGTTGGCAAACCAAGACAGAACAGGAACGAGAGTCACGGGGCTCGGAGGAAGACCAGCGTGGTACTTACTCCCTGGGGAGAGTGTGGCGAAGCAGGGACCCACTGGAGGCCGGTAGCTGCCCCGGGATGAAGGCAGAGGCAGGGTGGCTAAATCTGTAATTAGGAACGATCCGTCTGAACAGCTCTGTGCAGGAGAGAAAGATCTGAGAGCTGCCTCCTTAGGAGTGATCCTGCAGGTCCTGTGGGTACGAGGTGTCGAGCAGGGGTCTCCAACCCAGGGAGAGAGCACGGTGCACCTACCTGGGTCAGACCCCGGGCTCACAGACCTCTCAGTGAAGGCACTGGGGAAACTGAAACCTGCCTGGCACTGAGAATGAGGTAATAGTGCGTGCCTCGGAAGATAATTATGAGGATTAAGTGAGATAAAGAATCACACAGTTTAGTACCCAATAAATGTTGCTTACTACTCTCACTGCATGGCTGGATCCGTGGTTTCCACAGTGTGGTCCTTGGGGTCCCCTGTGAGCTTGTCACGGCGCAGATCCACACCCTCGCCCTGCCTCAGGCAGGCAGCATCGCGGTCCTGATCCTCGGGGTGGGGAGAACACGTGGCCCAGGAATCCTCTGGATTGGGCTTCCACTGGGATTCCCACAAGGGAAGAGGAAGCTATTTAAAGCAGGGACGGGGCAGCTGTGTGCTTTGCAACACGGAAGAAAGGGGGTGGTGGATTCTTTGCCATAATTAACCGGAAGCTGTGCACACAGCGCCCAGGACGTCTTTGTTCTTATGTTTATGGAAGACAGCTGGTTCCGTGGGATGCTGGAGAGAAAAGAAAGATTTCCGGGCAGTGGGGACGTTTTGTGTAGCCCCAAGGATAACGACGCCACGGAGCCAACCTAGCAACTTGAGATTAGGTGAGGGTTGAGTCTCCGTCCAGCAGGTGCTCTGGCCTGCCTGCCTCCTGTGAGCCGGCACTGCGCTGTGTGCCGGAAGTAGGAGATCACATACTCTCCTGTCCATGGGCTTTGCAGAGCGACACCTCCCCGGGGACTGGAACCTGTCTTTTTTCCTTAGCAACTTTGTCCAGCCACAAGATCAACCATCCTGACCTGTCCTCTGCCTCATTCCAGACGTTGATTTCTTTTGCTTATCTGTTTATGGCCTGTGATGATATAAGCCCCAGAGGTGATTGTGTCCCTGTTGAATGCGGAGCACCTGGGGGTTTCGACCTTGTCTGTCCCCAGCGCCACACCCAGTGCCGGTATCCGAAGAAGCACCAGACACGATAGCCTGGTGTAAAGTAAACTGACTTCCATGCCTCATCCGTGCGGTCACCACTTGGTGCCGTCCTGGGCAGGGCACTGTGGTTGTAGAATGGCCGGCCCGAGGCCCTGGGGCCAGGTCAGAGGTCAGCCAGGCGTTCAGCTGATCCCACTGCCAGGTGCTTGGAGCTCAGATGAGCACATCTGCCGCCCTGTAAGGGTCAAGTCTTCGCCACCACGGCGGGTGGTAACTGGCTGGCTGGGACTGTGTTAAGCTGTCCAAGTTCATGAAAACAGGTGGCATAGTGTTTGAGCAGGGAGAGGAATGAGTGAGGCTGATGGGGGGGGAGGGTATGATCCCCTAGTCTTGTGTCGAGGGGACTTCAGGGACCACTCCCCCGAGATGACCGACATGGCCTGGTGGTTCTGAAAACTTGTGTTGTTGAGAGTCTTTTAACAGCCAGGGGCGCTGAGCTGCCTGCGCCACCCCCTTGCTGTGGCCGCCGGGGCTGGGTGGTCGTGAGAACTGCCGGCGTTGGCGTTCCTTCCTTATCTCCTTTGCTCCAAATCTCCCTGAGGACAGTGATGGGAGCCTCTGCATGGCGCTTTGCGTGGTGGCCAAGAGCAGACCCGGCCGTGAGTGGCCCTGGCAGTCAGGCCTCTCCTGTGTCTCTGTGTGGCCACGAGGGATCGGGAAGAGGGCAGAGAGCTTTTAAGAAACGTTTTGGGTCGAAGCCTTTGCGTTCTTCACAGTGCTGGCGTTCAGAGCCGAGGTGGAATGCCCTTCCCTAAGTTGACGGTTTTTCTAAGACTGCTCAGTGTTGGCAGATGTTCCCTGGAGCCCTGCCAGCTGCCCAGGAAACCCGGAACGGTGGGATGCAGCTTGGAGGAGAGCTAGGCTCTCATGGCATTAGAGCCGAAATGGGTGAAGGTGAAAAGGGAAACACACCTCCCCAGGGACGGGCGAGCCCCCCCCCCCCCTTGCTGTCCTCACCTCTGTGCCCCGCCCTCTGGCCTCACCTCTGTGCCCCACCCTCTGTCGTCCACAGTGAACACCTACCTCTTCATGATGCAAGCGCAAGGCATCCTACTGCGAGACAACGTCAGGACGATCGGAGCCCAGGTGTACGAGCAGGTGGTCCGCAGCGCCTACGCCAAGAGGAACAGCAGCGTGAATGACTCAGGTATGTGTCTGAAAGAGGAGGTCTGGCTTGGGTGTTCTCAGAGGGGGAGGGGCGAACGGGTCGAGGTCTGCAGAAGCTCAGGCCAGTGCCTCTGCGTTCACTTGAGACTGATGAGAGAGAGCGCTTCCGTCCACTGGTCCACTCCCCAAATGGCTGCCGTGGCTGGGGCTGGGCCAGGCCAAAGCCAGGAGCCTGGAACTCGACCCTGGTCCCCCTGGGGGATGTCATGGGCTCACGCACTTGGGCCGTCTGCTGCTGCTTTCTCAGGGGCATCAGCAGGGAGCTGGACCGGAAGTGGAGCTAACGGGGCTTGAACTGTCACTCCTATGGGATGCCAGCGGCTTAGCAGGCGGTGGCTTCACCCGCTGTGCCACAACACTCGCTCCTGTGTTTGCTCTTGCTCATGACCTGTTTGGGGTGACGGGGGAGCTGCCTTTCCCTCCTGATACTTTTCGGGGAGGTAATTTGGAAGGTATTTGAAAGTACTCCAGCAAGACGACCCCCTTTGGTCCAGCTGCCACCAGGATCTCACCAGGAGCAGATTAAGCACACGCTTAGGACACTGGCAGATCAGGAGCTCCACGAGGCGTCTTGGGAAACAATTTGGTATTTAATCTCAAGAAATACATTCATCTGCCAGCAGGGAGAAGCAGAACTTGGCCGCACTTCCTCGTTGCTTATTTTATGGCTTCCCATTGTGGGTTTCTTTTTTTAAAGATTTATTTGAAAGGCAGAGTTAGATCTCTCATCTGCTGGTTCACTCCCCAGATGGCCACAACAGCTGAGACTGGCCAGGCCGAAGCCAGGAGCTTCCTCCAGGTCTCCCACATGGGTGCAAAGACCCAAGCACTTGGGCCATTTTCTGCTGCTTTCCCAGGCCACAGCAGAGAGCTGGATTGGAAGTGGAGCAGCGGGGACTCAAATTGGCGCCCATATGAGAGGCTGGCACTGCAGGTGGTGGCTTCTTTAACCTGCTACACTGTAGCACCAGCCCCCTTGTTCTTTCTGAGTCACGCCCAGTGGGTGGTGGTCATGGTTACGATGTTTTACCCAGTCAGGAGCTGGTGGCAGCTGCTACATAAGAGGACTTACTCCAGGGGCTTCCTCCTGTTGGGCCCCACTTGAATGTGTATAGGCGAGTAGAACTTTTTTGGACAAAGCTTATATCATTACCTTTTTTAAAAAAAGACTTATTTATTTATTTATTTGAAAGAGTTACAGGGAGAGGTAGAGACACAGAGAGAGAGGGCTTCCATCTGCTGGTTCACTCCCCAAATGGCTGCAATGGCTGGAGCTGTGCCCATCCGGAGCCAGGAGCTTCTTTTGGGTCTCCCACGCAGGTGCAGGGGCCCAAGAACTTGGGCCATCTTCTGCTTTCCCAGGCGACAGCAGAGAGCTGGATCGGAAGAGGAGCATCCGGGACTCAAACTGGTGCCCATGTGGGATGCTAGTACTGCAGGCAGTGGCTCTACCCACTACGCCACAGTGCTGGCCCCTATATTTTTAAAAATGTATTTTAGAGACAGACAGACGGACAGCAAGCTCCCGTCCACTGGTTCACTCCCCCGAATGCCCACAACAACCAAGGCCAAAGCCAGAAACTGGGAACTCAATCCGAGTCTCCCGCATGGGTGGCAGGAGCCGCCATTGAGCCGCCCAGCTGCCTACCAGGGTCTGTATCAGCGGGAGGCCAGGAACTAACCCAGCCTCTCCGCTGTGGGGCATGGGCATCCCAGCTCCAGGCTCAATGCCTGCTTCTGTTGAACTTGACAGATTTCCATGTCACCGTGATCACGTCACCTGGGAACAGCGTTCCCGAGTTATCGTGGCTAGTGAAGAGACTTCTGGAGGAAGAGGTTAGCAAGTACCTGCTTCGCCATCTCAGTCATCAGGGCATCCGTCCTGTGCCCCAATCCCAGCGCTGGGGTTGAGCCCGGTGGCGAGAGAGCTTCCCGGGCCGCCCCGCCAGGCCCAGCGACGGCACCCTCGAGAGCAGAGGTTTCCGTCTTTGCAGCTGCGACCTGTGGCTTGGCTTGTCTCCTGCCCTGACTGTGCAGAGAGGAGAAGGGACACAGGGGGACGCCCGCCCCACACTGTGTTCCGAGGGCTTGTTCCTGCACCACACTGCCCTCAGCTATTTTTAGAAAAGACTTTGGGTGACAAGTTCACCTGCAAGGTGAAGCTTTTTCCTCTTTCTCACTCCTGCTGGAATACAGATGTTTCCACGTGGCTCAGCGGGACAGCCGTGAGGCTTTTCCTTCCCAACCAGGGAGACAGAGACAGAGACAGAGACAGAGAGAGACGGCTCCCACCCACTCCCCAAATGTTTGCAGCAGCCAGGGCTGGGCCAGGGCAAAGCCAGGGCTGCGCACTCCACTCTGGTCTTCCACATGGGAGTCGGGGTCCGACTACTTGACTCAATGGGTGATTTATTTTTGGTTGCAGATTCTGAAGTTTCATTTTGCTAAGCATTCATGATTGGCTGCTGATTTCTTTAACTGGGGATTGTGGGCTTTTCTGTGGCTTCTTACTCCTTTCTTCCAAGCCCAGGTTACAAAATACGTACACTGGAACGTGCATTTGGCCTAGCAATTAAGACTCCAGTTAAAATGCCATGTCCAACGTCAGCGTGCTTGGGGTCAAGGTCTCCTGACTCCATGGCTCCCAACTCCAGCTTTCTGCTACTGTGGACCCTGGGAGGCAGTGGTGATGGTTCAGGGAGGTGGGTTCCTGGCCCCCATATGGAAGATCTGGATTGAGTTCCCAGGCCCTGCCCCTGGCTTCAGCCCAACCCAGCTCGGCCAACCTAGCCTACCTGGTCCCAGCTATCGCCAGCTTTTGGGAAGTGAACCAGAGAATGGGAGCTTGCTTTCTCTTCCTCTCAGTGTGTGTGTGTGTGTGTGTGCGCGCACGTCTTTATGCCTCTATAAAATAAAATAATAAAAAAAATTTACATTGTGACGTAGCTGGTGAAGCCTTTGCTGAGGAGGCCTGTGTCCCTTATTGGAGGGCCTGGAATTGAGTTCCGGCTCTGTTTCCAGTCCAACTTCCTGCTCAGGCACCTGAGAGCAGTGGATGCCTGCCCAAGGTCTTGGGTTCCTCCTACCCATGGGGCTTTGTTCCTGGCTTTGGCCTGGCCCAGCCCCAGCTATTGTGGGCATTTGGGGAGTGAATTAGTGGATGGAAGATTCTCTCTCTCTCTCTCCTCTTCTCATCTCTTTCTCTCACTTCCACTTCTCTGCCTTTTTTTTTTTTTTTTTTTTACAGGCAGAGTGGACAGTGAGAGAGAGAGAAACAGAGAGAAAGGTCTTCCTTTTGCCATTGGTTCACCCTCCAATGGCCACTGCGGCTGGCGCGCTGCGACCGGCGCACCACGCTGATCCGAAGCCAGGAGCCAGGAGCCAGGTGCTTCTCCTGGTCTCCCATGGGGTGCAGGGCCCAAGCACTTGGGCCATCCTCCACTGCCCTCCCTGGCCACAGCAGAGAGCTGGCCTGGAAGAGGGGCAACTGGGACAGAATCCGGTGCCCTGACCGGGACTAGAACCCAGTGTGCCAGCGCCGCAAGGCAGAGTTTTAGCCTAGTGAGCCGCGGCGCCGGCTTCTCTGCCTTTCAAATAATAAATTTTTATAAGCAAACAAGCTGCTTCCCACCAACTCAAGCCTCTGGTCCTCTTCCAGAGTGCATTGTGGATTGTAAAACTGTTTCACGTGTAAAATGTGGCAAATGAGAATTCGTCCGTGGTGCTTGAGAGATGGAGAGAAAGCGTTGCCTCTGAAGGATGTCGCCCCCTCGGTGCAGCCGCCGGCCTGGCTGGGCAGTCCGTACTGCCGCCCGGCACGAGCAAGCTGAGGAGTGCTTTCCAGGCGTCCTTTCTTCCTGAGTGCCTGGAGGGCCTCGGCCGTGCTGTGCTCGTGCCGGGACAGATTGCCCGAGCTCTGCACCCCACCTGGGGCGAGGGCAGCTCCTGAAGTCAGGAGCTGGCCGGCGCGTTTTGCTGTCTCAGCTCACAGGGAGGTTTTGCACGAGGCACCCGCACACTTGGGCTCGCTCAGTGCCGATCTGGCTCTGTCCGGGAGGGGAGGGTTTTGTGTCAGCCAGTCTTCTTGGTGGGGACGGTAGAGTGGCTTGATCACGTGACGCCTCCCACATCCCACCCCAGAGCTGCTTCTTGAGAAGTGATGAAGCCGGGCCCCCTCAAGCTTCATCCCAGGGCTCCTTCCCTGCGTCACGCTGAATAGGGGAGCGTGTGTGCCAGGTGTCAGAGGAAGCTAGCAGGGCTCTCCGGGCACGCGGAGAAACGGTCGGTTCTCTGGGAAGTTGGAGGGGGCACAGAGTAGGACCCCATCCCCGCACCACTGCTGGCCTTTCACTGCTTCCTGAGGGGCCGGCTTTGAAAGCTGCACACCCAGTGCCATCTTCACTGGGCTTTGCATCCTTTTATCCTCCAGCCAGTGAATAATTGAATTCTCAGATCACTGAGTAATCGAATAATCCCAGGTCCCTCTCCCTCACATACCTCTGGTGGGAAGAGTTCGTCACTTATTTTGCATTTCCCGTGTGCACCCCCAGACACCGCAGATTGGTGATCTCTGCCGTCAGGGACTGCGTGGCTGAGTCCCGGGCGCCTGCATGGTCCCACGGATGCTCCGTGTGCCCCTGTGCAGATGGAGGCCCCGAGGCACACACAGAACTGATGCACCGGTGGGGTTAGCATTTGCTGCCCAACCCCAGTGCCGTCCTCTGGGTCCCAGCAGTGCCATTGCTACCTTTGCCCTTGTTATGTCTCTAGTACCGTGACTACCACCTGTCACATAGGAGCCACTTGGTCAATCAGTTTTGAGTGATTTGATGAGATTTATAAAGGCAGCGCTTTTGTTACGTTGTGCTCCATTGCTGAAGAAGCTGTCTCGATTGACTTTTGTTTTACTGGCACGGTCGTCCCCTCCCTCCCTCCCTCCCTCCCTCCCTCCCTCCCTCTCTCTCTCTCTCTCTCTTGTTAAGATTTATTTGTTTGCAAGGCAGAGTGGCAGAGAGAAAGACTGATCCTCCATCTGCTGGTTCACTCCCCAAATGGCTGAAATACACGGGGCTGGGCCGGGCTGGAGACAGGAGTCAGGAACCTCACAGGAGTCTCCACGTGGGCGACAGGAGCCCAAGCGCTTGGAGCCATTGTCCGTTGCTTCCCGGGCACGTTAGCAGGGAGCTGGATCAGAAACAGAGCAGCCGGGACCCAGACTGGCACTCTGACGTGGAGAGGGATGTCCCAAGAGGCAGCCCAGCCCCCGTCCCGCAGTGCCTGCTCCCCCCTCTTGGAGACTGTTTAGAAAAGGAAATACCATTTCACTGGAAGTGTGGCCAATGAAGCCCCACCGTTCACCTGGGCGTCAGAGCCCAGCACAGTCAGAGAGGACGTCCTGGGCTCAGGAGGCCGAGACTGCCCTCAGAGACAGGACTGGCGGTCCCTCAGGACAGCATCGGCTACACAGGACACCTGCCTGGTGCCTGCCCACCTCTGTCCAGAAGCGATGCCTTCCCTGGGCCAAGTATACCTAAAAAGCTCAGTGTGACATTTAAGTAATGTCGGTTTTCTTCCTTTTTTTTTTTTTTGAGAGAGAGCGCACATTCCCGTCCACCGGTTCCCTCCCCGCACGCCTGCAGTAGCTGGGGCTGGCCGACAGAGGCGCTGCCCTGAGCCCCTGAGGTCAGGGTGTCTGCTGTTTGCCCCTACAGGGATGCAGGTGGCCGCCACCTCTGCCCTTCTGTGTCCCTGGCTGGACCAGGTCCTGATTTGAGACAGATGTGGCCTTAGACCGTCGGTGAGGTTCTCTCCCAGCAGCCCCTGCCTCAGTAGGCAGACGTGACCGGGAGACGGCGACGCGGGGCCCGGCCGTCCCCGGGCGGCTGGAGCAGCGGCAGGACCTGGGCTCCGAGGCAGCGTGCCGGCTTCCACCAGGGCCTGGACGGTGGCTGTCCTCTGCCTCTTTCACTTCTTTAAAAGGTTTCTGCTGCTGCTGAGAAAGTAGGTTTCATTTAACCTAAATCGCTATTTAAAGAATGTAAAATTAGAAATGAGGAAACCAGGGGTTTTGTCCCTCCGAGGTGCAGGTGAGGCTGTAGGGGACTCAGAGCTGGGTCCTTGCGGGTGTTGTTACTGATCCGCAATCAGAGGACAGAAGTGGCCTCTGTTGTTTGCCGCTGGCCAGGCCTCCAGGGGCTTGCTATCTCCGCACTTGCAGGAAGCAGCCAGGGGTTTGTCTGGTCTTCAGACAAGCCCCCAGGGTCGGTCAGGAAGGTCGGGAAGGTCCTGTCCCACAATTCTCTGTTTCGTTTTTTAATTTCTAAGCTTCTTGTTTCCTACTTGGGTTGCAGCTCCAAGGCTCAGGTCCTTCGGGGCCGGAATCCGTCTCCTCTTTGTTGGTCTGCAGCTTAGCACGCGCGCTGTGCCGACCGCTCACCGCCCAGGCCGTGTAATCACCGCGCGTGGCTGAGCGGCTGCTCTCTCCACACACGGGCAGATCGCAGGCGCAGACACGTGTGCTCGTGCCGGTGAGGTCTTTACTCTGTCTCCGCAAAGACAGTCATTTGGTGTATTGTGTGCAGGCTTCATCCGGAGTAGCAGTGAGCTCTGGAGCTGCTTCACAGAGTTTCGAAGTTGAATGCTTTCAGCTGCGGGGTCAGCTGTGCGGGCGTGAGCGGAGAGCCCTGCGCTCCTTTCTGCAGGGGTGATGGTCGGTTCTGAGTTCGCCGGCTTGGTTTCTGTCTTTCTATAAAGCCACCCCCGGGCCGGCGCTGTGGCTCACTTGGTTAATCCTCCACCTGCGGTGCTGCCATCCCATATGGGTGCCGGATTCTGTCCCAGTTGCTCCTCTTCCAGTCCAGCTCTCTGCTGTGGCCCGGGAGTGCAGTGGAGGATGGGCCAAGTGCTTGGGCCCTGCACGCACATGGGAGACCAGGAGAAGCACCTGGCTCCTGGCTTCGGATCGGCACAGTGCTGGCCATAGCGGCCATTTGGGGAGTGAACCAATGGAAGGAAGACCTTTTTCTCTCTCTCTCTCTCTCTCTCACTGTCTAATTCTGCCTGTAAAAAACAAAAACAAGAACAAAAAAAATACCTCACTTCGGTGGCCCAAGTGCTTGGGCCCTGCCCCCGCATGGGAGACCAGGAGGAGGCACCTGGTTCCTAGCTTCAGATCCAGCCGTAGCAGCCATTTGGGGGGTGAACCAATGGAAGGAAGACCTTTCTCTCTGTCTCTCTCTCTCACTGTCTGTAACTCTACCTGTCAAATAAAAAAAGAATGAAAAGCCATCCCCGCTGGTCTCTGTGAATGGACTTAGTGTTTCCAGGAGACCACAACCAGAAGTTCAGAAACTATTCTGCTCCATTCTTCCCTTGTCAGAGGGACTTCCCGTCCCCTCCAAGTGGCCTCTGGCTGAATTTTGTCCCCTGAGTGCTTACAGAGTAGGCAGCCGTGTGCCTGCTGTAGAAGAGGGATCGGAGTATTACAGTCATTTGATTCTTGGAAACCTTCTCATGATGCTAAAAAAGGGAGGGGGTGCCTGAGTTGAAGATTCTAGAATTCTTGGGTGAACATGAATTTGAACAGGCAGTTTTGATTTTCATAGAATCAGCAGCCATGTGAAAGAATTGGTGAGAGAGACCTTAATGCTCTATGAAAAAACAGTGCAGCAAAACGGACGGTCCCCAGCCCGAGCTCCGTGTGGGCCCTGCCACACGCCGGCCACATCGCGTGCCTGGTGCTTCAGTGCCTGGAGGTCAGAGGGCCTTTGTTGTCCTGCCTCGCCGTTACAGTCCCCCGGGAATAGGCATCTCCTTCACACTCTTTTTTTTTTTTTTTTTTTTTTTTTAAGATTTATTGTGTTTATCTGAAAGAGAGAGATGGCTGCAATGGCCGGAGCTGAGCCAGTCGGAAGCCAGGAGCCAGGAGCTACTTCTGGGTCTCCTGTGTGGGTGACTGCAGGGACCCGAGGATCTGGGCCATCCTCTGCTGCTTTCCCAGGTCCATCATCAGGGAGCTGGGTCGGAAGTGGAGCAGCCGGGGCTGGAACCAGCGCTCATGTGGGTCGCCAGTGCTGCAGGCCGGGCTTGAACCTGCTGCCCCACAGCGCCAGCCCCTGCATTCACACTGTTGAAATCCCACGGAAATGACCACGCAGCGGTACACAGAGGTGTTGTGTTTGCAAGGGCGTAAACCCTTCAGGATGGCGAGAACTGCAAAGCAGACCACAGCCGGCCATTTGGAAAGTTGGAAGCAGAGGGGCCTGTGATAGGGACCTAACAGACGGGGAAGCCAGTGACCGGCCCAGGGCTGTCCCTGGGTCCCCAGGAGCGTGGGGTTCGCAGTGCAGTAGGAAGTAGGCGTAAAGCAGGCAGCTCGGAGGGAGCAGGCTGAAGGTGGCAAACACAGCGCCGGGCTCAGCCCGCCTTCCCTGGCCTGGTAACCACCCCGAGGCGGCAACACAGAGGCCCCTCAGCAGGATCACAGCCTCTGTGAGCACGCCCCTTCCTCCTCCTCAGCTCCGGTGCTTTTTCAGGCCTGTGCTGTTTGGGCAGGAGAGGAGCGTGGATTCCTCTGAGGAGTCTGAGCGGACCAAGAGGGAAGACCCCAGAGAGTGACACTGGGGGTCTCCAAACCAAACCCTGGGCAGAGCCTCAGTCCAAAGCCTCCCATTGGGCTGTTTGGTGTCCCACTCTTAGGGTTAGCATCCGGGACCGGCGCTGTGGTGTAGCGGGTAAAGCTGCCACCTCTAGCACCAGCATCCCATACGGGCACCAGTTCAAGACCCAGCCATTCCACTTCTGATCCAACTCCCTGCTAATGCACCTGGGAAAGCAGTGGGAGATGGCCCACGTGCCCGGGCCCCCGCACCCATGTGGGAGACCTAGAAGAAGCTCCTGGCTCCTGGCTTCAGCCCGGCCCACCCCAGGCCATTACAGTCATTTGATAAGTGAACCAGCAGCTGGAAGATCAATCTCTCTCTCTATCTATCTAGTTATCTACCTTGGTAACTCTGCCTTTAAAATAAATATTCTAAGCAGTGAATATTCAGAAAATAAAAGGAATGCTTCAAAATTAAAAATGATGTTAGCAGAAATGATTAAAAGATGGGTTGGGTGAAGTTGAGAAACTCTCTTGGAAAACGGGATAGAAAAATGAGGCGAGGACGGGGCCGGGAGGCCAGGTTCACTCGTGCACTCTGCTCTCCAGGGGGAGGAGGCATTGTCCCCACGTGGGAGACTCAGATGGAGTTCCTGGTCCTCCTGGCTTCAGGCTGACCCAGCCCCGGTCACAGCAGCCTTTTGTGGAATGAGCCAGCAGATGGAAGTGCTCTGTATTTTTTTTAATGTTCTCTTTTTTAAATATTTGTTTATTTATTTGAAATAGTTACACAGAGAGAAAAGGAGAGGCAGAGAGAGAGAGAGGTCTTCCATCTGCTGGTTCACTCCCCAATTGGCCTCAACGGCTGGAACTGTGCCGATCCGGAGCCAGGAGCTTCTTCCAGGTCTCCTACACGGGTGCAGGGGCCCAAGGACCTGGGCCATCTTCCACTGCTTTCCCAGGCCACAGCAGAGAGCTGGATCAGAAGTGGAGCAGCCGGGACTCAAACTGGCGCCCATATGGGTTGCCAGCACTGCAGGCTTTATCTGCTCTGCCTCTATCTTTCAAATAAAATGAAAGCAAGTAAATAAAAAATATTTCAAGCTGATAGCACCTTAAGGTTTTGAAATCGTGTACTTGCGGTCCTCTTTCTTGGACTGGCTGGAGGGTGGGTTCAGGAGGACTGGGGCCCAGTACCCTGTGGGGACAGCGCCTGAGTGTCTGGGAGGAAGCGTGGCGGGGAGGGCGTGGGGTTGCCTCAGCAACCCTTCCCGGCGGGCGGGCGCGGCTGAGCCGGCAGGAAAACGCGACTTCCCATGTCTGTGTCTTCCCACGTCTCAGCTAGCACTGACACTCGGAGCAGCGGCACGGAAACACCAGCGAGCACCCTGAGCCGCTGTAATCTGTGCTGTGACTGCACAGCTGTGCCGGGGGCGGGGAGAGGAAGGGGAACAGTGACCCCCGTCGCCGCCGCCCCGGCTCCTGTGGCGGGAGGTCAGACCTGAAGTGGAAACAGCGGCCGATACTGAAGAGTCCTTTAGTGAATGAGGCTCTCGCTGACGTTCATTGCACTTGACTGTGAGACTGCGTTCAAGCCGCACCATCGGTTAATGTTTCATTGATGAGTCGGTTTTTTTAATCTTCAATTTTTAAAAGTTATTTTTAAAACTTTTTTTATTTGAAAGGCAGAGCAGTGGGGTGCTGGGGGTGGCGGGGGTGGGGAGAGGGGTCTTCCACCCACTGGTTCACTCCCCAGATGCCTGCAGCAGCTGCACTGGGCCAGGCTGAAGCCAGGACCCAGGAATCCCATCTTGGTCTCGCGTGTGGGTGGCGGTGGCCCAAGTACTCAAGCCTCCGTCTGGACCAGAGGCAGGGGCAGGACTCGAATTCAGGCCCTCCGACACGGCCAGCAGTGGCATCCCCGCAGCCCCACGTGCGCCCCCCACGGGCTCAGGGTTTTCGCTGTGGTCAGAGCTGGTCCAGGAGCCCTGGCGCCATCCGGACGACAGCGCAGAAGGGGGCGTCTGAGGCCAGCGACCCCGAGTCCCGGGCTGCGGGTGTGTCCCCGTCTCAGCTGCCGTCTTCCTTCCCCTCCAGATTATCCTCTGGACTTGAACCACAGCGAAACCTTCCTGCAGACCACCACGTTTCTTCCCGAGGACTTCACCTACTTTGCAAACCACACCTGCCCCGAGAGGCTCCCTTCCATGAGTGAGTAGAGCCCCCGCCGCCCTCCCTGTGTGTCGTAACAGCCCCGCCTCTGGAGGGGAGCCCCTGTCCCCAGCCCGCCGGCCTGTGCTGCCGGCGTCACCTCCTACCTTGGCTCTCCTTCCCTTGGCGCACGCCCCTCCTTCTAACCTGGGGTCTGTTAAAATGTCCCCAGGCCGTGTCGGCAGCCAGTCTTGTCGTTAGTACAAATCCCCCTCCGACTGTCGCTTGATGCTGGCGAACCTGCTTTCCTAACAAAGTCCAGCTTAAAGTAAAAATCTGGGCTCACCTTTCAGAATCTCATGTGTGAGTTAAAATAACGATGCGATTCTTAGACACCTTCTTCTGTACTTTGGGGCTTCCTGGGTGGTGGGTTTTTTTTTTTTTTTTTTTTTTTTTTAGGCAAAAGGAAACCTTAGCTTTGCAGACACAACTTATGCTGAGACACAGAGGACATGTTGGAAATAGGCACGGCGTCTAAGCCTGCTTTCACCCATACATGAATAATTAGTTATGGCTGCATAGATTGTGTGGGAAGCCTTGCCTTCTGGTGTGCGTGTCTCACCACATGTACGCGGGTCATTCCTTTAAATCTGTGTGCCTGCGTCTACACTCAAGCTTATGGGAAAGCCAAGGGTTGTAGATTAGAACGAGGCCTTTGACAGACATAACCCTAATGTTGTCCAGTCATTCTTGGACCAGCATTTACTGGTTGGTTGCTCATGGTCTGCTGATTTTTTTTTTTTTTAATATTTTTAGGAAAATTATCTGGGGCTGGTGTTGTGGTACAGCGGGGTAGAGCCGCCACCTGCAACACTGGCATCCCAGAAGGGCACCGGTTCGTGTCCAGGCTGCTTCTTTTCCAATTCAGCTCCCTTCTAATGTGTCTGGGAAAGCAGTGGAGAGTGGCCCAAGTGTTTGGGCCCCTGCACTCACGGGGGAGACCTGGCTTCGGCCTGGCCCAGTGCTGGCTGTGTGGCCATCTGAGGAGTGAAGCAGTGGATGGAAGAGCTTTCTCTGTCTGTCCTGTCCTGTTCTGTAACTCTTTCAAAATAAATCTATAAAGAAAATCACCTTCACTGCTTACACTGAAACGGTGACTTAGCTAATGAAGTCATTTATTTTTATTTTTCAAAGGTTTCTTTATTTGAAAGCAGAGTATCAGAGAAAGGGAGAGAGAGAGCGAGAGCTCTGCCATCTGTTGGCTCATTCCCCTAATGCCTGCAGTAGTCAGGGCTGGGTCAGGCTGAAGCCAGGAACCAGAAACTCCATCCAGGTCTCCCATGTGGGTGGCAGGGGCCCAAACACATGGACTATCGTCTGCTGCCTTCCCAGGCCACTAGCAGGGAATTGGATCAGAAGTGGAGCAGCCCAGACTCGAACCAGCGCTCCAATGTGGGATGCTGGCATTGCAAGCAGTGGCTTAACCTACTAAGCCACAGCACCGGCCCCATCTGCTTCTTGACTTAAGTCCGACTTCTGACTCTGGCTCTGAGCAGCCAGGGCCCCCACTCAGTCGTGAAGGAGTTGAGACAGTGGGGGTCTGTGCTTGGCTTCAGGAGCGAGCTGACACGGCTCCAAGTTCAGACGCTTGGCACCTTCTCCTTTGAGAAATTCACCTGCTGTTTTACTTGAACTCTTTAATTTTCTTCTACAGCCTTGGCTGAAACAGACCTTGAAATCAACCTTCCTTGGTTTGCTCCTTTAGCCAAATCATAGTGACGAACTTAGGTGCAGGGAAGTGGAGAGCAGAGGAAGAGGTGTGCGTCGCCGTCACAGTCCGCTGAAAGAGCACCGGACCTCCCCGGAGAACGGAAGCGGACGTGGGGAAGTCTGGTCGGTCATTTTCTGGCTCTTAATCCATTTCCTTCCCCTCTCTGTTCAGAGGGCCCGATAGACATAAACATGAGTGAAATTGGGATGGACGACATCCATGAGATCTTCTCCAGGGACCCAGCCATCAAGCTCGGGGGCCACTGGAAGCCGTCTGACTGCATGCCTCGGTGGAAGGTAGGGCCTGACGCCCCCCCACCCCACCCAGCCGCTTGTGGGGCAGCCCCCCGGGACCTGCTCCCCATGACGGTCAGAGAGTCACCCACCACCCCTCGGAAGGCGTTTGCATTTGATGGACGCATTTTGGAGAAAACTGTTGTGTCATAGCCACAGAAATACGTGGCGTTCTGATGACTGAGCCAGACCCTGGTTTCTGCCTACCAGGAGTGGCAGCAAAGCCGGGGCATGGCGGGCGCGGGCTCTCTGGCGACACCGTGGCCCGAGCGCCAGTGCACGCCTCCTCTCCAGTCTGCTGCAATAAAAGGCGCAGGCGGCGGGCTGATGGCAGAGGTGGGTTTGGTGTTTTTTTTCGTGGCTGTAACCAGGAGAGGAGAGCGATCCGGCCGTCCTCTCGGCAGGTGTTTATTAAAGTGCTGGCTCTGCCGTGATCAACTAGAGCGGCACGTCAGGGCTTCCTGTGCCTCACAGGCGTGGACGGTCGGCTTCGTGACCAGCGTTAGCCGTGTGGAGGATGGGTGTGAGTGTAACTGCGTGGTATTATGCTACACGCAGGCGCACAGAGCAGAACGCTTGTTCCACTCGTGTTGGCATATCTGCAGTGGTGGTCACAGCGTAGCGTGTGTGTCCTCCCGTGGGTGTGGTCTAGGCTGCACCCACGCAGCAGCCCCACCGGGCACAGGAATGGTGCATGTTGCATGGGATCCGTTTGGTCCCCAGCGGTGACTTGCCAACCGTCTTTACACAGAAGAAGTTGAGAAGCGGCAGCAGGCTCCCACAGGTCCCCGGGGGGTTGGGCCCTGACGGCAGGGGGTTTTGCTGTCGAGCCCGAGTTCTAGGACCAAGCCCATCGATGGCTTCTTTTGCTGTGGCCGCTGCAGGTGGCGATCCTCATCCCCTTCCGGAACCGCCACGAGCACCTCCCCGTCCTGCTGCGACACCTCATCCCCATGCTTCAGCGCCAGCGCCTGCAGTTTGCGTTTTACGTGGTCGAGCAAGTGAGTGGTCCGCCCTGGTTTCTCTCTTCTTTTTCCTCTGAGACAGCAGTTGGGAGCTTGCAAACAAATCCGTTCTCAGCGCGAGGAGCCAGGAGAGCTGGAATCCCCCAGCTCTGCGCACCTGGGGCCGGAGTTTGCCCAGCACCAGCAGATCTGAGCCCAGAGTGGAGCTGTGTTTACCGATGCGTGCGGCTTTCTCTGGTGGCCGCCTCGGTGGTGTCTTCAGGCTCCAGACCCTGGAAATACCCCTGGAGATAAGGAGACACGATCAGGTCATAGGACGTGCCCTTGGCGCCAGGGGCTCTCATCTGCCATTGATTAACCCTGGGCCTGGGGTGTTCGCAGGCTTCCGTTAAACCTCGGAGTTGGGCTTTGTTTTCATCCTGCAAGTATCAGGTTGGAAATGGAACGCACGTGGCAAATTCAGAATGTCGCTTTTTTTTGGTTCCACATAGAACTTTTTCATTTGCCTTTGGATGGAACATGAGTGTGCAGTTGGCCTGGCTCTCAGTGCCCCATCCTGGAACCAGGGCCCTGTGGCCGAGTCCCCTGGGTGCTTTGGTTCTCAGCCTTGAGGACTCTGGCCAACAGCCCTGCCTGTGAGCCCCGAGACTCGCTGTCTGAGCCGCCCCCGTGGGCACAGCGTGGTTCCCCTTCTGCAGGACTGCGGGCAAGGGCTCAGCACCCCTGTCTCAGAAGGGATCTGGGATCTGGGATCTGGGATCTGGGATCCCACACAGCGTCTTCTGTTTCTGTCTTACTGAAATGTGTGCTAACACGTCTTTCCGATTGGTGACATAGCAGAGCCAGCGGCTCCCTTCGGTTGCGTGGGTTGACCCAGGTTGGGAGGGTGTCGGCGCCAGCATTCACGTTAGCTTGGCTGTGACGGATTGGAGCTGGTGTCCCCATGGTTGCCCGATTCCCTGCCGGTGGGCACGCGTTCCTGTGTCTTAGTTGCTCCTTCAAAGGGAACAGAAACCTCTCTGCTTGCTTGGTTTGGAAACAGAATCGAGATCTGGGAGAGAGTGCTCAGCGGCGCCTGCAGCGTGGCGACAAGCAGATGACTGTGGTGCTGCCGCCTGTACCTGGTGGAGCTGGGTGTGCTTACCTTTTACTTCCAAAATTTACATTTTTTAAAGATCTGTTTTATTTATCTGAAAGACAGAGTTACAGAGCAGGGGGGAGAGCAGGTTCACTCCTCAGATGACCACAATAGCCAGGGCTGGGCAGACAGAAGCCACTAGCCTGGAACTCCATGCGGGTCTCCCACATGCGTGGCAGGGGCCCAGGGACCTGGGCCGTCTTCCACTGCTTTCCCAGGTGCATTAGCAGGGAGCTGGATGGGAAGTGGGACAGCCAGAACTCACACCAGTGCCCATATGGGATGCCTGCATTGCAGATGGCAGCTTAACCCACTGCGCTACAACGCCAGCCCCATAACATTCATTTATTTGAGAAGCAGAGAGGATGGAGAAAAGGGACAGTGCTTCCGTCTGCTGGCGCACTCCCCAAATGCCTCAGTCCCGGCACCCGGCTACATGAGCCATCTCTGCTGCCTCCCAGGATCTGCGTTAGCAGGAACGTGGCGTCAGGAACCTGGAGTCGAGCCCAGGCACTGATGTGGGAAGTGGGCATCCTAACACCAGGCCGAATGCCTGCCCCTGGGTTCTCGTCTGTTGTTTGGTTGACTCTGTGCTTTCAGAGCCTTGGGAGAGAGGAGCTTGGGCATGATCATGCTTAGTTCTAGAGCGGTCAAGGCCAGAGGTCGGGTGACTGCTCGGGTCACCATGTGCCTGATGAGCGCTGCTGCACCTGGTCACGTGGTTAAACCCAGGGATCTCCGTAGGTTCTGGTAAGCTCTTTAGGCAGGTCAAAGGCGCCGAAGATTTTGCTTCCAGTCCTTTTAAAAATAAAGTTCTAGGCTCTGGAGCTGACGCAGCATGTTAAGCGGCCGCCTCTGACACTGGCATCCCATATGGGCCCAAGTTCAAGTCCAGGCTGCTCCACGTCTGATCCAGCTTCCTGTTAATGTGCCTGGGAAGGCAGCAGGGGATGGCTCAAGTAGTTGGGCCCCTACCTCCTACGTTCAAGACCCGGATGAAGCTCCTGGCTTTGGCCTGGCCCAGCCCCAGCTATTGCGGCCATTTGTGAACCAGCAGATGGAAGATCCCCCCCCGCCCCACTCCATCCTCTGCCAGCCCAGTAGCTCTGCCTTTCCAACAAATAAACGTCTATTTCTTTTAGGCTGGCACCCAGCCCTTTAACCGAGCCATGCTTTTCAACGTCGGGTTTCAAGAAGCAATGAAGGACATGGACTGGGACTGTCTGATTTTTCACGACGTGGATCACATACCAGAGAGCGATCGCAACTACTACGGATGCGGCCAGATGCCGAGGCACTTTGCGACCAAACTGGATAAGTACATGTACCTGTGAGTGTCCTCTCCTCTCCTCTCCTTAATGAGAGGTCAAATCTAGAGGAAGAATGAAGGGTGCAGAGCTGGTGACGTTCAGTGGCCACGCCGTGTCCACGGCTGGGGGGAAGAGACGCACAAAACGTAGCCGGTCCGTATAGTGGGAGCCACATGGTGCCACGGAGTTAGAAAGGACACGCACATCCCACAGCACACGTGGACCCTGAGAAACACGGTGCACTGAGCAGGAAGCTGGCATGGATGGTCACACGTGATCCGTGTGTGTGACGTGTCTACAGAAAGAGTAGATCAGTGGCTGCTTAGGGCCAGGGACTGGGGGGAAGGGGCGCTGGCTGGGGGAGTGGCGACGGGCTTTTAGGGGCGCTAAGAAGCGTCCTAACGTTGATGATGGTTGTGCATCAGAAATGGGCTAGTTACCCAGCACTGGGTGTCGGGAGTCGGTCAGGAGCGAGTCGGCAGCACGGCCGGTGAGTTCCTGTTCCAGGATACAGCCGCCCGTGCCCACGTCGGTGATCCACGCTCCCTGTCTTGTTTTAGGCTTCCTTATACCGAGTTTTTTGGCGGAGTGAGTGGCTTAACAGTGGACCAGTTCCGGAAAATCAACGGCTTCCCCAACGCGTTCTGGGGCTGGGGTGGAGAGGACGACGACCTCTGGAACAGGTACCCCCTCCCCCCACACTCCCACCCCTACCCCCTCTCTCCCACCGTCAGAGTCCCCAGCTTATTCCCCCCGCCCCCCACACTGACCCGAGGGGCACAGTGCAAGCCACTGCACCCACACTGGGAAAGGTTCAAAGGAAACAAGAGGTGAGGTGGTTTTAGTAGCTCTGATAATGTTTGTCACACAGTGGATCCCTGTGAGATGCTGCTGAGGTGCTTCATGGTCCTCTCTTCCTTTGAAACCTTGGAAGTCAAGGTGTGTCTGATTTGTACCCAAAGCCACGTCACATCAGGTGGCCGCGTTTCACAAGTTCGCCACCGGCTGTGGTCTGTGGCCCCACGGTTCTCTCTCTGATTGATTTTTAAGAGCAGCTGAGTAGTTTTCTTTTGTGACACAAATGAGACTGTTTAGAGTCACTGGACTGTCTGGTCATCTTCAGAAGTGTAGTTAGGGGCAGGCATCACGGCACGGGGCTTAAGCCTCTGCTTGGGCTGTCTGCGTGCCGTGCTGCAGCTCTGTGTGCCATGCTGGAGTACTACGCTATAGCTCTGTGTGCCACACTGCAGCTCTCTGTGCCACGGTGCAGCTCTCTGTGCCATGCTGGAATGCTACGCTATAGCTCCGTGTGCCACGCTGCAGCTCTCTCTGCCACGCTGGAGCTCTGGTTCATGTTCTGCTGGCTCTGCTTCTACTCCAGCTTCCTGCTGGTGTGTTCTGGGAGGCAGCAGACAAAGGCCCAGGCACTGGGTCCCTGCCACCTGTGCGGGAGACCGGAACAGGTCTGCTTTGGCCTGGCCCAGCCCTGGCTGCTGTGGGCACTTGGGGGGTGAATCAGCGCTGGAAGCGGTCTCTCTGCCTTTCCCATCGGTGAAAATAGGTTAATGTTTAAAACAAGCTTCTCTAGCCCACCAGAGCAGATCTTTTCATTTTTACTCCTTTGCATGCAAAAGAAACTTAAGTGATAATTTAATACTTTTTCCTATAATAAAGAATATACTCATTGAAAAACATAAATGAATATAAAAATGAATTACCTATTCTCTGAACACCCAGAAGCAATATCCATTACCATTTTAGTGAGCTTGTTTTGTTTTTAAAAAGTAATGAGTGATGAATATGAATCAAGTTTTTCAATCTATAAAATTTCTTTTTATAAAGATTTATTTATGTATTTGAAAGAGTTCCACAGAGGAGAGGCAGAGAGAGAGGTCTTCCATCCACTGGTTCACTCCCAAATTAGCTGCAACAGCTGGAGCTGCACTGATCCAAAGCCAGGAGCTTCTTCCAGGTCTCCCATGTGGGTGCAGGGGCCCAAAGATTTGGGCCATCTTCCACTGCTTTCCCAGGCCGCAGCAGAGAGCTGGATCGGGAGCGGAGCAGCCGGGACTTAAACCGGCGCCCATATGGGATGCCGGCACTGCAGGTAGTGGCTTTACCCTCTATGCTACAGAGCCATCCCCTAAATCTATAAAATTTCAATATAACCAATCTCAAAGTTGTGAGAATGAATGAGATAATGTATATAAAGCTCTTTTCATAGTGTCTGATATGTGAAAATTCTCAATAAATGTTTGTTTAGTACAGCAACATGCCACTCTTTTTGAAAATGGGAAGGCTGCATTTAATTCCATGCCATAGATGCACTATAAATTGTGTAACTATTCCCTACTGTGTATTAGAAGTCTTTTTGATTTTCCCACTATTTATTTATTTATTTATTTATTTGAGAGGCAGTGTTACAGAGAGAGGGAGAGGCAGAGAGAGGTCTTCCATCCGCTGGTTCACTCCTCCAGTGGCCACAGTCAATCCAGAGCCAGGAGCTTCTTCCGGGTCTCCCACGTGGGTGCAGGGGCCCAAGGACTTGGGCCATCTTCTACTGCTTTCCCAGGCCACAGCAGAGAGCCGGATCGGAAATGGAGCAGCTGGGACTCGACCGGCGCCCATATGGGATGCTGGCGCTTCAGGTGGTGGTGGCTTTAGCCGCTACGCCACAGTGCTGGCCCCTATAATTCGAACATCTTTTGTTCACATGTGCAAGTCTTTAGGCAAAGTCAAGGACCGTGTATACTTTTAAAATTCGGATTGTTTTTGACGAATTTCCCCCCACAAAAGTAGCTGAGCAGCGGTGCATCGGCACTGCCCTTTTCCCCACCTGTGTGACCGGTGAACAGCCTTGGGCACCGTGTGTGACCAGTGAACAGCCTTGGACACTGTGTGTGACCGGTGAACAGCCTTGGGCGCTGTGTGTGACCGGTGAACAGCCTTGGATGCCGTGTGTGACCGGTGAACAGCCTTGGGCGCTGTGTGTGACCGGTGAACAGCCTTGGGCACCGTGTGTGACCGGTGAACAGCCTTGGGCACCGTGTGTGACCAGTGAACAGCCTTGGACACTGTGTGTGACCGGTGAACAGCCTTGGGCGCTGTGTGTGACCGGTGAACAGCCTTGGACACCGTGTGTGACCGGTGAACAGCCTTGGACACCGTGTGTGACCGGTGAACAGCCTTGGACACCGTGTGTGACCGGTGAACAGCCTTGGGCACCGTGTGTGACCGGTGAACAGCCTTGGACACCGTGTGTGACCGGTGAACAGCCTTGGACACTGTGGCCAATCTAACCCGTGATAGTGACGTCTCAGCCTTTTCACTTGGGCTCCACAGAAACCCAGTGAGAATGATCCTGTTTTCATGACCAGTGAACTGGTTTGACTGGTCCTTGGGTGCAGTTGCACTGGCCCAGGCTGGCTCTCGTCCTGCCCTCTGGGTCAGCACTCCGGCTCAGATACGGAGCCTGTGGCTGGGTCTGCCCAGCGTCCTGCACAGCTCTGGGCACACAGGAGGCGTTCCGTATCTGTTTTGTCCGAGTTGAGAGAAAACACATCGTCCTATGTCAAAAACGAGAGTGGCATCAGGGGGACGGCCCCCCACAGATGTAAGAAAATGACCGTGAATCTCACACGCATATCCCGCCTCCACTCCTGTATCAGCTGTGTCTTGGAGTCGTGCCGCGCGTGCACACACACACACACCGCCCCGTAAAGCACCTGTTGAAACTTCCGTCCTATTTGAAGAGTCAGTGGCCATCTCTCCCTCCTCTCCCTTCCATTTCCTGCACGGGGACTTCGTGCCTGGTAAAGGTTGTGTGTACAGAGCAGGGCACGCAGTGTAAGTCAGCCCCTCCCCCCCGCCCCCCTCCCCAGGCCGGGGCGGGGCGGAGACACGAGTCCGGCCCCAGTCGGGAGACCCCGCCTGACAGTGCTAACTCACTCTCGTGGGCTGCAGCAGAGAAGGGTGCACACAGCGGTGGGAATCAGTGAGCCGGCCCCAGGGCGCGTGTGCCCGCCGCTGCCCGCCACACTCACCGACCTCCTGAGACCCGGAGGCCAGCCTCACTGCCGAGTTTTGTTCCTCCTCCAAAACTGGGTATCGTGGCTCCCTTTTCTCAAACTCTGGCCTCACCCCGGCGAGGGGCAGGCAGTTTGGAGGTGCAGGTGCGGCAGTCTTGTTGAGCCTCTTTGCGGTCGCTGCGTGGGGCCGTGGTCCTGTGCCTCGCAGGGCGCTGAGCAGGGCTCCTGGGTCCTGCCCATGAGACACAGGAGACCATGTCCGGCTCTGCAGGCAGATGGCCTCGTCCCTGCCCTCACTGGGACCACTGGTTCCAGCACTGAGTTAATTAAGAAAAGAAACTACAGGGAAACAGTGTGTCGATTCCGCTTCAGGTTTCTGCCCGGTGCTCGGTGGCTCCAGCCCTTCCTTGGTCACAGCCCCAGGGACTGAGCGTCGCTGGTCTCTGCTGTGGACGTCCAGCTCCGCACCCAGCGTCCAGCTGAGGGCTCCTCAGAGAGAGAGAACACCTATAGAAGAGCCAGTGTCAAGTCCCTCTCAACATTTGATTTTCCCTGTTGCCTTTTATAGCCTTTCACCCGTACCTAATTCATCCACCAGCATTTTTATAGAAATATTTATTTGAAAGAGTGAGAGAGGAAGGGAGACAGGGAGAGGGAGAGGGAGAGAGATCCCATCTGCTGATTCTCTCTCCAAATGGCCACAACAGCCAGGACTGTCTCAGGCTGAAGCCAGGAGCCAGGAGCTCCATCCGGGTCTCCCATGCAGGTGCAGGGGTCCAAGCACTTGGGCCATCGTCTACTGCCTTCCCGGGAGCATTAGCAGGGAGCTGGATAGAAAGCAGAGCAGCTGAGACTCGAACCAGTGCTCACGTGGGGTTTCGGCGCTACAGCTGGTGATTTCGCCACAACACTGGCCCCACCCACCAGAATTTTCCTTAAAGAAATCGAATGGCCTCTACCAAGTCTTTCTAAAGCAGCCACCGTATTTTTCACGGAAAGAACCCTTCCCGCTGCTCTGTGCATTTGTGTATGGTTTCGTTAGGGTGCCTGCGTGCACTGTTAGTGCCGCTAGTGTGCAGCGTCGGCATTGGGCACCGCCGGCCCTGGGCGAGCTCCTGGCTGTCCTGGCGGAGTTTGGGCAGACGTGCCCAGGGGATAGCTAGCACGCCCGCTGGGAGAGCTGTGGTCTCTGTCAGCCTGGTTTGTAGGGGCTTGAAACCCTCAGAAACGGCATGAGTTCTAACTCAGCTTTGAAAATTGACCCAGTGGGTCGGTCCCATGGGGGTGAGTGCGAGCCCTCGCTGCACTCTGTGGCCAGGGCGGGCCTGGCTCGCGTCCGGGAGGCTGTGGGTGCCGCCAGGATGTGACGGTTGCATCTCTTGCTCCTGCACAGGGTACAGAACGCAGGCTACTCCGTGAGCCGGCCGGAAGGGGACACGGGCAAGTACAAGTCCATTCCACACCACCACCGCGGAGAAGTCCAGTTTCTGGGAAGGTGCGTGTGGTCGAGCCCGTCCTGCTGCTCGGCCTCCTGCCCCGCGTCCCCTCCTGGAGCTGGGCGGCAGCTGTGGGGGGGCGGTGGTGAGGCCCTGGGGATTTCCGTGGCCACATCTTTCCAGGAAATCCTGAGTGTTCGTGGCCTCCGCCACAGCTCCCGGCAGTTAGTGAAGCTGCGCCCGGCGAGGCCGAGGGCCCCAGCTGCCGACCTGGGCAGGTGCTGTCCCAGCCTCTCAGTAAATCCGCCATGGGGCAGAGGGCCGTCTGCGTGCTCGGGAGTGGCTTTATGTCTGGCTCCCGTGAGTCATGGGGAGGACTGTGCCTGGGTCGCCAGTCCTCACTGCTCGGGCTCTGTTTCCTAGGAAGCCGGAGGCCCTGGCCGAGGCTGTGACCGTCTCCTCTGATGGGTTTTTCCCATCTCGCCTCCCACTTCCCCACTCTGACGCTGGGCGAGAGTCACCCAGCATTCCCAAGCCTTGGTTCCCTCATTTGCTTGGGGGCTGGGTGAGCATTAAAGAGCGTAGCAAACAAAGCGCCTGGCACGCAGCAGGTGTCTCTGGTCGTGGCAACCCTGTGTGGCCTGGAGCCGTGGACGGCCCGACACCTGCCTGTGCCCGGTCCTGGGGGCTGCCCTGCGGCGCCCTCCAGCTGCTCGCTGCCAGCCGCCTCCCTGTTCTCCGCCCACCCAGGTACGCGCTGCTGAGGAAGTCCAAAGAACGGCAGGGGCTGGACGGCCTCAACAACCTGAACTACTTTGCGAACATCACGTACGACGCCTTGTATAAGAACATAACCGTCAACTTGACACCCGAGCTGGCTCAGGTGAACGAGTACTGAGAGGAGGAGACACGTTTGCCCCCACCGCCACCACGGTAGCCGCCTGATGGCACATTCCGGGGTCTGCCCAGGAAGAGAGCAGAAGCCGTGCATCACGCGGGCTCACGGGGTCCAGGAGAGCGCGTGACCGAGCACACAAACGCCTTCCGTGTCCTGACCCGCTGGGACGGAGACCCCTCGTCAGCACCGGCTTCCTGTCCCCGCCCAATGGACGATGGGCATGTGTCCTGCTGCTCCCCGCCCCCACTGTCTCCTCCCCCTGCGTCCTGTCTCAGCCACGGCCTGCAGAGCCCGTGTCGACCACGACCGGAGAGCTGCCGGGTCCTGCCCGCCCTGCAGCCTGTCTCACAAGGGACCTTCAGAGCCGCTCGGCCTTGGGAGCAAAGGGGTAGCCCCGCACAGGGCAGGCGCGGGTCAGGAGGGGCTGGCGGAACCCGCACAGCAGCCTCCACGTCTCTGGTCTTCTCTTTGGGTTCAGTTTTTTCTGTTTGTTTTTTTAAATTACCTGCTTTGGGTGGGGGTTGAGGGTGGAGGGGAGGGGTCTGGGGAAGATAAATAGACATAAATATATAACAATCACTTCTTGAAGAAGTGTAATTGTATATAAGCCATGTAAAATGCCTTTTTAAAATTTAATTTTATAGCTGGCTCCCATTGAAAAAGTGAGGATTTATACACGAGGTCACGTCTTTGGTTGGCAGGTGCAGGAACTCGGCTGAGACACAGCTGAAGGATGTCACCTTCCAGACTCCGGGCCAGAAGGCAGCGGGGGTGGCCCCAGCCCTGGCTGGCTCTGCCCCCGCGTGCTCTCACCCCAGCCCCCCAGCCTGCCGCTCCCCCAGGGGCTCGCTGCACACGGCCCTGGCTCAGGACTGCGATTCTGCCCTTCCTCGTGGGGAACTTGGCCACGGTCTCCCGAGGGCTGTGCCTGGGTCACCAGCTGCTCTTCTCGCACTGGTTTCTGGGGCGTCCCTTTGTCCCCATTGTTAACTGCGGAGCAGGTAAACCCAGGAGGATTCGTCCAGGGAGCAGGTGCCGCCTGTGTGTCGCGGGTCACGTGGGACTCAGGTGAGCCTGAATCAAAGCTATTAGACCAACAAAGCCCCAAAACACACAGCCCACAGCCCCACCCCTGCCTAGGGCGGGCTTCTGGAAGTCAGATTCTAAATTGTATTTGAATTTGTGCCTCTGTTTTGTCCTGAGCCAAAGCCCTTAAAATCATAGTCCCCAAGGAACTCTGCAGAATTTTGGGACATGCCAGTCTCCTCCCCCATAAAGCGTGTGTAGATTCTATGATCCGGAGCGGTTTCTCAAGAGGACTGCCTGTTTTTTTTAATTGCCTTGTTTGCCTTCAACTTCCTTACTTTTCATGGTTTACATAGGTGTGTGTGCAGGGCTCCTGTGCGTGTGCGTGTGTGTGTGCGTGTGCGCTGGAGTTTTCTCCGTTGCATGTGTCGGGACCGTGGACATATGATCCCCACACGCTGTGGGAGTGATTGGCCAGGCCTTGGTTTTGTTTTCGCTCACGTTCTCGTTGTTCTGAAGAGTAGAGTGGCGTGTAGAAAATGAGCTGCTCTGTCACGCTCTTACCGGCTCGGATGAGAGAGCAGGCGCCTGCCCTTGAGCGCGCTGGTAAGTCGGAGCCTACGTTGAAAAGTGGCTGAAGCACTTCAGGCTATAAAGCCCTGGCGAGGGGACGTGACGCGCGCAAGTCTAGTCGGTATTCCTGTCTTACGGTGCATAGAGCAATAAAGGCCCCCGCCCCCACCCTCTGCTAGCCGTGGCACTGCCTGTCCTGCTCACTCGCCGCTTGGGTTGCTGATGGCCGCGAGGCGCTCGCAGCCAGGTCACTGGGAAGGATCAGCCCGCACAGCCCCGGTCTGGTCTGGGCTGCTGTGTGTGTGAATGTGCGTGTGTGTGCACGTGCGTGTGGCTGTGTGCTTGCACGTGTGTGCATATGTGCACGTGTGTGTGCATTTGTCCATGCACGTGTGTGAATGTGCAAGTATATGCACGCAGGCGTGTGTGAATGCATGTGTGCACTTCTCTCTCTGTGTGTGTGTGTGTGTGTAGAGCAGGGTCTTCCAGAGTGACCTTGTCTGGAGCTCCGTGGCAGCACAGCCCCCACGGCGTACAAGCCACGCTGGTGTGAGGGCAGCAGGAGGGGCCCCGTTGGCTTCACCGGGGTGGCGTGTCTCCGTGTGCCCCGTGAGTCCTGCGTCCCCACGCTGAAGGCTGCGTGGATCGTGGGAGGGAAGGGCACGCAGTCAGGCGCCGTGTGCTGCCCGGAGCCCGCACTTCTCACCCGAAAAAGCAGCAGCCCCTCAAGGCTACCGCTGGGCGGCCCTGGTCAGTCTGGTCGCTGTGTGTGGGCAGGGGCTCCCCCTCGCAGGCCGGTTTCTGTCGGGCAGGGGGAGCAGGCGAGCCGAGCGCTCCTGTCGCTGCGTTGTTCTGAGCTTGCTCTCGCGTTTTAAGAGGTGCCAGGGGTACATTTTTGCACTGAAATCTAAAGATGTTTTAAAAAAAACACTTTTCACAAAAATAGTCCTTTGTCATTACATTTATTTACCCATGTGTTTGTACATTTTTGTATGTTAATTTATGAATGATTTTTTCAGTAAAAAATACATACTCAAGAACCAAGCCTCGGTGGTCGGCTCTCTTTGTCTAGGGCAGTGTGGCTTCCCCGGCCTTTCCTGTCTCCTGGGAGTCCAGATCCTAGTAGCTCAGCTGACCCCCGGGGTCCCGGACATGAGTACTGCCCCACCCCACTGTGCTGTCCAAGCTGCTCACCACTCACCCGTGAAGGTCTGATAAGATGCATGGGGGTGGGGAGGCTCTGCGGGGGGCCAGGTTCCCAATTTGCTCCAAGACCAGAACTTTCGCCTTGCACACTGTTTGCTGGTGCAGCCAAAGTGTCCAGATGCTGGGGACAAGATGATGGGCCAAGGGAGCCAGGCTGGTGGCCTCATGATGCCCACTGGCGGCAGGCGGGAGCGGGCATGAGGGAAGGTACCCGGGGTGGGTGATGGGGCTGAGTGCCAAGGGGCTGGCAGAGCGGGGCGGGGCCCTGAGGGCCCAGGGGAGGAGTGTGAGTCTTGAGTGGAGCAACGGATGGAGACCTTGGAGCAGGTGGGGCTGCCGTACAGACCAGACAGCATTTGTAAAAGAAGTAAGGGTGGGGGGCAGCTGAGCGCGGGGCGCGGCTGGAGGAGAGATGGGCCCTGTGGGGACCACACCCCAGGCCTGGGCAGTTCCACCTCCAACGCTGGCTGCTCTGAGCTGGGGGCGCTGGAATCAGACCGAGCTGACCGTAGTGAAGGTGGTGGACAAGCAGTTGCCCGTGTCCTCTCCCGGGGCCCCAGGTGTGGGAGGTGAGTGCAGACCCAGGCAGGGATGAGTTTCCCCGGGGTGGGGATGGTGCTGGGCGCGGGGCAAGAGCAGTTTTGCTGCCCAGTGGGGCGGGAGCCACTGCAGAATGGGCCCAAAAAGCCTCAGCGAGGGGCATCTCGAAGTTTATATGTAGGGGTGAGGGGAGGTGGGGCCCGGAGGAAGCAGGGGAGGCGCAGGTAGGCTCTGGGTTTTCCTGCAAGAGAAGCCTGTGTGTGTGTGTGAGCAGCAGGAAAGCACCCAGCAGAGGGAGATCGATCGTGAATATGCACAAGGGACCAGGGAATATTCCAGAAGTCCCAGCAGGTGATGAGATTTAAAAAGAAAAACAGGAGGAGGCAGGTGCTCTGGGTGTGCCTGCTCCTGGGCAGACAGGTGTGGAGCCAGGGTTACTGTGAGGTCGGCGATCCCATCTGTGACTCTCCCGCCCTGGGGTTCAGCGGAGTTGGTTCCTGGTGTGGGCGCGTCCTACTCAGCATTTTAAAATGTGTGTTTATTTTCATTTTTTATTTGGAAGACAGATTCCCTCTGCTGGTTCACTTGCCAGATGCCTGCAACAACCAGGGCTGGGCCAGGCCAAAGTCAGAGACCCAGAACTCAACCCAGGCCTCCCGTGTGGCTCTGAGTTTCTTTTCTTGGGAGTTGGTCTTCAAGACAAGGCTCTGGGGGCCCAGAATTGTGGGCAGTATGGTAGCAGGTCACGCCACCACCTGCGATACCAGCATCTCCTGGGAGCACCTGTTGAGCTGTGGCAGCTCCTAGTGCTAGGACCCCTGACCCGTGTGGGACACATGGATGGAGTTCCAGACTCCTGGTTTCCGCCTGGCCCAGCCTGGGCCATTGCCGCCTTTGGGGGAGTGAACCAGCAGATGGAAGATTCTCTCTCTGTCTCTGTCTCTCTCTGTGTAACTCTGCCTTTCAAACAAATCTTAAAGGAGAGGCAGAAGGTGGCTTTGGTAGTGAGTGCCCTGGATGTGTATACAGTGAGCTGCTGTGACCCCGGGCCTCCCCGGCCTGGCCCTGTAATTCCCACCACGCGGCATTTATGCATGCCCATGACCTCATGCGGGAAGGAGTCTCACCTAATAGTCAAAGTGAGACTTGGCCAAGGGCAGCGGCTGCCATGCGGGCTTTGGGCCTCTTTCTACATCCGTCATCTCCTGTTCTTCACCTGCCTGACTGAGAGGGTTCACGGCGCCCAGGCCTGGACGAGGTGCTGGGGTCGAGCGGTGAGCGGCGGGGCAGGAAGACACAGCACAGGGCGAGGACGAGGGGCCCTGAGCAGGCCGCACGGTGTGCAGGGAGGGTCCTTTCAGCTGCTTCCGGTCTGGTTTGGGTCAGCTGTTCACCGAGTGGCAGACACCAAAGTGGAAGTCCCCCATCGCCCTGAGTCTCCAGCTGCCTCTGTCCCCGCAGCAGAGGGGGACCGCCTCCCAGTGCGTGCAGCATGGGCCTCCCGGGGTGCGTCCTCCCCTCGCTGGCCAGCTCACTGCCCCCTGTTCCTGTGTGACCATCCACTGGGTCCCTTCCCGGCCTCGCAGCCAGCCTGCCGCTGCCAGGCGGCACGATGCCCTGGCACGCCTGCCCGCTCCGTGTTGGGCGCCTGTGGAGCCTCGCTCCCTGCCTCCGTCCTAACCCACTCCTGCCTCTCTCGATTCTGAGCCGGACTCGGGGTCACAGAGCTGTGATCTGGGAAGCAGCGTTGGCGGAACACAGCCCTGCCCGTCGGTTTCCGGGCTGTCCGTGACCGCTTGGGCTGTGCCCGGGGACTGGGAGCTGAGCAGTAACAGAGACCGCGTGTGACACCCAGGCCCCCACGTGCGCGGGCTCCTTGCCAGACACACGCACTCGCAAGCGCAGGCGTTAGCTTGTGTGTAGGGCAGGGAGTCACCACTGGGGACCTTGGCTTTGGGGGACTGTCCCTGCCCCCCCTCTGTTGGGAACGCACCGTTGCTTTCAGAAGCTCAGAGCGCTGCTTCCAGAACAGCCAGTCTGAAGCATCCGGCCAGCCCCGCCACCCCCCTGCGTAGCTGATCTTCCCCCCCTTCCCCGCCGGGCACACCTGCCCACTCAGCCATTTGCCCAGGGCTCCTGTCTTCCCTCGGAACCACAAAGATTCGCGGGAATCTCCCTGCGAACCAGAGCTGGTAGACTGTGCTGAAAGATCTCGAATGATTGAGTGAAAGGAACGAGCTCCCCAGGTTTCTTCGCTTCTCAGTTTGTCCTGAGATGGAGCCTGGTTTTGGCTGAGTGTTCCCCACGGGACCGCAGGGACGCACAGAGGCCCCGGGGAGGTGGCGCGGCTTTCCCGAGCCATGGAGTTCCGGTTGACTTGAAAGGCAGAGACAGAAACAGATGGAGCGAGATCTCCGCCCACTGGTTCACTCCCCAAATGCCCACAACAGCCAGGACCGGCCCGGGCCAAAGCCGGGAGCCCAGAGTTCAGTCCAGGTCTCCCACGTGGGTGTCAGGGTCTCAACTCTTGGAGCCACTGGCCGCCGTCTCCCGGTGTGCACCAGCAGGAAGCCAGAATCGGAAGCAGAACCAAGACTTGAACGCAGGTGCCCTAGGATGGGATGTGGCCGTCCCGAGTGGTTCCGCAACCACTCGCCAAGGATTCCCCCCTAGTTTTGATGTGTTCATACATAAAAACCAGTTTGCATCACTGGTCCGCTCTCCAAATGCCCACAACCATCAGGGCTGAGTCAGGAGCTAGAAACTCCGCCCAGGTCTCCCACATGGATGGCAGAGCTACCCAGCCACCTCCCAGGCTGTGCCGTCAGCGCAAAGCTGGCGTCAGGAGTGGAACCAGGGCTCGAGCCTGCATCTAGGTGCTCTGACCTGGGGCCTGGGCGCCTGCACCAGCGTCTTGATCACCAGGCCAGGGGTTTAGCTTTGGAAATGGAACCTGGCGACAGAGCACCTTCCTGCCCTTTAGGGCAGATTTGCGAGCTCCTCCTATATATTCCTTACCCCCAGCCTCCCCTCCAAGGGGGGGCTTTTTTCCCATAGGCTACTTCCCCGAGCCCCCCTGCCCACCACGTCCTAGGCATCAGCTGTGTCTGTCGGTCCTGAGTCTGGCAGAACTAGGGAGGTGGGCAGGTGCAACAAGGTTCGCCTTGGGGCAATGAGCAGAGGACTTTGAGCTGTGCTTCCTCAGCTCTGGGAGGCGCCCTTGGCTACGTCTCCATAACTTGAATACACCCGGAGCCTCCCAGTAAACATAACAGGTGGCATCAAGACAGGTTCCCGGGCTCCTACCTCGGAGCAGGTGGCCATACCCCTCTTACACAGAAGCACAGTCTGTTGACTGTGCCCACCTTACAGGTGAGCCAAGGCCCCAAGAGGCAAAGTAACTCAGTCTAAGCAGAGACGGTTACATGGCAAAATGAAAATTCATGGTAGAGGGGGCCGGCGCTGTGGCGTAGCAGGTAAAGCCACCACCTGCAGCATCTGCATCCCATATGGGCGCCAGTTCTAGTCCCGGCTGCTCCACTTCCCATCCAGCTCTCTGCTATGGCCTGGGACAGCCCAAGTCCTTGGGCCCCTGCACCTGCGTGGGAGACCAGGAAGAAGCTCCTGGCTGCTGACTTTGGGTCGGCGCAGCTTCAACCACTGCGGCCGTTTGGGGAGTGAACCAACAGCTGGAAGACTTCTCTTCCTCTATCTGTCTCTCTGCCTCTGCCTCTCTGTAACTCTGCCCTTCAAATAGTCCCTGACTCAGAGGAAAATCAAACTGAAGTGACAAATTATCTAGAGAGTAATAGGAAGCAAATACTGTTCACACCAAAGCATGAGACACAGCTAATGCTGCCCACAGAGGAAAATTCATAGTCTTAAAAACATTTATCATTTTAATGGATTAAGTATTTAAGTCAATAGAAAACATAGTTTAAAAATGAAAAGGGTAAAAAAATGCTGCAATTAGTGCAATGAAAACAATTTAGTAGAAATAACAAAGACAATGAAGAAGGGAACGCTAAGATAAATCCTGGAGGGTGCTGGGTGCAGAGGTGAAGCCAAAGCTTGGGACACCTGCGTCCCATATCTGAGCGCCTGTTTGAGTCCCCGCTGCTCCATTTCCCGTCCGGCAGAGCACGGCCCAGGAGCTAGAGTCCTTGCCACCCACGTGGGAGACCAGGATGGAGTTCCCGGCTCCTGGTTTCCACCTAAACCAGCCCCAACTGTCGCGGTGAACTAACAGCTGGAAGATCTCTCACTCTCCCCCTCCCTCAAATAAATAACTATTTTTCTTAAAAGAAAAAGAGAGAGAAAAGAAAAGGTTGCTGTATGGTAGAGGAAGAGGCGGTGGATGGAGGCGGGGCTCCCCCATGGATGGAGGCGGGGCTCCCCCGCAGGGCCTGCGGGCCGCGGTGGAGAGTGGGCATCTTCTTCTGAGACTGTCTGTTATGGGAGGCCGTGCGGGGTTTTGGCTGTGGAGCGCAGTGATGGAACGCACGGACTGCAGGAGCCACTCTGTCCTCGGGCTGCTGGAGGGACGCTGGCCCCTGGGTTGGGAGAGGGTCAGGTGTGGCAGCGGACACACCCAGGAAGAGCCGCAGGCTCCCGGTGGTGCCAGGGAGTCACCCCTCTGCCCCAGGAACCGCCCCGCCGAGGACCGGGCCCCTCTGCAGGGGTAGCCCCCAGCCGGTGGCCCCTTGACACAGGACCCTCAAGTCCCCGTGGCAATGAGCTCCACAGAGGCCTCTCGCACCCCGCATAGCCCTAACCTGCAGAGACACTGGGCGCCCCTCCCCCACCCAGTGCTCCCCTGCACACACAGCTCACTGTCCCGAGAACCCAACCCTGGTGCTGTACAAATAGGACGTCCTTGCCCCAGAAACGATGACTCAGCATTGGGCCCGCCCAAGGTCACAGAGCCGCAGGCAGAGCCGAGGTGACCCGGGCTTTTCCCCAGGCTCTGTTCCGGCCCCATCTGCAAACAGAGTTTGAAAGGGCACAGAGCTGGGAGCTGGCAGGGCTGGGACTCCCAGGCAGGGCTGTGGTGGCCCAGGTGGCTGTGGTGGCTTTGGTGGGAGTGTCTTACAATTGCAGGATTGCACCATAGTCATTCAGATCTGCTCCTCCCAGCTCCCACCGTGACCCTCGTCCTCCAAGTTCAACTCTCCTGGCGAAGCTTCCTCCTTCCCAGGCTCCTCAGCTGCCAGCTTCCTGGGTCACAGCAGGGCCACCTTCACCCTCCCCACCTGGGGTTCCCGGCCAGCGGCGACTGTGGCCCCGCCCTCAGACTGCTCAGGGCCGGGCTGGGGGGCGCCACTTCCTCCTGCTTCCAGTGCCCCTCTGCAGGGACACTGAGTGGCGTTTGCACTCAGTTTAGGAAGCCTGGGAAATGACCCAAAGAAAACTCACTGTCCATTCTCCAAGCAGGGCTCGAGGGGGAGGACGGCGTGGTTCAAGGTGCATTTCTCTGGCTGGACATCCACCCATCAATCAATCCATCTGTCGTCTGTCCGTCCATCCATCCATCACCCATCCACCCACCCACCCACCCATCTGTCCATCTGCCCATCCATCCACCCATCCATCACCCACCCACCCATGCAAGTGTCCATCCGATGTTTACTCTGTGGCAGGCACTGTGCTGTGCCCCTGACCTCCTCCACGGCTGTGAATCAGACACAGGTGCCCGTCTTCATGGACCCAGCCTTCGGGGGAGGGGCAGTGAGTAGACATAAACCAGCAGGCAGAGGAGTCCCCGACGGCACTGGAGGTTCCTAAGAAGTGGTGTGGGGAAGGCCCAGGGGAGAGCAGCCTTCACCTGGTGCTTAGAAAAGCTGTCTTTGAGGAGGTGCTGATTAAGCCGGGGTTTAGAAGAGCAGAGAGAGAGGCAGCGCTGTGGCGTAGCCCTGGACTAACCGGTCTTGGCCTGTTTACAGGGATCTAATTCAGATATAAATTATGTCGTTGGTTAGTATTAACCTTGATACTGAAACTTTCCCAAATTCCAGTTACCCCGCTAAGAGAACATCCCTCTGCCACACAGGGCACATTTACCTCTCTCTCCAACTTCCGGTTCTTGTACGACACTTACAAGCTGACACACAGCAGCTCTGCTGGTGCTGTAGTGTAGCAGGTAAACATCCTGCGACCCCAGCATCCCATAGGGGTGCCGGTTCAAATCCCAGCTGCTCTACTTCTGATCCAGCTCTCTGCTATGGCCTGGGAAAGCAGTAGAAGTTGGCCCAAGTCCTTGGGCCCCTAGACCCACAAGGAAGACCCGGAAGAAGCTCCTGGCTTCAGATCAGCTCAGCTCCAGCCATGGTGGTCAATTAGGGAGTGAGCCAGCAGATGGAAGACCTCTCTCTCTCTCTCTCTCTGCCTCTGCCTCTTGGTAACTCTGCCTTTCAAATAAATAAATAAATATGAAGAAGAGAGACCCAGTTATCTAAGGAATAAGGGGGGCAGGGAGTTACAGATACAAGAAACAGCCAGTGCAAAGGCCCTGGGGCAAGGAAGAACCCTGCTTGTTGGAGAACCAGAGCAAGGCGTGCAGCTGGAGAGCGAGGGCAGAGGGACCACTGGAGAGGTGGACGTGGCCTCGGGGGCCACGAGGAGAGCTCTGGAGCTTTGGAAGCACAGCCTGGGGGCGGGACGGCGGTGGATGGCTCGGACCAACTCAGGAGGCGGTGTTGAGATGGAGGAATGGAGGACGGTCTGGACTCTGGGGCCCGAGCTGCTGGGTGACATCGCTGGGACAATCAGACGTCGTTTTAGGGCTTTCAAGATCTCTGGGTTTGAGTCTGGGGCTGCTGAGCCACTGCACACCTGCTGGTGGCGCTGTCCATGCAGTCTCCCAGCACCCCTGCGAGGTTGGTTTTGTTTCTGCCCCCTGTTGGAGAAGAGGGGCCCAAGGGTCGGAGAGGGGGTGTGAGGGGCTGCATTTAGAACTGGGCAGTGGGGCCTCAGAGGCCTCTCCCGGCTGCCCTTCGCGTCTCTCCCCCACCCAGGAAACCTGAGTCCCCTGGGAGGCTCCAGCCCTCCTGTGGTTCCCACCCAGCGCTTCCTGGGAACAGACAGGAGGGAGTCCCGTGCTCTGGCTGCCTCGGGCCCTTCCCATGTGGCCATCAATGGGCCTTTGTCTCGCCCAGCCCCGCCAGACCACAAGGCTTCCTGACAGCCCAAGGACTCTGGGCCAGCAGCACCCAGTGGGCAGCTGGGAACCCAGTCACTAGTGCAGGCCTGTGAGTGGCTGGAGGGGGACAGTGGCCTCGTGGTCACAGGTCCCAGACCCCTTCCTCACTCTAACGTGGGAGACCCCAGGACCCGGGAGCCACGGCCACCTGCCCACGAGCACTGTGCCCCCTTGGGCAGATGGGCTGGACCCTTGGTGCCCTGCTGCTCCGAGGGCTGCTGGCGGCCACCTGGAGCCAGCCTTGCCTGGCGAGTGGTCCCTGTGGCTCTTGTGGAGGGGAGTCCCCCGGGGCACCACGGCCCCATACGTGGGTGCTCAGGAAACGAACGTGGCTCCCATGGGGATACTCGGCAAGGTTGAAGAAAGCTGCTACTGACATAAGGAGAGGGGTGGCCAGGGCTGCTGCCAGTACCAGGTGTCTGCCCGGCGCGGTCCAGCCACCAGGAAGGACCCTGTCCTGAGAGCCGGAGCGGAGGGCTGCTGGTGTGAGCTGGCGCCACCTGGTGGCTGCACAGGACATGGCAGCAGCCCCCAGGGGAGCAGGGAGTTAGATGATCCCTCCAGCATGTACTAGCAGTGATGGTCACAGTCGCCAGGTGTTGTAGTTGTGACTCCTGTGTGTTCATAACCCCAGGGTGTTGTAGTGGTGACTCCTGTGTGTTCACCATCACAGGGTGCTGTAGTGGTGACTCCTGTGTGTTCACCATCACAGGGTGTTGTAGTGGTGACTCCTGTGTGTTCATAACCCCAGGGTGTTGTAGTGGTGACTCCTGTGTGTTCATAACCACAGGGTGTTGTAGCGGTGACACCTGTGTGCTCACAGTCACAGGGTGTTGTAGCAGTGACTCCTGTGTGTTCACCATCACAGGGTGTTGTAGTGGTGACACCTGTGTTCATAATCACAGGGTGTTGTAGTGGTGACACCTGCGTGTTCACAGTCACAGGGTGTTGTAGTGGTGACTCCTGTGTGTTCACAGTCAGGGTGTTGTAGTGGTGACACCTGCGTGTTCACAGTCACAGGGTGTTGTAGTGGTGACACTGTGTGTTCACAGTCACAGGGTGTTGTAGTGGTGACACCTGTGTGTTCACAGTCACAGGGTGTTGTAGTGGTGACTCCTGTGTGTTCACAGTCACAGGGTGTTATAGCAGTGACACCTGTGTGTTCACAGTCACAGGGTGTTGTAGTGGTGACTCTTGCGTGTTCACAGTCACAGGGTGTTGTAGTGGTGACTCCTGTGTGTTCACAGTCACAGGGTGTTGTAGTGGTGACACCTGTGTGTTCACAGTCACAGGGTGTTGTAGAGGTGACACCTGTGTGTTCACAGTCACAGGGTGTTGTAGAGGTGACACCAGCGTGTTCACAGTCACAGGGTGTTGTAGTGGTGACTCCTGTGTGTTCACAGTCACAGGGTGTTGTAGTGGTGACACCTGCAGTCACAGTCAGTGGGTGGTGTAGCGGTGACACCTGTGTGTTCACAGTCACAGGGTGTTGTAGAGGTGACACCTGTGTGTTCACAGTCACAGGGTGTTGTCGTGGTGACTCCTGTGTGTTCACAGTCACAGGGTGTTGTAGAGGTGACACCTGCGTGTTCACAGTCACAGGGTGTTGTAGTGGTGACTCCTGTGTGTTCACAGTCACAGGGTGTTGTAGTGGTGACTCCTGTGTGTTCACAGTCACAGGGTGTTGTAGAGGTGACACCTGTGTGTTCACAGTCACAGGGTGTTGTAGAGGTGACACCAGCGTGTTCACAGTCACAGGGTGTTGTAGTGGTGACTCCTGTGTGTTCACAGTCACAGGGTGTTGTAGTGGTGACACCTGCAGTCACAGTCAGTGGGTGGTGTAGCGGTGACACCTGTGTGTTCACAGTCACAGGGTGTTGTAGAGGTGACACCTGTGTGTTCACAGTCACAGGGTGTTGTCGTGGTGACTCCTGTGTGTTCACAGTCACAGGGTGTTGTAGAGGTGACACCTGCGTGTTCACAGTCACAGGGTGTTGTAGCAGTGACACCTGTGTGTTCACAGTCACAGGGTGTTGTAGAGGTGACTCCTGTGTGTTCACAGTCACAGGGTGTTGTAGTGGTGACTCCTGTGTGTTCACAGTCACAGGGTGTTGTAGTGGTGACACCTGCAGTCACAGTCAGTGGGTGGTGTAGCGGTGACACCCTTGTAGTCACAGTCACAGTGTGTTTTTCCAGAAACCTGCTTCCCCGGCTCCCGGCAGCTCCACCCACCCCATGCCCCAGGAGTCGCCCCTACCTCCCTGCCCTGTCACCCCGTGTCCCCCTCCAGTGAACCCATCAGCTCCACCTTCAGGATACATCGAGGATCAGGCCCCATCGCCCCACCAGGCCCCACCATCTCCACCGCCTTGGCCACCTCCTCCCTGGGCTCCCAGCCCCCACCTGTCCCTAACAGGCTGCCTTCCTCATGGCGCCCACGGCATCCAAGAGAATCCGAGTCAGGCTTGTCCCTGCTCAGCTCAGAACCCTCATGGCTCCTATCTCATCCGCAGGGGAGGTCCCCAAATGGCCCACTGCTCAACACTGAAACACACTCCAGCCCCCGTCTGGGCTCTGGTTTTATACGCAGCAAGAACCCAGGACCGATGCTTTACCCTCCCAGCTTAGCGCCCATCTCCTCCGTGTGAACAGCTCCTGGAGTGTGTGGGGGTGGGGCAGAGCCTGCCAGGCACTGATAGCTTCCCACCCAGCCCTGCACCCGGCACACAGTAGGTGCCCAACAAATGTTTGTTAGATGGATGCATGCATGCACAGATGGATGGATGGACGGTTGGATGGACGGACAGATGGGTGGACAGAGAGACTGGTAATGAATGGATGGATGTGTGGATGGATGGACAGATGAACGGACCGATGGACGGATGGACGTGTGGAAGGATGGCAGGCACAGCAACAGCACAATGCTTCGAGAGGACAAACCCAGCCTCACACTAGAGCTCTGTGGGTCCCAGGCCCACCTGCCCACCTACAAGCTGGTCAACCTCTCTGGGCCTCAGTGTCCTAACAGGAGCAGAAACAGTGCTCTCCTCGTGTTCTGACAGGTGGGTCGCATCACCCACGTGACCCGAAGCTCAGCCCAGGCCCCCGCACTGTGGGAACTCAGCAAGTGAATGCGATGGAGCACAGGCAGTTGTTCTGACTGCTCTGGGGACAAACAGCGAGCACCTGAAAGTGAATATCTAACCCCATCACCATCCCAGCCTCCCCCTCCACTGTCTGCCCCTCTGACATCTTCAGTCCTTTGCACGTCGTAGGTGCTCAGTAAGTGGTGGCATTGAGGGGCGGCCGCTGAGGGCGCCTCCCTTGTGCTCTGCAGACCGAAAGGCGTTCACTCCGGGCCGGCTCACAGGCACGAAAACCCAGGAGCCCAGACGGGCAGAGGCGTCCTCAGAGCCCCGGCCCGCTCGCTGTCATCCTGCAGGGTGACCAGCAGGGGGCGAGCGGAGCCTGGGTCTCTCTGGCTCTCAGAATTTGCACCTTCAGCATCTGGCTTGTCTCGCCGGAGTCCAGGCCTGGTGTGGAGGGCCCGTCGGACACACAGCACCTTGCTTCTGCCTTACCTCGAGTACTTACGACAGCCCCGGCTTCCTGCTTGTGTTAGCTCACGTGGTTTCTCCACCGTGAGAACCGGGCAGGCCCGCGGTTGCCCCCATTACTCAGAAGTGATAACTGAGGTTGGACAGGTGCAATCACGAGCCAGAGGCAGCGCTGCCCACCTTTGGGGGCTGGGCGTCTGCAGGTGGAGCTCACCCCTTCGGGGTTGTGTGCTGGGAGGGCGCCAGGCACGGGGCCAGGGGGTGGGGAGTGTGTGTGTCTCATCATCCCAGGACACTGGGTGCAGCTGCGGGCCGAAGACAGGGAAACGGAAGTCCGTGGCCATCTGGTCCTGTTTACGTCACAACCCTCACAGCTCCCCGAGTGTGACATCCAGAGAATGTCCAAGAATCAGGGAGCCGGGGGTGCTGGAGAGGACACCCGTGCTCAACCTTGAGCTCGCCTGCAGGAGCGGGGAGCGGGGAACCCACCCTGTTTTCCTTTTCTAAAAAAGGTATTTGAAAGGCAGAGAGAGAGAGAGAGAGGGAGAGAGAGAGAGAGAAAGAGAGAGAGAAAGAGAGAGATCTTCCATCGCTGGTTCACTCCCCAAGTGCTCCCAACAGCCAGGGCTGGGCCAGGTGGAGGTCGGGCACCAGAGGCTCCGGGGCAGGGACCCCAGGACTTGAGCCGTCACCTGCCACCTCCAAGTGCGTTAGCAGGAATCTGGGGTGGGAAGCAGAGCTGGAGTCCCCCCCTCCCCGGCCCTGCGCGCTGCTGAGGGAGGTGGGCGTCTCCCCACTGCACAAGGCCTGCCCCCAGCTGGCCCAGGGGAGCAGGAGGGCGTTCCCTGGGGGAGGAACCCCAGTAGCTGAGTGTGGCTAAAGTGACGGGCAGGGGGTGGGGAAGGCAGGACGGGCCAGCGAGACGGCAGGGGGATGACCAGGCCACACGGGTGCCGTGGGGTCCCAGGAGATGCCCCCTGTGTGGGGACTTCCGCGGGCGGTCAGCGTCCCCCTTCACTGGTGGAGACGCCGAGGACTTGAGCGACAGCCAGTGACGCTGGGCTGGGCTTGACGCGCACCCTGGGCACCCACTCTGTTGTCTGCCTGTGGGGAAGACGTCCGGGCCCCTGGCCGGGTGCGTGAGGCCGGGGAGGCCTCTGTGAAGGGGGCGTGCTGGGCTGCGTGTTTTCCCGGGGTGTCGGAGTGACCCCTGAGATAGGCCAGGAGGGCGCTGTGTGATTCACTTGCTGTTGTTTTACAGAGCGAGAGGGAACGCTCAGAGAGGGCAAGCTACTCGCCCAAACCACACAGCCCACGCGCGGCAGATTCAGAGTTCAAGTTGGGCCCTCGGGCCTGGCACCTGGGGCTGCACAGCTCTGAGCTTCCCCAAGCAGGTGGATTTTGTAGGCGGACTCGTCTCGTCCATCTTTTTTTTTCTTCCTTAAACTAAATCTGTTTCCGACTTGGGGAAATGTTCCATCATAAGCCAGCATGGAAAATCGATACCAGTTATCACAGACAATTAGGGAAATAAACACACTGAACGCCTGCCAAGGCAGAGGCTCGCCCCAGGGGAGATGAGTGACAGCCGGCAGGTGGCCGAGAGGTGCAGGCAGCGAGGGAGCGTCTGTCCCTGACGCTCAGAGCAGCTGCAACAGGGCCCCTGGAGGAAGGCCCTCCCTCTGCAATGCGACATGTGCGCCACCTCCACCACCCCGGTCCCCACGCGCCAGTGGCTGAGCAGGTGCCTGCGTGCCAGGCCGTCCACTGCTCCCCGCCTGGCCAGCCCCTCCCAGGGCCTGCATCCAGACCCCTCGGCCACGTACAGTGTGGCATAGAGGATGCCAGGAACAGAGCCCCGACTGGTCCATGTCACCCTCTGCTCGTCCCAGGCAGGGTATACAGTCGGCGCTCATTCAGAGCTCCAGAGGCTGGGGCGCAGAAATTGGGCGTTTGGTGGTTGCTTCTATTTTTTGGAGTTCTGTTTAGTTTTGTTTTTAGTAGCAGAATGTTCCCTGCGCCACCAACTCTTTCCTGGGCAGGGCTTGGAAACCGTTTCCAGACGGGAATCATTTTAGGGCAGAGGCGCAGCTAAAATTACAGGCCATCCTGCTGCCAGCTCCCCCCGGGACAAGCCGCTGCGGCCCGCGCACTTTTCGGAGCCTGGGTGTGGGGTCTGAGTGGTGGAGAGGAGACGGGAGGGATGGATCGGTGTCCCTGTAGGCCTCCCTGAGCCGGCATGGCTGGGCCACGTGGGCAGCAGCAACCCACAGGCTGGGCTGTTGGGCAGGGGCTGCCCCACGCCGGGGTCGAACACTCCTCGCCCAGCCTGTCTCGCTGTAGCCGTGAGGCTGGGCGCTCAGAGCAGCCCGACGGGGCCTCTGGATCCAGCTGCCCCCCTGCTGGATCCAATCCCAAGGACAGAGCGGGTGGGCCAATGCCACGTCTCGCTCCACTCAGCACACCCAGGCCACGGGAGAGTCTGCACATGCTAGGGTTAGGGTTAGGGTTGGGGTTAGGGTTAGGGTTGGGGTTAGGGTTAGGGTTAGGGTTGGGGTTGGGGTTAGGGTTAGGGTTAGGGTTAGGGTTAGGTTTAGAGGCCAGGGTCTCAGTTTCCTGCTCTGCAGAGCTCCTAACTCCAGCTTCCCGCAGGTGCAGAGCCTGGGAGGCAGCACTGATGGCTCAAGTGACTGCGCCCCTGCCTCCCAGGTGGGAAACCCTGCGCTCTTGGCTCCTGGATTTGGCCTGGCCCAGCCCAGACCCAGCCATGGCCATCGCAGCTCTCTGGCAAATGAACAGCAGATGGACGCGCATTCTCTCTCTCTCTCTCTCTCTTCCTCTCGCCTCTCTCTCTCTCCCTCTCCCTCTCAAATAAATAAATTTTTAAAACTCTTAAAAGTAGAAAGAAATGGAGGACAAATAGAAATGTAAAAGGTGGCTCTAAAGATATCACGTTTTTGAAAAGTGGGCAAGACAAAATACAGCGGGGACGGAGCGACGAGGAGCAGGGATGAAGCTCACAGGAGCGAAGTCGCGGTACGTTCTGGAAGGAGGGAGGGGCTGTGAGAGGAGAGGACTCCCGTGGGGCTAGCGGGGAGCGGGGGGCAAAGTGGGGTTGCTGACTTGGGGGTGTCACAGGCTGGTTAGTTGCCTTAGAATAAAGTCATTAAGACATTTATTTGTGCGTTTATTTCTGTATCTGTTTTATTTGTTAATATAATAATAAAAGGTTGTTTTTTTAAAAAAAAAAACAAGAAGGAATATCTGCACGTGGAGGAAGGAGGCGGGGCCTGGAGGGTGGAAGTGATTCTTCCGTGGGGGTGAGTGGAGAGCGGGATCGGAACCCGGCCTTTAACCCGCAGCTGTTTGGGCATTGGGCAAGTGTTGCCCAGCCCCGAGTCTGGGCAGGGGCTGGGCACATAGCAGTCGGGGCAGCCGCGAGGCCCGGGACCCCCAGCCCTCCCCACCCCGCCCCCGGCCAGGACGCCGTGCAGGCAGCCTTGTTCGGGAGAACTTCAAGAAGCTCATGAGAAATGGAATCAAACGACACCGTTATTTCCGTGCAAAAGTTGTTGCGGGACGAGCGTTCGGTGCAGCTGTTGAGATGCTGTTGGGGACGCTCACTTCGCTGTGGGAGGGCCCGGGTTCGGGTCCTGGCTCCGCTCCTGAGTCAGCTTCCTGTTGATGCGCACCCTAAGAGGCCGAGGATGAGGGCACAGGTCCTTGGGTCCCGGCCACCCACCTGGGAGACCCGGTCTGAGCTCCCAGGTCTCAGTTTTGATCTGGCCAAGCCCCCGTCTATCTCTGTTGCGCCACCCTTCAAATACATAGCAGCAGTTTTTAAAGTTAGACATAATGTTTTAGAAGAAGTCAAAGGGCTGGCACTGTGGTGTAGCAGGTAAGGTCGCCACCTGCAGTGCCAGCATCCCGTATGGGCACCAGTTCTAGTCCTGGCTGCTCCTCTTCCGATCCAGCTCTCTGCTATGGCCTGGGACAGCAGTGGAAGATGGGCCACGACCTCGGGCCCCTGCACCCGCTGGGAGACCTGGAAGAAGCTCCTGGCTCCTGGCTTCGGACTGGTGCAGCTCCGGCCATTGTGGCCGATTAGGGGGTGGGCTGGCGGATGGGAGACCTCTCTCTGTCTCTCGCTCTTTCTCTGCCTCTCCGTGTAACTCTTTCAAATAAATAAACAAACAAACAAAAAAAGAAACCCGTCTCCTGCCTCTCACTGTCTGTAACTCTACCTCTCAAATAAATAAATAAATAAAACCTTTTTAAAAAATCTAATTCTTGAAAGACAAAGATAGAGAGATCCTGCGTCCGCTGGCTCACTCCTCAGATGCCCACGAGAGCTGAGTTGGGCCAGGCTGAGCCAGGAGCCAGGAGCTCCGTCAGGGTCTCCCCTGTGGCTGGCAGGGACCCGAGTGCTTGATCACCACGGCTGCCGGCCAGGGTGTGCATCAGCAGGAAGATGGGGTCCGAGCCGAGGTGGGGCTTGAATGTAGGCTTCTGACCTGGGGTGCAGGCGTCCTGAGCAGTGTGCTAACCCCCCACCCGCACATTTTGTTTTATTTTCTCCTCTGCCGTGGGTCCCTGGGGGCGCACGTGTCCCCGCAAACACGGGGCTGCACGGCTGTTCTCACTGACAGCCAGCGCTCGCTCTGTTCCCCTGATCGCCCGCTCCCAAGACCTCTGTGAGCTGCTGGGCTCGGCCGGGCCTCCTTCCCACACCGGAGGGCGTTCGTTTTCAGCTCCTTGGCGGCCGCCACTGGCTCCGATATTTTGGGGGAGGACATTGTTCAGCCGTGAGAAAACCTGGCCGCTGAGCCTGTCTGCCTTGGAGCGGGAGCCGCGAGGGCTGGAGGGAGACAGCACAGCTGCTCCATGACGAATGCCCGCCCTGCTGGCGCGCCTGCCTGCCTGTGCAGCCCCTGCCAAGGTGGGCCTGGCCTGGGCGGCTGTCTGTGGCCTGGGGGTACTCAGAGAGAGGGGGGACCAGGACGACCCCCTTTGAAGACCCTGACCGCGGGCCTGCTCTCTGGGTCTCTATGACACAGCCCAGGGCCTGTGGGAGACGTGAGAAGCTTGGTGCCTTGCAGGGATGCGCTGAGTGGTGTGCCCTGGCCACTGTCTGCGTGCGGGCGCAGGGTGACCGGCAGGAAGTGGGCGGCAGTGGCACAGTGGCGGGGAGGGGGGTGGTCTCTCCGAGGCCCTGTCTCACCGTCAAGATGACGGGGGAGGGGAGGCCTGGTGGGAGTGCGAGCCACGGACCCTGCCTCCCGTCAGGCAGTACGGCCCCGGCAGCCACCGCACACCGAGCCCCCAGCGCACCAGGCGCCAGGCCCCAAGCAGAAAGCAGTGCCCTCCTGGGACAGTCTGGACCCAGGGCGGGGCAGACTAGCGCCCCCACTCAGGGTCCCCCAATCCGTGACACCGTGAAGCCGGCGGGCCGCCTCCGAGGCTGCAGGTGGAATTCAGGTTGCTGAGCCCCTGGACCACCCTGGGGGGACCCAAGGTCACGGCCTGGGTCCTCAGGAGCACGGGCAGGGAACAGGAAGTCAGAGCCAGGAGTGAGAGACTCCACTCGCCACGGCTGCCTCTGCCGACGGGACAGGAGCCACGCGCCAGAGAGCAAGCTGGAAGCTTCTAGAACCTACACAGGCAAGAAAGCAGCTTCTCCCTCGCAGGCTGCAGGAAGGAGCACAGCCCCGCCCTCCCAGGCATGAGTGCCGGGAGACCCACTTGGGACTTCTGCCCTCCAGAAACGAAAGCCGATCCGTCCACACTGCGTGCTGCAGCCCCCACAGGAAGCTGCTCGGCCAGCGTGACACCCTGCGTGGTGCGTGCTGCGGGGGACAGGAGTGGTGCGGGGTGGGGGTGCCTGGGATTTGTAACAGGGTGAGCAAGCAGGGCGGACCTCAGGGAGGAGGTGACATGTGAGCACAGGCCCCAGCGAGGGAGGGTACGAGGCTTGTGCATCACCAGGGGGAGTAAAACCTGGCAGAAGGAAGAGCCGGACAAAGGGCCCGAGGTGGGAGCAGGGCTGGTGTGACGCCTGGAGGGAGGGCGCCTGGAGGGAGATGGGGTTCGGGCTATGACATCCCCCTGTGGGCTGGGTGGGGTCTGCAGTGTCTGCCCACTCTTCCGCTTGGTCACCAAGCTCCTTGGATGAGCTCCAATGAGGTGGGCCTGCTGGGGCGGTGGTCCCAGCCTCGGGGGAGCAGGCCTGGAACAGGCTCTTTCCCAGCTCTGCCCGGGGAGGAGGTGCTGTGCCCCACGTCTGAGGCCCGCCCGGGGCTTGGCATCAGCCTGGTGATCTCAGTGCCTGATACGGCCTGGTCCAGGCAGCGAGAGGCTGCCCTGTGCCCGCTCTCTCACCCCAGAGCTGCCGGGCTGGGAGCATCAAGCAGACCCAGATCTGCCCAGAGCTGGAGGTCTCCTTTCCACTTCCTGTGCCCTGTCACCCAGGGCTGGTGGCTCAGCCTCCCCACCTGTGTCCAAAGCGGTTAGAACAAGCAGGGTGTCAGACGGCCTACAGCCACATCCTGCCCACAGGCGCGATGGAATGTTTTAAATTCGCTGCCAAAGCCTGGAAATGGAGAAAGTTCTGGTAGGACGCCAGACTTCCAGCTCTTGTTGGGAAACTGGGAGATAGGGCCATGCTGGTGACCAAGCTGAGAGTGGGCGGCCGCCGCAGACCCCACCCAGCCCACGGGGTCGCTCCCAACGCCCGCCTGGCTCTGGGCTGCGTGAGCTCGCAAGCTTCCAGCTGATGTCATGTGGTCACGCCTGTCCGTGGCAGAAATCCCTCGTGTGTGTGACACACGTAGGACCTGGGAGATAAGCGGACGATGCCCATTGCACGGATGTTGGAAGGAGGGCTCAGGGCCGGGCCGGGCCGGGCCAGGGGCACAACGTCAGTGGTGGGGGTTGCACCTGAGCTGCAATGACTGACAATCCATGCAAAAGTTCCTGGATGAAAATGTACTGGGGCAAGCACTTGGCCTCATATGTCAGATGCTGCTTAAGAGGCCGGTGTCGCACATGGGAGTGCCTGGGTTCAGTTTCCAGCGCCTGCTCTGACCCCATCTTTCTACCAAAACAGATCCTGGGAGGCAGTGGTGACGGCTGAAGTGGTTGCGGTCCTGCCATCCACATGGGAGCCCTGGACTGAGTTCCTGGCTCCTGGCCCTGCCTCCTGCCCAGCCTCGGCTCAGCAGGAGGAAGGGAGAGGAAGAGATGGGAGTGTGCTCTCTCTCTCTCTCTCGCTCTCTCTCTCTCTGCCTCTCTCTCTCTCCCTCTCTCTCTTCCTCTCTCTCTCTCTGCCTCTCAAATAAGTTTTTGAAAAAGAAACCAAGTAACTGAATCCCCTGTGCCCAGGGCTGGCTGTGGCCTCTAACCACACTGACAAGGTCCTGCTCGGGGGGCTGGTGCGGTCCTGGAGCCCAGGCCAAGTCAGGGCCCCCACTGCAGGGCGGAGGCCACAGCAGGGCCAGCAGGGGCGGGGAGGGGGACCCAATTCTTGTGGCTGATTCTCCATGAAGGAGGCGGTGACATGCAGGGAGCCACCCATGCGTGACCTTGGACAGCCGTGAGTCAGTTTCCACATGCGAGTCCAGCACACGGGGGCCCTGGTGGTGGGCGGAAGAGAATCAGGAGGCAGAGTGAGTCTGCCGAGACACGCGGGAGCGCCTGCAGGCTGGGATCAGAGGGGAGCTCTACCGACGGGGAGGAGCAGCGTGGCGGCGTGGCCCGCGGAGCGTCCGTTCCCGGGGGCCGGATCAGAAGACCAGCAGAGGGGAGACACGGGACCCACCCGGTGTGGGTTTTGAACTCATGACTGACTCTGCCTGCGGGGATTTTCCACCTCCGCAGAGGAGCCCAGGCGAACTCTTGGAACGAGGAGGCTGGGACCAGTGTGGGCCCTCTGGCCCCTGGCTGAACCCAACGGGCCGAGGGTCCCAGGGCGAGTGTTCCAGGACGATGGGAAGGGAGGCAGAGACAGCAGGGCCTGGAGCCCAGGAGGAGCGGCGGTTCCTGGCCGGTTCTGAGCAAGCATCCTTGGTCTCTGACAAATGGCTGGAATTCTCTGTGTGCCTGACAGAGACCCCCACGCCCTGCCGCCCCCCATGCCTGCTGCCCCCACGCCTGCCAGCCCCACGCCTCCCTGGCACGAGCGCTCAGAGGCAATGTTTTTCCCAGCAACTGCTTCTTAAGGCTCCAGGAACCCAGCCCCAGCCGCAGGCACCCTGGCCGCAGTCCTGGAAGGGAAACCACAGCTTTTCACTTTTTCCACGTGGGAGGAGCCACGGCCACAGCAGAGAGCAGTCACGGAGGCCCCGACTCTTCCATCCCTCACCGCAGCCTGCCACTGCCCCTCGCCATGGAGCTCCTGGGTCAGGAGAAGGATGAGGCAGGAAGGAGAGAGGGCGGCGGCTAGGAGAGGCCTGTCTAGTCCCCACTCTGGCCCTCCCCCCGCCCCGGGAGCAGGTGCACAACAGGCCCACACCAGATGGATGGCTGGGTGAATGGAGGAGTGATGAATGGGAGAGTGGATGGATGGATGGATGGATGGATGGATTGGTGGATGCTAGATTAATGGTTAGAGTTTAATCCTGAGAATGCTGAGTTTGGAGGACTCTTACTGGGCCCTTAGGATACTGATCTTAGAGTCGTCCAGGCCGATGAATGCCACTTCCCCTCTGTTCTGGCTCCCAGGGTATGCTCAGAGCAGGAGGAGAGGTGGGCGGGGTGCAGGGGGAGAAGAGGCCCTGTGTCCTGGGACAAGACGCTCCGTGGTCTCGCCTCTCCACGTGTGGTCCCCGGGCCAGCAGTGCCTGGGAGTGTACAGAGAAGCCGGCCCCAGACCTGCTGCGTGGAGCCTGCTCTCAGCGAGAGCCTCAGGTGTTGGAGGACTAAGAAGCAGCAGTTTCAGTGTGGAATCACCCAGAGGTGCGTGTTCAGCCCACAGGCGAGGAGTGAACCCAGCTGCTGGTGTCTGCTGATTCCACCTCTGGGCGCCGTCCGGCCAGGGACGGGAAGGAGACGGGGACACAGCGTTAGTAGGTGAGCAGGTGCCCAGGCACGCACAGCAGGGTGATGTCGCCGGCGATCCGCGGGCCGGCTCCCAGGCACGTCCTGTTCTCACCAGCGTCACTCCCTCCCCAGACAAGCCCAGCATTCCCTGTGGTCCCCCCACCGGGACTGGCAAGCGCGGGGGACATCGTCCTGGCCGAGAGCTTAGTGAGGCCCCTCTCACTTCTGGCCGGCTGGGAGGGGCGCCCCCTGCAGGGCGGTGCACACCACTGCCATGCAGCCTGGAGGACCTCCATTTTGACCCCTCCCTCATCAACCCTCCATCGTCCTCAGGTCAGAGTCAGGCCTTTCACAGCAACCATTTGTATAAACAGAGTATTTGGGGGTCCAGAATACTGGTTCCGTCTCTGGGCAAAGCTTTTTGACTTAATTGCCCACTCACCTCCAGCTCCCTTGCTTAAAGTGATCAAGACTGGACAACAGAAACATATCATTTTATTTGGCCTGTCTCTTAGGAAAACAAGACACACTTCGGACTCCACGCCTCCCTGAAGGGGCTGAGGGCCTTAAGCCCCACCCTGGAAGGCCTCGCCGGCGAGCGGAGAGCATGGAGGTTTGTTTCTGGCCCCCAAGGACTGTCCCCTGGCCTCTGAGCCCTGGCCTCGCCCCCTCCCTGTCCTTGCATTTAATCTCCCGGATTCTTGGATCCCTCTCTGAGCCTCCATCTGGCCTCGCAGGAGGAAGAGCGCTCACAGCATAAATATTTAGCCTGCGGGCTCGTGGAGTGTTCTGCAGAAGCTCCTGGCGCGGGATCCGGGCCTGGCTGACCTCATGCGGCTTCTCCCATGGCGCCATCTTGGTCATCCCGCCCTACCCACAGGAGTCCCTGTGCCTGGGGCCATCTGGTCCAGGGGTTGGGCTATGACTCGGACTCCAGTGTCGCGTATCTGCGTGCCCGGGTTCAAGTCCCAGCTCTGCCTCCGACTCCAGCTCCTGCCAATACGCTCCCCGTGAGGCGACACTGATGGATCCACACCTGGGTTCCTTCCACGCAAACGGGAGACCTCGATTGAGTTCTGGGCCCCTGACTTCGGCCTGGCCAAGCCTTGGTTGTTTCAGACATTTGGGGGGTGAACCAGCAGGTGGAAGGTCCCTGTCTCTCCCACACTGTCTCTCTGCCTTGAAAATAAACACATTTACAACACTGTTAAGAAGCCCGTGTCCCTGCTTGGCTCCACCATCCAGGGCGGTGGGCGGTGGCCCTGGAGGAGGCTTGGAGCTGGCGGTGGATACGTTTGCCCGTGCCGCGTAGGTTCGCATCCAGGGCTCTGGGTCGGACCTGAGCCCCAGTCCTGCCGCTCCTCAGCTGGTAATGGTGGGCAAGGCGCTCCAGCTCTCTCGGCCGCCACCCCTCCCCTGTAGAATGGCCCGGAAGCTGTCACGGCCTGAAGGGGACACTGTCCCTGCACACAGAGGGACAGGCCGGGGATGCTGCAGGGCACGCGCACAGGGAGGAAATCTCCAGCACAAGTCGCCGTCGTGTGGAAGGTGAGACACCTGGGGACAGAGCAACACCCTCACCACGGGCTGCTGCGGGCACGAGGCCGGCCAAGGAGCCGGTCCAAGGCCCAGGGCCGGGTGGGCGGAGTCGCTCAGCCAAGCAGACACAGACCCAGCGCCCCTTCCCACGGACCCTGCCCACTCCTCTCCTGCCCAGGCCAGGACGTGTGGTCTTGTTGCAGCGGCCCCCTGCGCATGCCCATCATCCCGCCCCCACCGCCAGTGGGCCCTGGGGGTCTCCCTGCCTCTGTTCTTGCTCCTCCCCCGCATGAGCAGGGCCTGGGGCTTTGTGGATGTGACCTGTGTGTCCTTTTGCATAATCCCTAGAACACCAAGATGGTCCAAGTTCTTGGGAGGGGGAATGAGAGAGGCACGGGTACCGACTGGCAAGAAAGTGGCACACCGGGGATTGCAAGCAGGTTGTGGCGGAGCCCGGGCTCTGTAAGTGGAATGTTAGCAGCCTCTCTGGGGTCCCTAAAACAGCAGGTGTGGCTCAGAAGCCCTCGGAGTGGGGCTGTTGGAATGGTGGCCCCCACTGTGGCCACTCTGATGGTCCAGGAACAGCGTCAGAGCCTTTGTTCCTCTCCTAAAACCACCCGAGGGTCCCTGTTCCCCTTGGATTCGACTCTGAAGTCCTGGCTCGGAGCCCCATTCTCTCACACACTCTAGGTATTGAGCATGCGCAGTCTCTCTCACCCCCGGGCATTTGCACGTGCCGTACCCCCCGCCTATGGCACCCAACATGTCTTCCCTTTCTCTGGCCTGGCTGGCACCCACAGGTGCTGGCCTGGAACCTGGCCTCGGGGGTCAGCCTCACTGGACAGTGGTCTCCCATGTGACCTTGGACATACGCTCTACCCTGGGCTCAGCTTCTCCACCTGAACCAGGAGGATTTGAGTAGGGGCTGGCTCGGTGGACAGGGTCGGCCGGAGCAGGCTGCAGCTGTCCAGGCCGGGCGGTGCGGACGGCGCCATCTGGACTCGGGTCAGCAGCCTGTGTTCCTGGCAGGTGCTGAGCGCCAACTCACGCTGCTGAGACGTCCCAGGAGTCCACCCCGAGCCTCGGCTACGGTTGCTTTGGCCAAATCAGCGTCCCCACCTTATCTCCAGCTGGCTCGCTCATGCCATTTGGAGCTTGGCCTGAAGTCGGGAAATCTGTGACTCAGAGGCCAAGCAGCCGCCTTGCTCCTGACCCCGGAGCTCTCGACCTCGCCAGGGACGCACCCGTGCGGAGGGAGGGATGGACGCTCCCTCCTACAGCTCCCCAGGAAGGGAGCGGGACGTGGAGGACCAGAGAGGAGCAGCAGCTTGCCTGGAGCCACACAGCCGCGCCATGGTGTGCGTTCAGTCACGGCTGAGCACCTACTGTGTGCAAGTCCCCGTGCCAGTGCCGGGAAGACAGGGACAAACAGCCCCGACGAGGCACAGTCTCGGCTCTGGATCCTATGAAAGGCCCCCACTCCCCAGGCCCTCTATTCTGGGTGCTTCCTGCAATTCATGTGTGTAATCTTCACAACAACTCCTTGAGGTTATTACCGCCATACAGAGAAGGAAGGACGTGGGGTTAAGGTACTTGCCCAGGGCAGCACGGCTGGTGGCGTGGCCGCCTGGTGGCCTCCGAGACATCCGCTCCTGACCCTGCAGCCTGGGAGTCGCCTATGGGGAAAGTCTCCATGGATGCCGTCAGACCCAGAGCTTTGAAAGCAGGAGCGGCAACAATGTATTGTTATCCTGGGAGAGGGAGGGCAGGCAGAGGGACGCCCAGAGGCAAGGCCAGGTGGGGACCCCAGGTGGGGACCCTGCGGAGACTACCGGGATGCGGCTGCAAGCTAAGGAATGCTGGCAGCACCCCCTCCCCGCCCCCAGGAGGTGGGGAGTGAGCCCAGTGACACTGACGCTGCCCTGCAGAATCGCGGGAGAGTGGCTTTCCGTTGTTTGAAGCCACTCAGCGTGTGGCAAGTTGTGACAGCAGCACAGGAAGTAACACAGCGAGAAATCGGCCGTGCCAAGGTTTGGGTCCCGGCCGCCTTCCCATTGTCAGCCTCACCATCGTGATGCACTCTGTTCCGTGGCCTCTGTCAGCCCTCGTCCTTCAGGAATGAGGCAGGATCCCTTGAATGCAAACTTTTGCTCTTTCTCATTTGTTTTTTTCCTTTCTGGGAGGCAGATCTGGAGGCAGGAGCTGCAGCAGCTGTCTTGTGCCCCGAGACTGAGGCTGCGTGTTTGGGATGACTGACCATCGCGCCAGCCCGGGACCGGGTGTCTCTAGATTGCAGTGAACTTCCGTGTCCTTTAAAAAGGAGAAGAGCAGGCAGAGGAGCAAAGAAAGGAAAAGCAGCAGCCCTCATCATCTGAGCGCCTCCCGAAACGCCTGTGGGGCCGTAGGCTGCCTTCAGTGTTCATGGGGAGTGAGTGGAGGAGCCCGTCTCAGCAACCCATCTCTCTCTTTCTTTTTTTTAAGATTTATTTTATTACTTTTGAAAGAGTTACAGGAAGAGAGAGAGAGGGAGAGAGGGAGAGAGGGAGAGAGAGAGAGAGGGAGAGAGATTTTCCATCTGCTGGTTCACTACCCAGATGGCTACAAAGGCCAGTGCTGGAGCCGGCATCTTCTTCTGGGTCTCCCACGTGGGTGCAGGGGCCCAAGCACTTGGGCGCATTAGCAGGGAGCTGGATGGGAAGTGGAACAGCCGGGACTTGAACCGATGCCCACATGGGAGACTGGCGCTGCAGAGAGCAGCTTATCCCACTACGCCACAGCACCGGCCACCTCCTGTTCCTTTTTTTAATCCTTTAGTATCAAGCACAGAGGTTGGTGCAGTTCAACACATTTCCTTTTTCACCTTAGCCGCCAGGAAACTCAGCCAAAGCCATCTCAGGTGCAGGGTAACATAGCTGTCTGTGCGTCATTGAGTTAAGATCGACGCCTTAATATTTTTTGTTGGCCTCGTCCTCCAGGTGCAGTAGATGCAGATTCCTTTCTCTCTACTTGCAAAGCAGGGATTGATGGTCACACAGCCATGGAGCCTGCGGTTCACCCCACCCCCTCGGCAGAGGAAGCTCCCTCCCCCACCCGGTCCGTGCGGTCTGGGTGGCCGACCCCGTGTCCTTCAGCTCTCGATGCCGAACAAACTGCCCCCATCCTCCAAGGTTTAAAACAGTATTTCCTTCTGCTCACGAGTCAACGGCTCCAGTTCCGATCCTGCTGGCCTCAGGCAGCTGGGGGCAGCTGGGGGTCAAGTAGGTGGCTCCGCTGACCTCGGCCGGGCTTGCTCTCAGCTCGGGAGCTCAGCTGGCTGCCAGGCCACACTCACACTGCAGAGGGCTTGTGGTCACAGAGGTCACTATTTAGGGCACCACGGCCGTAAAACCACGGGAGCGAGAACTCCCAGGGCGGTCTCCCGCGGCCGTGGGAACCAGCAAGAAGACTTGCATCTGATCTAAGTAAGGCCAGCCCAGGACTGTCGCTGAGACACCCACAGCGTCTTGCCTGGCGCTGGGGGGCTGCCAGGAGCCCCAAGCACACGAGGCAGGCAGATGAGGCCCGAGGGGGAAGCCAGCTCAGCAGAGGCTCGCTGGCGCCACCGCAAGCCGGCCACCTGTCCACAGGACATGGTCGAGGGACTTGCCGAGGCCACACAGAGAGGAGCTGGGACCCAACCCCGGGCCCCGTGGAAGAGGCCCCGTTGCTTTACGGAACAGGATTCCCTGCACGGCCCTTGGCCTACATACGGCCTCCTCCCCCCACTCCGCAAACGCAAAGGGGGGGGGGGGTTGAGGTGCAGGGAGCGAGGGACAGGTGAGGCCTGGACCCTGCAGCCTGGGGGTCCTCCGGGTCCCGGTCTCCCGGAGCCGGTGCGGATTCCCACGGGAGAGTGAGACCCCTGCGGCCCCTGCCAGCCTAGGGTCCCCCAGGGGCAGAGGCAGCCCCAGCCCCTGGACAGAGCCCCAACTCCAAGGTTCTGGGCTCCAGGTCTCTGGAGCTGCCCCGCCCACCTCGTGTGGCTGCCCATCATGCTCAGTGGGCGGGCACAGGACCCCACAGCAGCCAATCGGGGTCTCTCGGCGGACCGGGTGTAGGACCTGAAGACCGGGCCAGGAACTCCTTGGTCAGCGTCCTGGCTCCGGCTCGCACGTCCCGGGAGCCGCCCTGCTCCTGCCCTCTCTGAGTCCCCGAGCAGCAGCATGCATGCATTCGTTTATAAGTATTGAATCAGCCAGGGCTGGGTCTGCTCTGGCCCAAACCCGCGTGCCCTGCCCCATGCCGGGGTGACCGTGGGCGTGCAGAGCTGCCAGCGCCGGACTCACAGCCAGACCTGAGCTTCCAGCTCCAGTGCTGTGTGTGGCCTTTGAGCCCCTGCCTTCTGTCTGGGCCTGGGTCTTCCTCGCCTGGAGCCTGGGGGGAAGGCAGGCCTCAGGACCAGCCTTGTCCCTGATGGAAAACGAGAATGTGGAGCCCCTAGTGTAGACACTGGGGAGAATTTCAACACGGTGAGAGCAGAGCGGGGGTTCTGAGCTGGGCCCTGGACACAGGCCATGGCCCTGGAGCTGGCGCCAGACGGTAGCCTCTTTCCCTGCATGGCGAGGCCAGGGGAAGGGGGCGCCGTGTCTCGCTGGCTGGTATCCGAGTGCTCCCCCGAAGGCAGGCAGAGGGCTTGCAAGGCGAGGCGGCCACGGACGCCCTGCCAGGCTTCGCTCCTCGCACCCCAGAATTGTCACTCGCCACCCGTTAGTTTTCAGCATGGAGACTGTTTTCAGATTGCAGGTGACATCTACGGGACCCAAAATGACTTAAACGAAAGATACAAGGAATTGAATAGCCACGCAGTCGAGTGCGTTCCAGCCCCCAAAGAAGCCGGTGTTTCCCTGTCTCCTGCTTCTGCCTCCCGGTAAGCTGGTCTCCTTCTCAGGCTGTGTCCCCAGGCTCCTCCCGCTCAGGAGCCAGGGGCAGGCAGGAGGCTCTTCCAGTCGCAAGGTGAGGAAAGAATTCTGGACCTGTGTGATCGGCTTCCGTGTGAGGGTGGAAGACCCGGCGGGTGATGCATACAGCCGGCGCTCATCCAGTGCATCTGCCGCCTCCAGGTACTCGCACTGCGAGACGGGCTCCACAACCGGGGAGGGTGGAGGCCCAGAGAGGTTAGGCAGCTTGCCGAGGCCACGCAGCTTTGAAGTGAGGGTGCCGGGCTCGGGAACCTGGGTTGTCGTGCCAGAGGTCCCTGTGGGAAGAACCGCGGGCCACATGGACATCTGTGCTGCGTGCTGGACCACGCGTGAGCATCTGGGGCCGGGACTGAGAGTGTGGCTGAACAACTGCCCAAGGGCTTGTTTTTCAAGGAATTGTTTTAGTTTCTTAAGTATTTAAAAGGTTTATTATATTTATTTGAAAGGCAGAGTTAGAGAGAGAGATCTTCTATCCACTGGTTCACTCTCCAAATGCCCACAACAGCTGGGACTGAGCGAGGCTGAAGCCAGGAACCAGGGTCTCCCAAACGCGTGACAGGGACCCAAGTACTCGAACCATCAGATGGGTGCACACTAGCAGACAACCGGACGGGCAGTGGCATCAGAACTCAAACCCAGGCACTCTGGGTTCGCACGTGCCCCAAGCAGTAGCTTAACCCACTGCACTACAACGCCCCCGGATCTGTTTTTTCTTTAAGCAGTGTTTTTTGTTTGTTTAGTTCACATAAGGTCTTTTCTAAAAGATTTATTTATTTATTTGGAAGTCAGAGTTACACAGAGAGAGGAGAGGCAGAGAGAGAGAGAGAGAGAGAGAGAGAGAGAGAGAGAGAGAGAGGAGAGAGAGAGAGAGAGAGAGAGAGAGAGAGTCTTCCATCTGATGGGTCACTCCCCAAATGGCTGCAACAGCTAGAGCTGAGCTGATCTGAAGCCAGGAGCCAGGAGCTTCTTCCAGGTCTCCCACACAGGTGCAGGGGCACAGGACTTGGGCCATCTTCTACTGCTTTCCCAGGGACATTAGCAGGGAGCTGGATGGGAAGAGAAGCAGCCGGGACTCAAAGCAGCTCCCATATGGGATGCTGGCGCTGCAGGCCGGGGCTTTAACCTGCTGCGCCACAGCGGCGGCCCCCACATGAGGTCTTACGTAACATGGAGCAGACCCAGGAGCTGACTTCTGCTGACGTGGGGCCGAGGAGTCATCATGACACCTGTTTGGCTCCCCCCGCTCACCACCGCACCCCACCCCACCCCCGGAGTCCTGGGCAGAACCCAGAGGCCCTGCAGCTGTGCAGAGCGGTCTGGAAAGCACAGGAATCACAGTTTCTGAGGACTTTGTTCTGGGTGGATTTCTTCCCCGAAGCTTCTGGAAAGAAAGGCGGCCCTTGACCAATTTCTGTGTGCGTGCACGTGGGCGTCCATCTCTGCTCTCAACCACCTTACAGCTAACAGTTGAGAAACCCAGAAATAATCACAATACAGAAATTGCTAAGGTTAACTTTTTAAAACAATTTGAGGGGGCCAGTGCTGTGGCGCAGCGGGTTAACGCCCTGGCCTGAAGCGCCAGCATCCCATATGGGCGCCTGTTTGAGTCCTGGCTGCTCCACTTCCGATCCAGCTCTCTGCTATGGCCCAGGAAAGCAGTAGAGGATGGCCCAAGTCCTTGGGCCCCTGCACTTGTGTGGGAGACCCGGAGGAAGCTCCTGGCTCCTGGCTTCAGATTGGCACAGTTCCAGCAGTTGCATCCAATTGGGAGTGAACCATCAGATAGGAGACCTCTCTCTCTCTCTCTCTCTCTCTCTCTCTCTCTCTCTCTCTGCCTCTCCTCTCTGTGTAACTCTGACTTTCAAATAAATAAATAAATCTTTAAAGAATTAAAAAAAAAAAAAACAATTTGAGGGACCAGTGCTGTGGTGTAGTGGGTAAAGCCACTGCCTGCAGTGCCGGCATCCCATATGGGCGCCAGTTCGAGTCCCAGCTGCTCCACTTCTGGTCTGGCTCCCTGCTTATGTGTCTGGGAAAGCAGTGGAAGATGGCCCAAGTGCTTGGGCCCCTGCACCCACATGGGAGACCTGGAGGAGGCTCCTGGCTCTTGTCTTCAGCCTGGCTCAGCCCTGACCATTGCAGTCATTTGGGGAGTGAACCAGTGGATGGAAGACTTCTCTCTCTCTCTCCTCCCTGTAACTTTGCTTTTCAAATGAGTAAAAAAATCTTAAAAAGAGAGAGAGAGAGGGAGAGAGAGAAACACACACACACACACACACGGATCGAGATTGATCTTTTATCCCCTAGTCCACTCCCCAAACCTGACTGGGCCTGGCTGAAGCCAGGAGCCTGGAACTCAATCCAGGTCTCCCGGGTGGGTGGCAGGGGCCAAGTGCGTGGCCCATCACCTGCGGCATTGTGGGATGCACAGCAACAGAAAGCCAGCTTGGAAGTGGAGCCTGGGCTCAACCAGGGACCCCTGCTGCTTATCAGGGTGCACACTTCAGGGAGCAGGAATGGAGAGCAGAGCTGGGAGCTGAACCCCGCCCTCCAGTGTGGGGTGAAGGCGCCCCAAGTGGCCGCTTCACTGTACTAAATGCCTGCCTTGTGTGCCGATCCTCGAAGGCCGGAAGGAGTCCCCGACGCCCCTGCTGCGTGACTGACTGTGGCACCCGCTTCCTGGGCTCCTCTCACTGCAGGGACAGGGGACCCAGCCCCGCCCGTCATTTTGTCCCCATTTGCCTGAAAGTCTCGACTTTCCCACCCTGCCCTGCCCTCGTGTTCCATCTTTCGTAATTTCTTTGTTTTAGGTGTTTATGTTGCACACAGCATAAAATCAGGTTCGGCTTTAGAATCCAATCTGAGCCGGCGCCGCGGCTCACTAGGCTAATCCTCCCCCTTGTGGCGCCGGCACACTGGGTTCTAGTCCCGGTCGGGGCACCGATCCTGTCCCGGTTGCCCCTCTTCCAGGCCAGCTCTCTGCTGTGGCCAGGGAGTGCAGTGGAGGATGGCCCAAGTCCTTGGGCCCTGCACCCCATGGGAGACCAGGATAAGCACCTGGCTCCTGCCATCGGATCAGCGCAATGCGCAGGTCGCAGCGCGCCAGCCGCGGCGGCCATTGGAGGGTGAACCAACGGCAAAAAGGAAGACCTTTCTCTCTGTCTCTCTCTCTCACTGTCCACTCTGCCTGTCAAAAAAAAAAAAAAAAAAAGAATCCAATCTGAAAATCCACCTTTAACGACTAACTCCGAACATTGATACTGAGTTCTATGACAACAGGTTTGATCTTTAAGCTGTCGTTTTTGGTGTGTACGGGGAGAATTCAAGTTCTTTCCCAACGACGAAGTCTGCTCTTCCCCTTTGCTTGGGGGTAGTTCCCCTGCTATTTAGGAAGGGCTCGGGTGTTGTCCTGATGGCTCCCTCCATACTCTCAGTGCGATCCAACACCCTGGGTCCACTGTGTCTTCAGACAGCGACAATGAGTTTCCCCTTGCAAAATTAACATATTCTTCCTCTTCTTCTACTTCTCAATTTCAGTCAATAACTCATGTTTACTTTAAAGACAAATTGATCTATTTTTTGAAGATTTATTTATTTGAAAAGCAGAGTGACAGAGCCAGAGACAGACAAAAGACACAGAGAGAGAGAGAGAGAGAGGAAGAGAGAGAGAGGGAGGGAGAGAGGGAGAGGGAGGGGGAGAGAGGGAGGGAGGGAGAAGGGGAGAGATCTTCAATCCACCGCTCCATCCCCCAGATGTGCTCAGCAGCTGGGCTGGGCTGGACTGGGCTGAAGCCGGAACCAGGAACTCCATGCTGGTCTCCCACACAGGTAGCAGGGACCCAAGCACGTGGGCCATCTTCCTCTGCCTTCCCAAGCACGTTGGCAGGGAGCCAAATTGGAAGCAGAACAGCTGGGACTCGAACCAGTGCTCCTATGAGATGCCGGCACCACAGGCAGTGGCCTAACCTCTGCGGCTCCCAGGTGCTGCGCGGGGGGCGGGAAGGCGAGCTCTGGGAGTCTCCAGGGGCACAGACCTCGTCTCTCCTTGCCCCAGGCCAGGCTGGCCCTCAGGTGCGACAGCCGGCAGGTGAGGAGACTGAGGTCCAGCTGCACCGCTTTTTCCACTCCCTGGTGCCAAAGCAGCCGGCTGGGAGCCTTGGGGCTAGGGTACCCCAGTTCGGGAAAACCAAAGGATGGGAGACTTGCCAGAGCCCCTCCACTCGGTGGAGGCGGGAAGAGGGATGTGAAGTGATCTGGACTCAGGTGACACTAGGCTGCACTGAAGCCAGGGATAAGGACAGAAGAGCTAACGTGTATTGAGCACCTATTGTATGCCCAGGCTCAGTGCAGGGTCATGTCATTCTCCCACTTAGCCCAGTCTCTATAGCAACCCAGGGAGGAAGGAAGGGGTGGGGGAGAAGAGTTAACTTTTATTGAGCACCTACTGTGTGCCAGGCCCAAGACAGGGTGATGTCATTCTCTCACTTGGCTCAGTCTCTATAGCAACCCAAGGAGGAAGGAATCGCTCTTCCCAATTCTCAGACGAGAACACTGAGACCAGCTGCCCCCCCGCCCTGGGCCTGGTGAGCAGGGGAACTGGAGGTCAGCAGCTCCCTGTGTGTTCCAGGCACTGGGGTCTGCCAGGCGCCGAGGTGCGGTCCTGTGCCCCCACCTCAGCCCCCGAGGCTCTGCTCCCCGCCAGCAGCCGGAGCCCCAGGCTGCCGAGCGCATGGCTGTGCGCTGGCCCGGCTGGACCACGGACCCCACTGCCAGAAGCCAGCTCTGTGGAGCTCCCCAAATTTGGAGAAAACCCTCCGGGCCCGTTCTGCGGCCTTTTTGGGATTGTTGGCGCGGCGGATAAGCTGGATAAACAAACAAGGACTTCAGGAAACCCCTTTGCCTCTTGTTCTGAATCCGAGGAGGCCACGCGAGGGTCACTGGGCTGCCTTGACATCGAGATTAAGCAGGCAAATAAATGGTCTCCGAGGTGATAGCGGGACGTGTGAAGTGCTGCCAAACTGAAACCCCAAACAAACGGAGGAAGGCAACACAGCCAAGGGCCCCACGGCCCGGGAGGCAGGGACGTGGAAGCCAGGGAGAGAGCAGGCTGTGCGCATCTCCCAGCTGAGGCACAGCCAGTGCAAAGGCCCTGAGGCAGGGGGCAGGCGGGCACGTCTGGGGTGAGGTGGGGAGCCCAGTGTGTCTGCAGCAGAGTGAGCAAAGGGGGGAGGTGAGGGCAGGAAAGCAAGGGGGGGGGGGGCTCCGTGGGTCCCTGTGAGGAGTGAGGCGCAGCCAGGGCTCAACCACAGCATCTTTCCTTCAGCCTCCGGTGGGGGCTGGGGGTGGACGGAAGTGGTTGGTGGGGGGGGCAGCAGAAAGCTGGGCTCCGCCAGGACGGCTCAGGCCTCGGCGTCCCAGCTCCAAGTCCAGCGCTGTCTCACACCCCCCCTCCTAGCACTCAGCAGTCTGCAGAAGCCACCCGGCCGCTCCCAGGGAAGGAAGTGGTCCAGAGGCTGCACCTGCCCAGGGCTAGCCCGGTGGAAAGGCGGCGCCACCCTAGCCTGGCCCGGGGCCTCCCAGCTGCCAGCCCGGCCGTCGGCAGCGCCGGGGGGGCCCCTTTGCGGAGCCTCGGGCACCGGCCCCGGCCCTGCGGGCGCAAGGGTGGCGAAGCTCACCGCACCCCGGGCTCGGGCTCTCTGGCAGCTGAGGCTGCGGGACCGCGACGCGTCCCGAGCGGCCAAGGCAGCCCAGAAACGGTGCCCACCTAACCAGGCCACCCCGCCCGGCCCAGCCCGGCGCCTCCAACGAGCCTGGGGTGGGGGCTGGGAGCGGGAGCGTGGAGTCCATCCAGGTGGACGTGGGGGGGAAAGCCCCTCCTTGCTCCTCCCCCCCGCCCCGCCCCCGTATTTCCTCTCTGCCCCGCCAGCTGCCCCCTCCGTCTGCCCTCCTCCCCAGCGCCCCCTGCCCAGCCACATCCCTCGCTTTCCCCCTCCGACTCCCCGCCCGCCCTCCGGCCCACATTTTCCGTTTCGGCAGGAGCTGCGGGGCCCGGGGTCTGCAGGGGTGCGGCCGGCCGAGCCCTGGGGACCTCGGAGGGGCGGGGCGGAGGGGCGGGCGGGGGCGGGGCGCGGGCGGGGCGCAGGGGGTTACCTGGGGGCGCGCATCCCCGCCGCGCAGCCCCGCGCCGCCGCCGGGCCGAAGCTGCCATGCCCTGGGCGGTGCTCCTCGGCCTGCTGGCCGCGCTGTCGCTGCTGCTGCTGCTGCTGGGCCGCCGGCGCGCGCGGTGAGTGCCCCGCCCGGGGCCCCCATCCCGCGGAGGGGGCCGTGCGGGCTGCCCTGCCTGCGAGGCCCAGGAGGGGAAGGGGCGGCGCGGGAGGCGAGGGGCAGAGGTCGGTGCCCTTGGATGGGGAGCGGGTGCGGGGACGGCGCGCGCGACCGTCAGTCTTCAGTCGGGGCGGCACCTACCCAGTCGGGGTCGAGCCTCTGCGGTGGCCTTGCCGCCCACCCCATTTCACAGGCTGGAGAGTGGAGGCCGAAGTCGGCGGAGGCCCTGGGTGCGGGATTCCTGCGCGAGGTAGAGCCACGTGGCTCATCCTCCGGCTGGGAGGCAGAGAGCAGCAGGTCTTTGGTAAACAGGTTTTTAAACATAACTTGGAATTGTGCGAGGAGTAACTGACTTTATTCGAATTCAAACAAATACGTGTCCTGTTGGGGTTAAGAGAAAGGCTCTCCAGATGGGTCCTAGCCCTCCTCTCTTCCCCGGCCTTCCTGTGCCTCGGTGTGGATGGAACTTTCCATATTACATATATATATGTGTATATATATATATATATATATATGTATATGTATACTTTATTTTAGATTACTTTGGGATTTACGGAAAAGTTGCAGAGTTGGTATAAAGAGTTCCTGAATTCCTCTCGCCCCCTCCCCTGGTTGTTAACGTCCCGGAGCGCTGTGGCGTGCTTGTCACGCGTGGGAGCAGCCTGTCCATTATGGTAGCGGGACCTCGAACTTTTTTGGGATTTCATCAGTTTCCCATCAATATCTTTTTTCTGCTCCAGGAGCCGATCCAGGCTTCCCACACTCTGTTCTGTCCCCCCAGCTGTTTTTAAAATTACTCTTAGATCCTAGACAGGGGCCTGTGGATAACAGAGGGAGAGAGAGAGGGACGGAGGGGGGGGGGGAGAAAGAGAGAGAACATTCGCGTGTCTGTAATTTCTGGACACATTGGGAACCTTGTCGTTTCTAAACACCGTGTCAGCTGAGTTTGCAGACAGTAAGCTCACTGTGCGGTTCCACAACCGCCACACGGCTTTTCGGTGACATTTAAAACCGTGCGTCCTATCATTTGCTCCAAGAGAAGGAAGGCAGCCAGGAGTGTGTCCCACGAGGGAGCGGGCGATCTCTCTGAGGCTGTCGGCCGTCCTGGATGCTCCGCAGGGGGACACGTGCCAGGTCTCGGTTCTGATGGCTGTGCCCGGGTCTGCATGGGGCTCTCTGGGGTGGCAGCCCGCACACCGGGTACGTCGCAAGCTCCTCTGTCCCCCTTTTGCTGTTGCCCCTGTTGCTGCCTGTCCGGCTGTTTCCAGTGTTCCTGCTGTTTCCCGCGGGGTGCGATGGGCTGTACCTTTGTCGGGTGGGTGGGGGCAGGCTGGGTTAATGTCATTTTGGCTACTTGGCGCTGTCAGTCTGGGGACTCAAGTGAGTGCCTTGGGAGGGTCAGCAGGTGGCTGTTGGGACAACTGTGGCCTGGGAGGGGCTTCTGCCAACTCGGGGGACTCCATGGGGACCCCACTGTGGGCTCCTAACCTCAGCTTCTTCCCCAGCTCCGCTGGGGCCTCTGTGCAGGGTTTCACGGAGGAGGAAGCAAAGGCTTAGGAAAGCCAAACAGTTCGCTCAGCGTCTGCTGGACTCAAACTCTGGGCTTCAAGAGCTGTTTTTGTTTCAAGATTTATTTATTCAAAAGATGGATGGGGGCGCAGGAGGAGAGAGAGAGAAATCTTTCATCTTCTGGTTCACGCCCCAAAATGGCCATAACAGCCAGAGCTAGGCCAAAGCTAAGGAGCCTGGAGCTCCATCCGGGTCTCCCACGTGGATGGCAGGGACCCAAGCATGTGGGCCATCCTCCGTTGCTTTCCCAGCTGCATTAGTAGGGAGCTGGATCGAAGTGGAGCAGCCGGGACTTGAACCTGCGCTCCAGTATGGGACGCCGGCATCACAGGTGGTGATGTGGCCCCAGTAAGAATTTGTAATTTGCAGAGAAAGTGAATCCTCACTCTTCACACACATTGCACTGATGATCTAAACACTCAAAAGTCATAGGACCATTTGGTGTTCGACAGGAAGAGATTCCAGGCAAGCAGAAGGTTGTCAAGGAAAGATGAACAATCGTGTTGGAGAGAGGCGGGTGGCGCCCGTGCCCTGTGCACTCGGATCCAGGGTTTGGGTGGAGACAAGCGAGGATTCCCCCTCCAGGACTCAGTCCTTTCCCCTGACCACGCCTGCGGTGAGGTCGTGGCTTCCAGCAGCGTGGCCGGGTTGAAAAGCTTAAGTGACTTTCCCAAGGTCACGCAGGAATTATCCCACACATAGCCAGTTCTGCAGCTCCGGCTGTCCCAGCAGAACACACTGCTTCCCTCCAACATTAAAAACGTGAATGTTGTTAAGCTAAGAAAAAGGTCGCCTCTACAGGAAGGGAGAGGGGACACTCGTCTGAGAGCCTCCGTGTTCCCAAATGGTGACCTGACAGTCGTTACCACTGCCTTCAAAGTCAAGAGGTCTTGTTTCACTTCTGGGTGTGACAGAGTGTTTGTTGAAAAAGCCCTGGTTCTTCCTGTCATTCAGTCCCTAGTCCAAACCCAAGATTCTGCAGTTACAGCAACTTTCCCAGGCCAGTTCTGCAACCGAGTGTTTTCTCCGGGGCGAGGGTGGTGGGCTGACCTCGGGGCCACGGAAGTAACACTGGTCGAATGTAAGCTAGAAGCGTTCTTCTCGCTTCCTGGGCCTCCGTTTCCCTATCTGTGCTCAGAGGTGGCCCACGGAGCTGGTTTCTTGGCTGAGTGCCTCTCTCTTCCTCACTGGGCGTGAGTGGCAGGTGCAGGGGGCACTGACAGAGGTACCCTGGGTGGAGGCCCCTTTCCCGGGGGCCAGAGTCCAAAGTGGCAGCGAGTAAGAGTTCCTGGGGCTCCAGGACTGGGGTGGACCCCTGCCTGGCACTGTGACTCCGTCTCACTGGGACAGGCTCTAAGCAGAGGTTGCTGATAGCTGGCCACAGCAGGCTTCAGCCCTGGCTGGGCTTGGTCTGTGCCACACAGGACAAGGGCAGAAAGCTGGGGGATCCCGCGTACAGGAATTTCCGGCTTCTTCTAGCCCTCTCTAAACCTTGCCGCAGTCCCCTCTGTCACAGGAAGGGAGAGACCCAGGCTGGCGCCGCGGGCGGTGAAGGAATTCGCCAGCAGTCAGAAACAGGGAGTGGAGTGAGAGTCATTAAAATCCCGTGCCAGGGAGCAGCAGGTGAGCAGGCCGGCGGGACGCTGCTGCTGCCAGGAGGATTCTAATCCAGGACACAGATGTCGGGGGCGTGGGAAAGCCTGCAGCCCCTCAGTCCATGGTGGGCGGATCCCCGGAGGCCCTGGGGAAGGATGGGGAGAGTGGGCCGGGCAGGAGCTCAGGAGGCCCCAGCACAGACCCCGTGTGCCAGCAGCGCTGAGTGATGCCCACCTCTGCTCCACACCGGGCTGCAGGTGCTTAGCCTGCGTTGGCTCCCTTAGCTCTCAGCAACTCTGGGAGGCCCCTACTGCTCACTGAGCACCGACTGTGTACAGGGTTCCTTTATCTACGGGTCAGGCCCTGCATCCCGGCAGGGACATGGGCTGATACCCCGTCTCTGCCTCCCACCCTGGGTCCGCACAGTGGGTGGTGGGAGGGAGACAGGGCAGGTGGCAGGGCTGGCTGTGCTGTCTGTGAGTGAGGAACGGGTGCTTGTTAGAGGAACCCACGCCCTGGGACTAAACCCTCATGGGCTGGTGACAGCTGGAGCTGGGGATGGGAGGGTCAAGCCCTCGGCTGGCAGAGCCCCAGGTCAGTGAGAGTGCCGGCTAGAAATAGAGCCTCCCTCTCCCGCTGGCCCCAGCTCAGTCTCCTTGGAATGTGGGAGGGGGGGAGCTGTGAGCCACATCGGGGGCAGGCGCCTGGCTCCCAGCTTCCTGCCTTTGTTGGCGCCTCCTCAGGACTCTTGTGGGGAAAGAGGAAAGCTGCCAGAAATAACACCCACTCCTGGGGGTGAAGGGCAGGGAAAGGAAGCCCCTCCCCAGCCAAGGCTGGTGGCAGGCCCCACTGTAGCCCCTCCGAAGTCCCGCTGGCTCTGTTCCCCCACCTGCCAAGCGTGGATGGAATGCATCCACCTGGGGAGACTTAGGGTCGGGGCAGCGTCCGGAGCTGCCTGGATTAGAAACCCCGAAAGGCAAAGGACTCCACCCCCACCCCCCGCAATGCCCCAGTTTCGGCCATTGTGCAGTGGGCCTGGGAGGTCACTGCTTAGGGCGGTGCCTCCCGCACAGTCAGGGCTCCCTAGGTGTCGGCCATCACTGCCAACAAGGGAACATTTGGAAAATGCCAGCAGAGTGCCAGATGTGTAGTTGGCGCTCGATACATGGCACCCAGGAGCTCATGGGTACAGCCTCCCAGCTGCTCGGGGCCAGGTACCCTGTGAAGTGCTCGGCCACCCCCTCCGTCCCCGCTGCAGCCCGGCGCAGACAGGAAACTGAAGCATGGAGAGACGAGTCACACAGCCGTAACCACCAGGCCCTCCCGCCTCTTAGGCAGAAATCGCTGCTCCCTGCCCAGCCTCCGGGGCTCTGGTCGGGGCTGACCGGAGCCTGGCGCCCCCTGGCACGCAGGCTGTCCCCTTCCCACACCGCCGCTGCCACGCTCTGCCGGTAGGACAGGTGGCGCCTCCAGGAGACGCCGCCTTAGCTCCAGGAGATGAAGCCAAGGAGGAGCCCTGGCAGCTCTCCTCCAGAGCCTCCTCTTCGAGCCCAGGGCTCGGCGGCAGCCTGGGAACTGGCGGCTGCAGCCCGGCCGTCCTCTCTCAGCCTGGCCTCACCACCTGCCCTCGCTCCTGCTGGTCCGGAGCGGGAGGTAGGGGGGGAGGGGGAGAGAAGGAGGAAGAGAAGTTAGTCCTGGCTTGCTGGGGGTGTGGCCTCTGCTCCCCCTCCAAGTAACTGCTCTGTTGATGTTCCCAGCGGCCCCCGACCCCCTTCTCCAAACTCGCCCCTCCCTGTCTCACATCACCCTCCAGTTTGCTTTGGTGAGCTAGAGTTCACATACCAAAGAGTTCACTCTTCTTGGGCCAGCGTTAAGCTACTGCCTGCAATGCCGGCATCCCATATGGACTCTGCTTTGTGTCCCGGCTGCCCCACTGCCAACCCAGCTCCCTACTAATGCACCTGGGAAGGCAGTGGAAGACGGCCCAAGTGCCTGGGCCCCTGCCACCCCCGTGGGAGACCCGGATGGAATTCCAGGCTCCTGATTTCAACCTCAGTCACGGCAGGCATGTGGGGAGTGAACCAGTGGGTGGAAGATCTCTCTGTGTCTCTCCCTCTCTCTCCATAACTTTGCCTTTCAAATCAATCAATCTTTTTTTTTTTTAAATTAACTGTTTTAGAGCGTGCAGTGCAGTAGTTTTTTTAATATATTCACAGGGTTGTGCAACCATCACCACTCTCATTCCAGAATATTTTCATCACTCTAAAAAGGAGTTCTGTACCAGGGGCACTCCCTGTCCATCACCCCCCCCCCCCCCCTTGCATCTGCTCACCCCCTCCCTCCTGGCCGTTCTGTACGACAGAAACACGCGCCCTGCGTCTGGCTTCCATCACTTGGCTTCCTGTTCTGAGGTTCGGGCGTCTGGGACTCAGCGTTCATTCATGTTTATGAGCAAGTGCTCCTCCGTGGTGTGGAGGTACCGCACCCTGCGTCCCCGTCCCTCGGGGGCGGGCCCGGGGTTAGTCTTCCTTCCAGCTCCCGCCGCGGCTGCTGCGTGTTTGCGATTCTTTGGCATGGGTGCCGGCTCGGGTTGGAACCCCAGGCTGCTCTTAGAGCTGCGGCCACCCTGGCTCCCGTGGAAGCTGCCGGCAGTGCCCGGGCTCCCGCTGCTCCACATCCTTGCCAACACGCTTTGCTTTTCTCTGTTCCGAATTGTCGCCATTGCTGTGGCCACCCTGGTGGGTGCCTCAGCGCCTCATTGTGGTTTCCATTTGCATTTTCCCAGGGACTGATGGCTGGAGCATCTCCTTGTGGGCTTCCTGGCCATTCGTGTCTCTGCTTTGGAGATCCTTCGTGTGTCTTTAACTTGGGATGTTCGCTCAGTGTTGAGCTGGGTCTCCTCTGTGCTTCCTCATCGTGGTTCTCACTCGACAGGGTTTTGCTTTGTTTGCTCTTTTTGAATTCAAAATTTATTAATTTATTTGAAAGGCAGGGTTACAGAGAGGTAGGGGGAGAGAGAGAGAGAGCGAGAGAGCGAGATTCCATCTGCTGGTTCATGTAGAAGCTGAAGCCAGGAGCCAGAAGCTTCATCTAGGTCTCCCACGGGGGTGCAGGGGCCCAAGCCTGGGGCCATCCCCTGTTGCTTTCCAAGGCACATCAGCAGGGAGCTGAATCAGAAGTGGAGCAGCCGCAACTTAAGCTGGTGCCCGTAAGGGATGCTGGAGATGCAGGCGGCTTAACCTGCTGTGTCACAGCGCCGACCCCTTTCTGCTTTGCTGTCTGTCTTCTCTCCCACGTGGGCAGCCGTATGGGTCTTAGGGTGGGTGCTTGGGGCTTAAGTCGCTACTTGGGACCCCCAGAATGACTGGTCCAAATCCCATCCTGGCTACCCCACTTCTGATCCAGCTTCCTGCCAGTGTACACGCAGGGAAGTAGCAGGTGATGGCTCAGATACTTGGGCCCCTGTCACCCACGCGGGAGACCCGGATGGAGTTGCTGGCCCAGCCCGGCCCAGCCCTGGCTGTTGGGTATTTGGCAATGAACCAGCAGATGAAAGACTTTGTCTCTCTGCATTCCAAATAAAATGAGAATAAAGGTTTTTTAAAAAGATTTATTTATTTATTTGAAAGACAGAGTTACAGAGGGCGAGAGAGAGAGAGAGAGAGAGAGAGAGAGAGGTTTTCCATCCTCTGGTTCACTCCTCAAATGGCCGCAATGGCTGGAGCTGGGCTGGTCCAAAGTCAGGAGCCAGGAGCTTCCTCCAGGTCTCCCACATGGGTGCAGGGGCCCAAGCACTTGGGCCATCTTCCACTGCTTTCCCAGGCCACAGCAGGGAGCTGGATCGGAAGTGGAGCAACCAGGACTCAAACCGGTGCCGATATGGGATGCCGGCTCTGCAGGCGGCGGCTTTACCCACTAGGCCACAGCGCCAGCCCCCAAAATAAAGTTTTTAAAAATCCAGGGTCTTACCTTGGATTTAGGGACCTCCAGGGGGTCCACCGTGGGCACCAGCCCTGCAAAATTATGAGGCCCGTTTTATGGTTCCTGCCGCAGCTCTCATTGGCACACAGCCCCTCCCTCACTGGCACACAGCCCCTCCCTCATTGGCACACAGCCCCTCCCTCGTTGGCACACAGCCCCTCCTCCTCGTTGGGTGCTTGCTGCTCTGTAACAAGCCAGCACCCAGCAGGACTCCCTCCCTCCCCACCCGCGGCTCTCTGCCCAAAGGCCTCCTCCCACCAGGGGCTTTGTCCATGGCCTCCCCCGCCCCGCCCGATGGCATGGTGACGGGGCGTGGCTTCCGCAGGCGACCCGGGGAGCCTCCTCTGGACCTGGGCAGCATTCCCTGGTTGGGCCATGCCCTGGAGTTCGGGAAGGATGCGGCCGGCTTCCTGGCGAGGATGAAGCAGAAACACGGGGACATCTTCACGGTATGTGCGGCCTGGGGAGAGGGGGGGCGCGGGAGGGGCAGGAGCAGCTGGGCGCGCCCTGGGGAAGCCACGCCTTCCCGGCCCCTCCTTCCCGCGCTCCAGCCAGGGTCCTCTGCACCCCTCTTCCGCTGGACCTCCCGCGCTTGTCCGGCGTCCCCTCCCTTCCACGTCCACCGTCTCTTCCTGGCTCAAGCTGTGCGTGCAGTGCCTGTCCAGCACTGGGACCTCCGTTTTGCACATCCCCGTCCATCCCACCTGCCCAGCACCCGTCTACCCCTCCAACAGCCACCCCGCTGCCTCTGTGTGCAGTGACTACCCAGCATCCTCAGCGTTCCTTCACGTCTTCCGTGTCCGTCACCCTCCATCCTGACCCAACATCCGCCTGTTCACCGGTGAACCATCTCCTATCCCTCTGTCCGCACAGACCCAATGAGCCCTTCCCCCTCCTGCGCCCTGCGTCCACCCAACCTTTATCCGTATTTTCGCTCTCTACCGATTTCATTCTTCCGTTTGTCCACCTGTATTTCTGTCCGTCTGTTCCTCAGATGGACACTCGTCTGCTGATGTCTGCCCACCCCACTTACATGTACATCTCCGTCTGTGCATCCCTTCAACATCCAAACGCCATCACCCACCCGCCCACGGATACGCGGACCCCCATGAATCTGCCGCCTCCCGTGCACCCAGGTGCCTCCTGCAGTTGACTTGCCCAGTACCCACTCGGCGCTCTGCCATCCACGTGCCCAACGCCCCTTCACACGCTGGTGTCCTCACAACTCCGTCACCCATTCATCTCTCTTTGCATCCAACGTAGATTCACTGGTCTAGCTTTCCACTTCTCCATGCATCTAACCTTCTGCCCACAAGCGTTTACCCGGTAGCCAATTTCCTCCCTCCCCCCTCCCTTCCCCCCTCCTTTCCTCCCTCCCCCCTCTCCCCTCCCTCCCCCCTTCCCTCCCTCTTTCCTTCCCTCCCTCCCCCTTCCTCCCTTTCCCTCTTATCTTCCTCCTTCCCCTCCTTCCCCCTTCCTCCCCTTCTCTCTCATCCTCCCTCCCCCCTCCTTTCTTCTCCCTCCCTCCCTCCCTCTTCCTCTCATCCATCCACCCATCTACCTTCCGTCCGCTGATACTCACCTACCCAACACTGTGCTCTCATCCGTCCGTCCGTCCGTCCATCCGTCTGCTGCCTCCTGCAGCCAGGTTCTGTCCCGGCTGCTGGAGATACAACAGTAACTGGATGACCATAGTGGGGCCTGTGGGAGCTCCAGTCCCGGCTTTGCCACTCCTCGGCCGTGGGGTCGTCCTCGAAGCTCTGATGGGTGAGCGGTGTGGTCCCTGCTTGCCTGGCCACCGGGAGCGCTGTTGTCCTTGGTGACGTTCCTCTCTCCGTCCCGCAGGTGCTGCTGGGGGGCAGGTACGTCACGGTCCTCCTAGACCCGCACTCCTACGACACCGTGGTGTGGGAGTCGCGCGCCAAGCTGGACTTCCACGCCTACGCCCTCTTCCTCATGGAGCGGATTTTCGATGTGCAGCTGCCCCACTACAGCCCCAGCGATGAGAAGGCCAGGATGAGGCCGTGAGTGCTGGGATGGCACCGGGGATGGGGCTCCGGCCCTGGGGGCTCCTGCTCACCTCCACAGCAAACCACACGGAAACCCCCCAACACCCAGGAACATCCCTGGTTTCAGTACGAGCAGATGGATGAGTTTCAGTATGCGTGGACACGGGTGCAGATCCCAGCTCCGCCACTCCCAGCTTTGTGGCTCTGGGCCTCTGTTTCCCCATCTGTGGGATGAAGGAGGACAGCTGGAGATGGCCTCAGGGCCAGGCGCCAGGCGTCCTCTGTCAGCCTTCCCGGCTCTGGCGGTGGGTATCAGCCAGCCCCGTCCCGCCGCCAGGGGCTACCCTCGGCCAGCAGCCCCTGAATTGTAAGGGATAATCTGTCAGCGGGGAGAAGTGAGGACTGGCGGGCGCTTGGCGCAGCCCTGAGGCCCTACCCCGGACACCGCGCCTGCATCAGGAGCCAGGGTTCCAGCCTCCACTCCGCTTCCTGCTGCTGTGCTGGGGCGGGGGCAGCGGGAGACCACCCACCTGGGGACCTGGGAGTTCTGGGGCTCAGCCTGGCTCAGCCCCGCTGCTGCAGGCGTTTGGGGAGCGAATGGAAGAGCTCCCTCCTCCTCTGTCTCTCCCTTTCTCTCTCTGTAACTCCGCCTTTCAAATAAATATTTTTCCTAAAAGTGACTTAAAAAGGCGGAGACGTGTGAGTACATTCGCTGCGCGTCATTCAGCAGAGGCTGACTGCGGCACCGCCCGCCACCTCCTGAGCTGCCCTGGCCAGGTGTCTGACAGCGCACTTGCTTTGCTTTTCAAAGATTTATTTCCTTATTTGAAAGGCAGAGTGAGAGAGAGGGGGGGGGGGAGGGAGGGAGGGAGGGAGGGAGGGAGGGAGGGAGAGATCTTCCGTCTGCTGGCTCATTCCCCAAATGGCCACAATGGCCAGGGCTGGGCTGGGCCGGGCAGAAGCCAGGAGCCTGGGACTCCATCCTGGTCCCCCACATGGGTGGCAGGGACTAAGCACTCGGGCCATCCTCCCCTGCGTTCCCAGGTGCATTGCAGGGAGCTGGATTGGAAGTAGAGCAGCTATAACTGGAACCTGTGCTCCAATATGGCTGCTGGCATCACAAGGCGACAGCTTAACCCGCTGTGCCGCCGCGCCAGGCCCGACAGGCACTTTCAGACCCGAGTATGGGCCTCAAGGGATGGGCACTTATTTCCTTAGTCTGCAGAAGCGGAAGCTGAGGCCCCCTGCTGTGAGTGACAGGGCTGGGAACGGACCCCACAGCCCCTTCCCCTCTGCCTGAGACCCTGGGACCTGGGGCCAGGAGGAATAGCCTCCAGGAGCCAGGATGGAGATGTCCATGCTGGCCCGCGTGTCGGGAACCTCTCTTGCAGGACGGTGAAAGCCAAGGCCAGCACTGTGGGGCGAACACCGATGGGCGCTGATGGCTCGGCTGCCCTTGGCCGGTGGGTCAGTGGCCAGCAGTGTTTCTGAGCCTGAACATCCTGGCGTCCTCCATCCCAGGGGAACCCTGGGGTCCCTTTAACAACAGGAGTCCCCAGTTCACTGCCTCCCCCTTCCCCCCACCCCCAGGGAGGATCTGCGTGTCCTCCAGAATTTCTGGAACTTGGTCACGTGCCAGCGTGAGGGTTTCTGGACATTTTGAACTCTGTTGTCTCCAGTGAGGACTGGTGCGTGGGGTGGCGTAAGCAAAGTGGCTGGGCCAGGGTCAGTCCCGGCGGCTGGGCCGGGGTCAGTCCCAGTGGCTGGGCCGGGGTCAGTCCCGGCGGCTGGGCCGGGGTCAGTCCCAGTGGCTGGGCCGGGGTCAGCACCCAATGCCTGCCCCCGTTTTTGGAGCGCTTGCAATGTGCGAAGCCCCTCACACACGTGATTTCATGTGGACCATGGCTCTTATTTTTCCAACAACATGTGGCTTGGACATCCCAAAGCCCGTATTACCTGGAAGTTCATGCACCCGTCCGCGGGATTTCCTCAGCAAGTGTCCAAGCCTCCAGGGATTTATGGTCTACAGGGACCCAGCCTACTCCCAAACAGCAGGTAGGGACAGAGAGCTGGAGCGCCTGGCTGGTGCAGTCCACTGTTCTTGCTGCCGCCACTAGGTGGCGCTGTTGACCACTGGCTGTGCACCACCCTGTGATGCTCCGGTCCCTTGCTGGCCTCCCTCCCTGCCCAGGAGGGGGAGGCTTTAGATGCCCCCCTTCCCTTTCCCTCCCTCCCTCCCTCCGTGCCTCCTTCCTTCCTTCCTTTAGAGCTATTTATTTGTTTGAATGGCAGAGTTACAGAGAGGCAGAGGCAGAAAGAGGGAGAGAAGAAGGGGGAGGGGTCTTCCATCTGCTGGTTCATGCCCCAGATGGCCACAACGGCTGGAGCTGAGCTGATCCAAAGTCAGGAGCCAGGAGCTTCTTCCGGGTCTCCCATGCGGGTGCAGGGGCCCAAGGACTTGGGCCATCTACCACTGCTTTCCTAGGCCATAGCAGAGAGCTGGATGGGAAATGGAGCAGCCAGGACTCGAACTGGCGCCCATATGGGATGCTGGCACTGCAGGTGGCGGCTTTACCCGCGAAGCCACAGCACCAGCCCATACCTCCTTCCCTTTCTTGTTTTCTTATCACTGCCTTAGTCCTGGCCCGTAGCACGGAGGCTCAGCACAGGCAGGCGGCTAGCTCCCACCACGCCCTCTCCCAGCCTGGTTCTCTCCCGGCTCCGGTCCATGTGATGATGAGGTCACCCTCTTCCTCATGTTGCATTCACCCAGGGTCTGTCTGCTTAGCCACTCCCCACTATGCTCCAGGTGGAGGGCGGGGCAGGCCCCCCCCCCTTCCTTGCCTGCCCAGGGAGGCGCCGCTGACCCCTGCGCCGAGTCTGCCTGTGGGCAGCTCCCTCTCGCTCCCTGAGCAAGTCCCTTCCCTCTTGGATCCTGGGTTTGTCCGTTTGTGAAATGAGCATCGCAAGGGCAACAGTGGTCGCTTGGGCCTCTCAGAGGGGGGAAGGAGATCATACATGGAGCACAGCCACCGTACCCGTGCACGGCTGGCGGCATCCGCCTGGTCGGGCAGGCCTCCCCAGCCCCGCAGCGCCGCAGGGCGGGTACTTCCCTCTGGAAGCCGAGCTCTCACACCCCGTCCCCGCCAGGACGCTCCTGCACAGAGACCTGCAGGCGCTCACCGAGGCCATGGACGCCAACCTCCGCACCGTCCTGCTGGGTGACACTGCGGCCGCGGACGGCAGCTGGCACGAGACGGGCCTGCTTGAGTTCGCCTACGGCGCCCTGCTCAGGTGAGGCCCTCGGCCCCGCGCGCTCCGGACCTGGGCCGGCCACCAGTAGCGGGGCCAAGGCTGCAGTGCTTAGGCCTCCCTGGCCGCTTGAGCCGCCATGAGCTGCTAGGGAGACACCTGCGGACAAGGCTCGGGCCACCCAGTAGGGGGAGCAGCAGGGAGCAGAGACCACCCTGTCTCAGACCACACAAACCGGGAGACCAACCTAAGACCTCACCCCGGTCAGAGCAGCTTGGACTAGGGATGGACTGTCCCACCTGCAGTGCAGCAGGAAGCAGGAAGCGGGCAGACGGAAGTCCACGCTCACAGAGCCGGCCCCAGGGGGGACCCGGAGAGTGACAAGCTGACCACGGAGGGCCAGCCTTAGGGGCTGTTCCAGCCAGACGGATGGGGGAGGCCCAATTGCGCCAGGACCCTGGGCAGAGCAAATGGCAGGTGCAGAGGCCCACAGTGGAAGGAGGCTTGGCAAGAGGCCAGAGTCGGGGTGGGGCTGGGGTGGGGGGAGGCAAGAGGCCGGCGTGGCCAGAGCAGAGAGTCAAGATGGGGGGTGGGATGAGGGGAGGCGGACAGAGGAGCCGGCAGAACCAGCCCGGTGGGCAGAGCCTCGAGGCCATGGAAGGCTTTGCGGTTTATTCTAAGCAAGATGGGGCGACTTTAGGGCTAGCCAGGGGCAGGACACACCTCCCCCCAAGTTTTCAAGCTCCCTCTGGCCGCAGGTGGAGAACAGACCCTCAGTGGGGGTGACAGGGGAGGGGAGGTGGGAGGACCCAGGAGACAGAAAAGGGGCGGGTGGAGCTGGGACCTGGAAGATTGGGCTGGGGTGTGGCGTGGAAGGCAGGTGCAGCCCAAGGGACCACTTCCTGGCCTTGGGCGGTGCCGTGAGCGGAGCAGGATTTCATCAGAGACCAAGGGGACAGGACAGCTCCCCTCCGGCAGCAGTTTCAGAGCCCGGGGCAGCCGAGTGCCGGCACCTGCAGGTGTGCGGGTACACGTGTGACACGTGTGTGTCAGACGTGGAGACTGTGCGTTCTCAATGCTCACGAGAGCTCCGGAGCTGGTTCTTTACATACCCATTTGACAGATGAGAAAACTGAGACCCGGAGCAGCGAGTCATTGGCCCAGGGCTCCCTGTTGGGGCCAGGGCAGGGCTGGCTCGAGTCTGCACGTCCAGCCATGACGACATGATGGCCGTTCCCTCGGTTCGCGCTGAGGCCATGCAGACACGGGCGGGGGCTGTCACTCCACTTGTCCTGGTAGCATGGGGCAGAGAGGGGCAGCCCGGACCACCCACCCGTCATCTCCCGCCCCCGGCTGCGGCCGCCTCATGCGCCTGTGAGGACCCAATGGGAGTCAGGGGTGGCGCAGGTGCAGCACCGGGGCGTCAGGCTGATACCTGCTGACCCGCACCCGTGTCTGTGGGGCCTGGGCCGGCTTGGCAGCCCCCGCCTTCGGCGCTGGGTGAGCAGGACGCAGGGGCGCAGGCGCACGCAGCCCAGCCCAGGGCGCGGCTTAGCCTTCCAGGCCTTGCCTTGCAGGCCCCGGCTCCCGGGAGCCCCAGGTCCGCTCCGCTGCTGCCCACCGGCCCCTTGCCGCCCAGGGGCGCGGTTGCCGCCTCTCCGCGTTTCCTGCGGGTGCCGGGCGCCGCCTGCGGGCCACGCGCGATCCGTGGAGCCCAGGGGCCTTCCCTCCCACGGTGCGGAGCCGCGTGGCCCCGGAGCCTTATTGGTCGGTTTTTCCTTGGCTGCTTCTCGGCAGAAACCTGTACGGGGAAGGGGGAAGGGGGCCCCGCGCTAGGAAGAGCAGCCGCGGGCGGGGCGGCAGAGCTGGGGGCGTGGCTGATGACGGGGGCGTGCCTACGTGCACGGGGCGTGGCTGTACGTGGGTGTGGCCGAGTGAGTGGCTCTGCGCAGGGGCGTGGCCCTGTTGGGGGCGTGGCTGTGTGAGCGGGGCGGGGCGGGGGCGGGGCGTGGTCGTGTGCGGGGCGGGGCGCGCCTGAGAGGAGTGGGCGGCAGGGTTCAGTGTGGGTCCCCAGGGTCTGGGTGTCGGTTCGGTTCAGGCTTTGTAAGGCGCCGTCCGCCAGGGCAACCCCTGGTGCACTGAAGCTGGCTCAGGGGCTGCAGCCACGGTGGCTGCTGCGGGGGGTGGGGAGCCGGGGAGGGGTCCCCTCGGGCCGGGCTGGGGTGGGGGGAGACCCCCGAGGAGCCGCGTCTGCCAGCTCTGTGAGGGCCGGGGCTTCTCTGTGAGGTGAGCAGGCTGAGCTCCCCGACACTGTGGTGTGTGCGGGGCGCTGAGGGGAGGCGGGGTTCAGGGCTGGGGCCTGGAGGGCTCTGACTGCCCAGCCGTTCTCTCTAAGCTCCGAGTTCTTGGGGTGATGGCTCGACCACCCACGCGCCCCTGGTCCACACGCCTTTGGCCTCCAGATCCTCAGTCCACCGGCCCTGTGGTCCACTCGCCCTTGGCCTCCAGAACCTTGGTCCACCGGTCCCTGGTCCACCCACCCTTGGCCTCCGGACCCTCAGTCCACCGGCCCTGTGGTCCACCGGTCCCTGGTCCACCCACCCTTGGACTAAGGACCCTCAGTCCACTGGCACCGCAGCCCACTTGTCCTTGGCCTCAGTCCACTGGCCCCTGGTCCACACACCCTTGGCCTCCAGACCCTCAGTCCACTGTCCCTGCAGCCCACTCACCCTTGGCCTCCAGACCATCAGTCCACCGGCCCCTGGTCCACGCGCCCTTGGCCTCTGGACCCTCGGTCCTCCGGCCTTGCAGCCCACTTGCCCTCCATTCCCCTGCACAGCATCCAGCCTGGTTCGTCCGCCTCCCTGGCTGCCACCCGCTCCTTCATGCGGGAAGGTGCACTGAGGGCCAGCGTGGGGACCGGACGGGCCTCCCTGAGCCCCACCCCCCGTTCCTGCCTCCTCCCTCTCCCGACTCCTGGGAGCTCCCTGATTGGGGAGGTGGGGGGCAATGGGTGGGGGTACAGCTCCTGTGGACTCTCTGGGGAGGCCCTGCCCCTCCCAACACCTGCAGTTTCCCTCCCTAGATCGAGGCCAGTGGGGCTGGCCCCGGGCTGGGCTTCTGGGGCATTGAGAAGTGTTGACCGTGTTTCCTCTGAGCACTCCTGTGCCTGCCCTGCATGGCGGAGCCGCTGACCACGCCCAGGCCACCCAGCTCCAGCACCGATGACGACACTGAAGTCTGACCAGGCCGCGGGTGCTGCCCCAGCCCCGGGCCTTTGCACAGGCTGTGCCCTGTGCCTGAACACCTCCCCCCACCCCTGCTCATGCTGAGGGGCTCAGCCCAGACCCCGTCTCCTCCAGGAGGCTGACCTGAGTCCCTCTGAGAGACAGGTGTCTCCTGTCCCGGTCAGTGCCCCTTGCACACTCAGCCCCAGCCGCCCCAGCCTTCTCACTGCTCTTCAGAGCCTCGCGCTCCTTAACGAAGGCCTTAACATCGGAAGACGACGGGGCTGGCGTTGTGGCACGGTGGGTTAAGCCGCAGCCTGCAACGCTGCATCCCATAGCACAGTGCTGGTTTGAGTCCCGCCTTCCCGCTCAAGCCTGGGAAGGCAGCAGTTGATGGCTGCCAGCCATTGTGTTTCCAAGGCTGTGTCTCAGCCACTTGCTGTTGGCTCTGCCTCGACCCCTCCCTCTTCCCCCCAGCTTTGACCCCTCCCTTGTCATGCATCTGACATCATGCCACCCACCCCAGTCCTGATGTCTGTGCCACTCGGCCCCAGCTGACACCTTGCTCCCGCAACCCAGTTCTCTTGTCCGTCTCCCTCCTGCTGACTGCCCGTGCCCAGAACAGCCCTTGGCATCTGCGGGAATAATGGCAGGTGGTCCTCGGGGGAATGAATGAAGAAGCGCTTAGGCCCTCGTGAGGGTCTGGCTGTGTCCAAGGGGGACTCTGATCTTCTGATGCTGTCCCCAGGGCCGGCTACCTTACTCTGTACGGAGTTGAGGCGTCGCCACACACCCAGCAGAGCCAGGCGCAGGACCGTGTCCACTCGGCCGACGTCTTCCACACCTTCCGCCAGCTCGACCTGCTGCTCCCCAAACTGGCTCGCGGCACCCTGTCGGCAGGTGGGCACCCAGCAGGGCCCTGGGGCTGGCGGGGCTGACGGAAGGACCCGGGGGAAGGAGTAGAGGCGACACTGGAGGGAGGACCCACCTGATGCCCTGGGATGAAGGAAGATCCCCACCCCTAGGGAAACGGGACTTAGAGTGGGGCTGGGTCCTGGATGGAGCAGCCCAGTGGAGTGGGACGTGAGAACCGTGTGTGTGTGTGTGTGTGTGTGCGTGCAGACACACAGCAGCATTTTTTTTTTTTAACCTCACCACATAGCTGTACACTCTCCTTGGTTAATAAAAAGCTCTTAGGGATATTAGCTTGTGCAATTAGACAAGAGAAATCAATTACAGAGGTAAGAATGGGTGAAGAAATAAAACCATCCCTGTTTGTAGATGATCAGATACTGTACCTGGCAAACCCCAGAAAATCAATAATAAAAGGAACTCAAGCAATTAAAGAGGCCACAGAGTAGGAGGAACTGTAATTAGTGTACCAATGTAGCTCTCTTCCCAGCCCTTGGGAGGGGTTGCTGGTGTTTGGTAAGCCATCCTGTTCCATTGCTTCTTTGCCCTTTTCTGTTGCTGTTATTGCATTGTACTTGTATCTCTTCTGCCACCTGCTGAGTTTATTTCTCTCTGACAGTTCCCTGGAAGAGAGAGGGTCAAAGGCCACACACGGATTTTCTGTTGGCCTTTGCCCCTGAGTGATCCCTACGCCTCCCCAAACCAGAGCAGTCTGCGTGCCGCACCAGATGGTACCCGTCTTTCTGTTTGCTTGCCAATCTGATGGGCAGAGGCTGGCGACTTAACTGTTATGATGTACAACCTCGTCAACACACTCCCAGCCTCTAAATCCTTGCCAACCCGACGGGAAGCAGGGGGCCTCGGCTTTCCATGGCTCTCGCCGACTGCAGTAGTGGAACCGCCCTGCTTTCAGTAGCCGTTTACATTTCCTCCTTGTGAGCTGTCTGTCCCTGTCCCTGTCATCCTTCTAGAGACAACTCAGTATCTTAAGGAGTCCTGCCCTCCTTGCTGGAAGGTTGGTTTGACTGTGCCCATTTTGCTGATAAGTAAACCGAGACTCAGAGAGGTGAAGCCATTTGTCATAGACACATCTGGCAGGTGGCAGAGCCGGCCGAACAGAAAACTTTGGAAAATCCTGTGCATGTAACACACCTGCTGTGTCCCAGCGCTGACTGCTTCTCTAGGGAAGATCGGGTTTCTCGGTTAGCCTTTCCTGGGTTCAGATGCCCCAGGGGAGCCTCCATCCTCCTGGGAGCCCCCTCACTTCCCCCACTCCCTCCCCATCCCGTAGGTATAGGATGCCTGTGATTCCCAGTATGGGCAGCAGGTGGCGATGTCGAGGGACAGAGTTTTAGTTTCTTGGGGTCGGCAGCCTAGTGACCAAGTTGGCCACGTTGGGCCAAGCTGGGCTGCATCTTTGGAAGCGGAATCCGGCAGAACCTAATGAAATGGAGAACACACGTTCCTCAGATCGCACCCTTGCATTCCCAGGCTGTTGGCCGGCTCGTGTGAGCAGGTACACAGAGGTACTCGGTGTCTCGTTGCTGGTAATAGCAGTGCTAGAAGAGACTTAAATGGCCACCAGGAGGGATTATCAGACACATTGTGCTTCCATATAAAGGCAAACTATGCGGCTGAGAAACAGAATGGAATGTGCTGGATGGGACGACATCCGAGCTGGGACAGAGCAAGGTGCAGACTGCGTCTTAACCCCGCCGGCCACGTGGTTGTACACTGTGGGGGGTGGATGGGCTTTTGCCTTGGGAAGGTTGGGGCGGGTGGAGAGAAGCCTACTTCTGACAGTGTTTTCCATTGGAACTCTTACAGCTTCTTTTCCTTATCGACCGTGTGCACGCGTTGTTGATTCCTCCTCCGTTTTAGAAACCACAAATATATTTTCAAGAGAATGGGCCCTCTGCGGGCCTTAGACCATTGAGCCTGGCGCTTCTCAGAAAGCGGGGAGCGGGTTGGGGGGGCAGTTAACCAGATCTCCACCCCGCGGTAGGCGTGGGGCCTCTTTCTGGGCGTCTCATTTGATTGTTGTTTAGAGGAAGAGGCATTTTTTTTTTTAAGATTTATTTATTTATTTGAAAGAGTTACAAAGGGCGGGGGAGAGAGAGGGAGAGAGAGGTCTTCCATCTGCTGGTTCACTCCCCAGTTGGCCGCAACAGCCAGAGCTGTGCCCATCTGAAGCCAGGAGCCAGGAGCTTCTTCCAGGTTCCCCATGCGGATGCAGGGGCCCAAGGACCTGGGCCATCTTCACTGCTTTCCCAGGCCATAGCAGAGAGCGGGATCGGAAGAGGAGCAGCCGGGACTTGAACTGGCACCCATATGGGATGCCGGCACTGCAGGCCGGGGCTTTAACCCGCTGTGCTGCAGCGCCGGCCCTGAAGAGGCATTCTTATATCGGGATCTGATGCAAGACTCTGCTGCATTTTGAAGATGAAACAGAGCAGGTGTCGAGTGTGGCAGCTGTCGTTGGGCCACCTGCTCGCTGTATCAGAGTTTGAGTCTCAGCTCCGCTGCTGATTCCAGCTTCCTGCTAACGCGCAGCCGTGGAGGGAGCGAATGGTGGCACCGGTCCCTGGGCCCCTGCCACCACTGGGAGACCCAGGTTGAGCTCCAGACTCCCGGCTTCAGCCTGGCCCAACCCGGGTTGTGGGCATTTGAGGAGTAACCAGTAGATGGAAGATCTCTCTCCACCTATCTCTGTCTTTCAAACAAAAGCAAAAATAAGTATACAAATTTTTGGGAAAAGGTCAATCTTATTTAAAAAGGTAAAGCACAAGATTTTATGTCTTTAAATTTTTATTTATTCAAGTTATTTGAAATGCAAAGGAACAAAGACATAAGAGACAGAGACAAAGCACCCCTGGCTGCTGGTTCACTTCTCACAACAGTCAGGGCGGGGCCAGACAAAGCCAGGAGCCTGCAACTCAATCAAGGTATTCTACATGGGAGGCAGGGACTCAGCTACTTGAGCCCTCGCCTGCTGCCTCCCAGGGTGCAGGGCAGGGAGCTGAATGGAGGGCAGAGCCGCCCAGGGTGCAGGGCAGGGAGCTGAATCGAGCGTAGATCCGGGTGTTGAACCCAGGCACTCCGATGTGGGCTGTGTTAACTGCTGCACCAGGTGCCGCCCCAGCATGACTTTAAAGACCCATGTCTACGGGGGTCTAAAGCGATTTCCAAGGAAGAACTGGGAGTCCTCAAACCTAGACCCTGTCTGACGGAGGGGAGACTGGGGGCCAGCGATGGGCAAGGCTCAGCCAAGCCCATGCAGCATGGTGGGGAGGGGTCTGCTCCCCTCTCCTGGTCGCCTCCTGTACGCAGAGCTGAAGTGACAAGTGGTCCTGCGTGGTGTTAGTCGTCCCGGGAAGCTGTGTGTACAGCAGTGCTCACGGTTGCAATGTGAGGTCAGACCTCCGGGGATGCCTGGGGCCTCCTCACCTCTGGACACCTGCAGGCGCCCAGAACTGCGCCAGCTGAGGTGGCTTCCACATTGCTGCACCTGCAGGTGCTGATTGTAAACTGACTCAGAGAGAGTACCTCCTCTGGTTCACTCCCCAAGTGTCCACAGTGACTGGGGCTGGGCCGGGCTGACCCTGCCCCATGGGCCGTCACCTGCTGCCTTCCAGGGTGCGTCTCAGCAGGACGCTGGAATCGAGCAGAACACGGCTGGAGCCCAGGCACTCCTGTGTGGATGCAGGCTTCCCAGGGGCCATCTTAACCCCCATGCAAACGCCTGCCCCCGTTAGGGCTGCCTGAGGCGTCTCTCAGTCTGATCTGGGGGTCACACCTGGAAGGGGGGTGTTGTCTGCGTTCATTGTTTCTTTCTCTGCTACGTTAAGAAACCACAGTCATCGAATGCATATTTGTTGAGCACCTGTTATGGGTCCAGAACTGGGGACAGAGAGGTCAACAAAACAGACAAGGCGCCTGCTGTCAGGGGCCAGGGCCCCAGCTCCTTTCTGCTGGATGGGACATAGTAAGTAGGTTTGCATCTAAAGGACTCACTGTTGGAATTCCCAGCCAGCGGGGCCTGGAACCATGGCCTCTCAGCCACAGAGGCTGGCACTCCCGTGGAGTGACAGCCAAAGCACCCCTGACTTCAAGGTCAGGGTTAGGTGGCTGCAGGCTGGGGTTGGATCTAAGACTTTGTCTCTGCAGGGGATAAGGACCTCGCGTGCAGCGTCAAAAGTCGCCTGTGGAAGCTGCTGTCCCCCACCAGGCTCGCCACCCGAGCCCACCGGAGCAGCTGGCTGGAGAGCTACCTGCTGCACCTGCAGGAGATGGGTGTGTCAGAGGAGATGCAGGCTCGGGCCCTGGTGCTGCAGCTCTGGGCCACGCAGGTGGGCACGGGTGTGCAGTGGGAGTGTGTGGGCATGGGTGTGCTATCAGGCACATGTGTGAACAGACATGTGTACACGGGCAGGTGTGCCCGTGACTGGCGTGTGTGTGTACGTGTTGATGGGGAGGTGAGATGGCTGTGTGCGCCCCACCCCAGCACCATCTATCCCAGGAACACCATCATTTGTTCACTAGGCTTTGTTTTCCATTTGGAGTAATGTCAGTGTCGAAGTCCACTCTCGGCTCCCCCGGGGTCTGCGGTTGTAAACATTTGCTGCCGTTAGCTTCCCCCCTGCCTCCTGCGGGGGGATTTTGTGGAATCACCAGGGATCCGTAGCAGGCTCCCCTGCTCTTTATGTTCCGTCTCTTCTGTGGGCGTCTCCCAGGAGCGAGAACGTCCCCTTTTGCGACCACAGGGCAAGAATCAATATCAGGATAATTAACCCACATTCACAGCCGTCACTCCACTTTGCCATTTGTCCCAGTAAGGTCCTCTTGTGGCCCGTCTGGGCTCAGCCTACTGCCCAGGGTCACGTGTTGCATCTACTCATTGAGCCTCTTCCGCTCGCTTCAAGCTGGCACAGTTCTGTGCCCGTCATTGTCTTTTCCGACTTGGACGCTTCGAGATGCACAGACTGTGGCTCAGGAGGCGCTGAGGAGTTCCGCTGAGGACTTGGCCTGGGCCGCAAAGGCCCTGTTTTGCGTTGCTCGCGCTTCAGCCGTGGAATCGGGGCGGCCTGGAGGGGAGCAGACAGGAGGGGGTGGAGGTGCTGATGTGCAGGATGGAAAACGGGGCTGTGAGCAGAGAGACCCTGGGGTCAGCTCTAGCCAGGGGCCAGGAGGCCTCTCTGAGCTGGACCTGGGGAGCTGGGGGAGATGTGGGGACAGAGCAAAGGCCAGGGGGTGGACGGAGCATGCCAGGTGGGAGTGTGACTGGAGCTGAGCGAGTGTCTAGACCGGGTTCCCATCACGGAGGACCTGCGGTTTCCTCTGGGGGAGGCAGGAACCTGGGGCAAGTCCTGAGCCGAGGAGGGCCAGGGCAGAAGCAGGGGCGCTGGTGAGGACACGGGGGTCCAGGATCGGGGGTGGCCATGGAGGGCGTGAGGGAGCAGGAAGATTTTGGGAACGTCGGGGCGGCAAGGACGATGGGTTTGTAGAAGGAGCGGCTACTGGAGTGAGAGGAGGGGGCAGCCTTCCCAGGCCTGGATCCCCCGCTCCGAGCCCTGAGCCCCTCCTGCTGGCCAGGGCCCTGGGGCTGCACAGGCTGGTTGGGCCCTGGTCATGACGAGCAGCCCACTTCAGTTTCCCTCAGAGCTGGTAGCTGTCCCTGCAGGTGGAGGCAGCGAGGGGTGGGGCCGCATCTCGCTGGCCTTGGCCCCCCAGCGCCTGGTGACATATGTAGGGGTGGGGATGACTGAGCTCCAGAGTGTCCCCAGAGCCCGCTGTGGAAGTGACCTCTGTCGGTAGAGTCAGTGCCAGCCCGGAAGGTTGAGTGGCAGGAAGAGGCGGGAATGGCCTGTGACAGGGGTTGGGACAGGATGTCCTCTGTGGTTGCCTCGCTGGCCGCATCCAAAATTCAGGTGGGTAGAAAGCCCCTGAGAGTCAGGTCCGGGGAGCAGGGTGGGTCCCGTGTGCGCAGGGGTCTCGGGCAGACCCTGTGCCCCACCTGCCTGCCTTTGAGTTCTGCCTTTGCCCCCTCCTGGCAGGTCACTGCCCTAAGCCGGCAGTGCCTCCATTTACCCCTCTGTAAAATGGACGTGGCCCTGACAGCACGCTGACAAGGATGAAAGGGAGCGAGGCGCGCACAGCCTGGACCTGCGCCCGGCCACGACGCTGCCCAGTAGTGTAGTCCACCAACATTTACAAGGCCCTACTGTGTGCCTGGCTCTGTTCTAGAGGCTGGGGACATAGCAGTGAGCAGGACAGAAGCCCCTGGCCCTAGGGAGTTGGCTCTCTGGTGGGAGAAGGCAGACGATACACAAGGATGCATCTGACAGCTCTCGGGGGCACTCACGTGGGGCAGGGCAGGGGACTAGCAGAGGGCAGGGAGGAGGGGCCGTGGGACATCGCGGAGGCCAGGAAGGCCTCACTGGACAGAGACTCAGAGGAAGGGGGGGGTGGGGCACGTAGCAGGTGCAGCGGCCCTTAGGTGGGGTGAGTGGAATGTAGCAGGTCCAGGCCACGCAGGCCCTTTAGGCCAGCCGTGGTGGAGGGGAGGGGGCTCTGGCTTCCACTCTGGGCGAGGCCGGTGCCCTCTGTGGGCTCTTAGCAGAGGAAACACACGGCCTGTCTCACTCTTCCGAGGGCCAGTTCTGGGAACAAGTCAGTACTGGGCTGTAGGCTGCAGTGGGGGGGGGGGGGCGTGGAGGCGGCCCCTGCACACCCAGGCAGGAGGGGAGGGTGCCGGCCAGGGAGCTGGCAGAGGGCAGGTGCGTGTTTGGACTCGGCTTATTTCAGGGTAGAGCCGCCAGCGTTTGCCGTTGGAGGGCTCCTGAGGGAGACTGCCCACGAGGAGGGCTCCGGGCCTCGGCCCGAGCGACAGCAAGGGCGGAGTGGGCGGGGGAGGGAGGAGGTGGAAGGGGCCAGCCTGCCAGCCTGGAGGGGCCCTTGGAGAAGGCTGTCAGGGTTGGGGGCCAGGCTGGGGCGGAGCTTTGGGACTTGCCAGTGGAGAGACCGCCGCCGGAGAGGATGACAGGGCGGGGTGGAGGAGAGAAAGCCCCAGGGCTCCCCGTGGCGATGTGGGGGAGCTGGTGAGGCAGGCGCGGGGTGGGGGGGGCAGCCAGGAGGCTGGGCGCAGAGAATGTCCCCAGGGACCAGGAGGGCAGCGCGTGCCAGCGGCTGCTCCTAGGATGGCTGCTGTCAGATCGGAGGTGATGGCAGGGACAAAGCTGCAGAGCGCTGCCCCGGGCCGAGCATCCCACAGAGCAAACAGTGCCTCTGAGGACAGACGGAGGTGGTGGAGGGTGCAGGAGGAGGACCCTGCGGGCGAGAGCTGAGGTCCGGGAGGGGGCAGAGGCGGCTCTGAGACGTAGTGGGGAGGTGGGCTGAGAGGCAGAGGGGCCGTGGATGAAGGCCCACCGAGGACGGGCTTCCCTGTAGCCCTGGGCTGCCAAGCGGCAGGCGGCCTGCTGAGCCGGCTGTGCCAGCGCCAGTGCCATCGGCTGTCATCGACTGCTGGCTCCCTGGGCCCTGTGGTCACCTGTCATTCCCTTCCCTCCCACCTGCCTTGGCCATCAGTGTGGATCACGTCCTCACGGCCTGGGGAAGTCCTGGGTAGGCCTGGGTGGGGGCCGGGGGAGCTGCAGGAGCCCCTGCGTCTGCCTGCAGCTCAGCTGAACCAGGGCTCTGAGGCCCAGCGCCGGGGGGGCGGAGCATCAGGCCATGGGGGTGGGATCCCAGCTCTGCCGCTGCCCGGCGGCCTGGAACAGTCTCTTCCCTGGGCTTCGGTAGCACTGTCGGTAAAGTGGGCGTGAGAAGGATGCATTGCACTGGCTGACCTTTTTTTTTTTTTTCCTTTCCCCAAAACATTTTATTTCAAAATCATCTTCGGTTCTAGAAGAGTGACAAGGACAGTGCAGGCAGTGCAGCCAGCTTTCCCTCATGTGACGTCACCACCGTGCAGTTATCAGGGCTGAGAGATGAGTGCTGTGCGATACCATTCACTGAGTCGCTACGCACTCAGTCTCCCCACCAATGTCTTCTTTCTCCAGAATCCAGCCCGGGATGCCGCCTCGTTTTAAACAGACTTTGTGTTTTAAAACAGCTCACAGCTGGAAGGAGAGTAAAAGGCTCGACCCCGCCCCCCTCATCTGCATTTGCTTTGATCGATGAGCCTGTGTCCAGACCCCGTCCTTAAAATCAGGGTTTCTTTATTCCCCTGAGCTAACAAAAGCAAAGCGATCTGTGATCTCCTGTGGTTCCTCTTCATCCGCAGAGGCTTCCCCAGCGGCTCAGGCCCTCAGCCCGCCCGGTGGAGGAGGGCTTGTCCCCACAGTGGACCCCGCAGCGCCCCTCCACACTTGAAGTCTGGAGGGAAGGAGTGCGCTCCAGGCCATGCGTGTGGACTTAGGAAGGGAGGTGGCTCTTGTGCTCCCTGGCGAGCGGCTGCTGTCACACACAGGCCAGGGAGTGAGTGCTGGGCAGGGGAGGGCAGCAGCTGCCCCCCACCCCCACTGACTGACCCTGTGGTGGTACCCCTGGGTCACCAAGCCTGGCATGTGTCGAGCGCCCCCTGGAGGTCAGCCGTGGCCACTCATAGAAAAGGTAGAACAGAGGACGGCTGGGGTCCTGGATTTAGGCTGCTGTAGGGGGTGACGTCAGGTGGCCAATGTCTTCCAGGATAGACTGAGCCAAAGCCCGCAGCAGAGAGCTCTGCCTCTAGGGCGGCAGAGTCAGGTCATGTTGAGGTCGTGCGTTCACACAGCCGTCGGTGCAGTCAGGCGGAAGGCTGTGTCGGTCACAGCCGTAGCCATAGCTTCCTCCTGCAGAGACAACCGAGTGTCTGAGGGTCCCGCTGCTGCTCGGGAGCACCCTTCTTGACAGGCAGAGTGGACAGTGAGAGAGAGAGACAGAGAGAAAGGTCTTCCTTTGCTGTTGGTTCACCCTCCAATGGCCGCTGCGGCCGGCGCACCGCGCTGATCCAAAGCCAGGAGCCAGGTGCTTCTCCTGGTCTCCCATGGGGTGCAGGGCCCAAGCACTTGGGCCATCCTCCACTGCACTCCCGGGCCACAGCAGAGAGCTGGCCTGGAAGAGGGGCAACTGGGACAGAATCCGGCGTCTGGGGCGCCCTTCTGACCATCCAGGCAGAGAGGAAAGGGCCTCGGGGCAGAGCTACTCCAAGGCTGAAGTAGTCCTCACCCACATTCCCCTGGAGCTTTGAGTGACAGCATGCGACCTTGCTGTCCAGGGGGCCTGAGTGCTGGAGGGGCCCCCAGAGAGGGCCCAGTGGGGGAGGGGACCACCTTGGAGCACCTCCTCTGTGTCCTGTGAGTGTGGGTCACGCGTGTCCAGGCCCAGTGGCCACAGAGGGTCCAGAGACTCGGTGGGGAATGACTGTTCTAGAGTCACAGGAAGTGGGGAACCGGGATTTGAACCCAGCTCTGCTTGGTTTCAGCCCAGGGATCTCTGGGCCCACGTCCCAGGCTGTTGGGAGGCCTGCCCTTCCCTAAAGGGACACGGGTCAGGAAGCTTCTCCCCGTTCCTGGCAGAGGAGTGTGGGGGTCAGCGTTTTGGTGTAGCTGGTAAAGCCTCTGCCTGCAGTGGGTGCTGGTTCGGGTCCCAGCTGCTCCGCTTCTGATCCAGCTCCCTGCTGTGGCCTGGGAAAGCAGCAGGAGATGGCCCACGTCCTCGGGCCCCTGCACCCACGTGGGAGACCTGGATGAAGCTCCTGGCTTTGGCCTGGTCCAACTCCAGTCATTGTGGCCATTTGGGTAGTGAACCAGACGATGGAAGATCTGTTTCTCCCTCTCTCTCTCTAACTCTGACTTTCAAATAAATAAATATTAAATGAAAGCACAAAAGGTAACTGCGCACGAAAGTCAGTTTCCAGGTCCTTCTCTCTCCCGTCCTCCCAGCTCCTGGCCTGGAGGCAGCCGCAGTCAGCAGTCTCCTGGGCCCCTGGCCAAGTGCTCCGTGCATCCTCATATGTACTCCTCTGTAATTCTTGTTGATTTGTTTTCATTTTATTTGAAAGACACAGAGAGATCTTCCACCTGCTGGTTTACTCCCCGAATGCTCACAACAGCCAGGGCTGGGCCAGGCCGAAGCCAGGAGCCGGGAGCCTAGAACTCAGCCGGGTCCTCACTCCTTTGTAAATGAAGCCCAGCAGCAGCCCGCTGAGCCCCTGTCCTGCCGCTTGCTGGCCGCATCTGAGCAACAGCCCCCTCCCAGGACACAAGTGCTGCTACTTTAGCCGGCCCTGGGTCATCCTCCCGTGAGCTCTTTGATCTCACTGATCTCCTGTCGATGGCCGTGGACGCTGTTTCCTGAGTTTGGCTTTACCCCAGCCCTGCGGATATGACACAGGCAGCTGTGTCCTTCCGCCCACGTGCAGTTAGGTCAGCGGCAGAATGGCTGTGTGAACACATTTAGCGACAATGCCAGGCTCCACTCTCACGCTGGACGGGACACTCGCTTCTGGTAGACAAAAGCCTGCTCCCGCACCGAGGCTAGTTACCATTCCAAACCACGTGCGCTCTGATGGGTGCCGAGCAGCTGGGCTGCAATGCGGGTGGGGATGTTCAGCCAGGACCCAGCCCTCAGAGGAAGAACCTGCAGGCACTTTTCTAACCACTCATCTACTGGGAAGCTTGGCGGAACCTTTGTCCAAGAAATGAGCAGCGTTCACAGCATCAGCGACTACTGTTGCTTTGCCTTCCACGGACACAGCAGTCACCCGCACTGCGTTCTTCATGGGCAGGGAGCATTGCAACCTGGGAAGCTGGAAGGAAGTCTTGCATCCTGAACTGCGTTGAGCGTGGTTTTGGAAGCAAGGCTGTAGACGCTGTATCAGTTAGCTATTGTAGCGTGGCAGGTGCTCCCCAAAACTCCACAGCACACACCAGTCAGCACTGGTTTAACCCACAGGGCTGGGGCCGCTCAGCTCTGCTCCCTGAGTCTCTTGCCCGCTTCTTGGGCACCCCCCAGGGCAGGTGGAAACACATAAGGTCTCCTAGGGGCTCACTTCCCAACCACTGTTCTCTCAACCCTGTCTGCCAAAGCCAGCCCACAGCTGAACCCAAATTCAGGGGCCGAGGGCATGCACGCCGCCTGTTTAACAGGAAGAACTGAGAAGTTACGTGATAGGCGCACCTTGCCCAGAGGTTAGCCCTGTCCTTAATTGACACGCTGTTCCCATCACTGGCCCAGGCCAGGGGTGCCACAGAGCAGATCTGGGCCATGTCCCGAGGCTGTATTGGCGCCGAGCCCTGGGTCTGGGCCAGGGCATGTCCGTGGCTCAGAGCCGTCCGCTGTGCCCTCCCGATGGCGTAACGGCTCCTTCTCGTTGCAGGGGAACATGGGCCCCGCTGCCTTCTGGCTGCTGCTCTTCCTTCTCCAGAGTCCCGAGGCCCTGGCTGCTGTCCGCGGGGAGCTAGAGCGCGGCCTGGAGCAGCCGGTCTCGCGGATGGCTGCCCTGCCGCAGAAGGTTCTAGACAACACGCCTGTGCTGGGTGAGACGAGCCGACCCGACCCCTCGACACAGCCCCCGGGACTGGGCCGTCACGGGCTCCCCACAGCCTCCCCACCATGGATGCCGGTCCTCCAGGGTCCATCCATTCCCTGACCCCTGACACAGCCCCCGGGACTGGGCCATCACGGGCTCCCCACAGCCTCCCCACCATGGATGCCTGTCCTCCGGGGTCCATCCATTCCCTGACCCCCGACACAGCCCCCGGGACTGGGCCGTCAGGGGCTCCCCACAGCCTCCCCACCATGGATGCCCATCCTCCAGGGTCCATCCATTCCCTGAACCCCCCAACACAGCCCCTGGGACTGGGCCATCAGGGGCTCCCCACAGCCTCCCCACCATGGATGCCGGTCCTCCAGGGTCCATCCGTTCCCTGACCCCCTGACACAGCCCCCAGGACTGGGCTGTCAGGGGCTCCCCACAGCCTCCCCACCATGGATGCCGGTCCTCCAGGGTCCACCCATTCCCTGACCCCCGACACAGCCCCCGGGACTGGGCTGTCAGGGGCTCCCCACAGCCTCCCCACCATGGATGCCTGTCCTCCGGGGTCCATCCATTCCCTGACCCCTCCAACACAGCCCCCGGGACTGGGCCGTCAGGGGCTCCCCACAGCCTCCCCACCATGGATGCCTGTCCTCCGGGGTCCATCCGTTCTCTGAGTCTCCCCTCTTTTCAGACCCGGCAACTCCATGCCCATCTCTGCTGCCTGGGGCTCATGGTCTCCATGGGAGGTTTCTGGTCACAAGTGACAGTAAAGCGAACTTGGACGCACTGGAGAGGAAAGGGGACTATAATTGAGACGTGTAACCAAAAAGTCCAGAGGCACTGGCTTCAGGCACAGGTGGATCCAGGCGCTTGAACTGCGCCACCAGGACTCGGACGGGTCTGGTTCCCATCTCCAGCAGCTGCAGGCCAGCTGCCCTGGCTCTGAGGGTGTGCCTCTCACGGCCTGCCCACCCCGAGTCCCAAGGATGCAGCTCATTGGCCCTCTTTGGGTCACTTGCCCATCCTGAACGAATCATGGGGCTCAGGGGATGCTCTGATTGGCTGATCAAAGCCCAACCCCCGGGAGTGGGAGGGTGCGGTCTGCTGAGGAGGACCCAGGGACTCATTCCGGAAGCGGAGTCCGCTGGGCAGGCAGAAATAGCTGCTGCTGGTGGCCCCACTCTCTCCCTGCCTCTGACTCCCTGGCTCCCACCTTCCCTCACAGCTTCTCTGGGGGTCAGACGCAGTTCCCCTCATGCTCAAGGGTCTTTGAGGGACCACAGAGATCACGTCCCAGCTTTGCTATGTGACTGTGGGCAGCCATGCACCTCTCTGATCACGTCCCAGCTTTGCTGTGTGACTGTGGGCAGCCATGCACCTCTCTGATCACGTCCCAGCTTTGCTGTGTGACTGTGGGCAGCCATGCACCTCTCTGATCACGTCCCAGCTTTGCTGTGTGACTGTGGGCAGCCATGCACCTCTCTGACCACGTCCCAGCCTTGCTGTGTGACTGTGGGCAAGCCATGCACCTCTCTGATCACGTCTCAGCTTTGCTGTGTGACTGTGGGCAGCCATGCACCTCTCTGATCACGTCCCAGCCTTGCTGTGTGACTGTGGGCAAGCCATGCTCCTCTCTGATCACGTCCCAGCTTTGCTGTGTGACTGTGGGCAGCCATGCACCTCTCTGAGCTGCTGCTGCTTCCTTTGTGCAGTGAGGGCAGGGGGTGGCACTGGAGCAGGCGCGAGGGCAGCCTGCTGACCCTTCCCTGCCCCCACCCCATGCAGACAGCGTGCTGAACGAGAGCCTCAGGCTCACGGCCGCGCCGTTCATCACCCGAGAGGTCGTGTCGGACCTGGCCTTGCCCATGGCCGATGGGCGGGAATTCACCCTGCGACGTGGTGACCGCCTCCTTCTGTTTCCCTTCCTGAGCCCCCAGAAGGACCCAGAAATCTACACGGACCCCGAGGTAAGCGGCGGGGCGCCTGGCCACACTAGGGGCTGTGTAGGGGAAAGGTCATCGCCTTGGGGTCCGCCCGATCTGAGCCGCAGCCTGCCCCCGCCCCCGCCCCGCCTCTACCTCTCTCTGCCTCCACCCCTGCCCCTGCCCCGCCTCTGCCTCTGCCCCTGCCCCACCCCTGCCTCTACCTCTGCCCCCACCCCGCCCCTGCCTCTACCTCTGCCCCCACCCCGCCCCTGCCTCTGCCCCTCTGTGTCTGTTTCCTCACCTGTGATGTGGAGCTGACGATGGCACCTGCTTCACAGACTTGTCAGGAAGATTAAGTGAGATAATGTCAGGAAAAGGCCTTCAGAATGCCTGGCACACACCGAGGGCTTTGTAAGTGATAACCGAGTGGTTTTCCCTTACCCAGGATGTCAAATGTTAACTTCCCAACACTTTGCCCTTTTGAGATGGGGCGACGTCCACAATTGCTGACACATTGGATGTTTATGATCTGCTGTGTCCCAGACCAGATGCTCACCCATCACTGATCCACCTGTCCACCCAACCATCCATCCATCCACCGGTCCACCTATCCATCCATCCATCCATCTACTAACACATTCATCTATCCATCTGTGCCAGCATGCATAAACCCACCCTCCCACCCATCCACCCACCCTCCCATCCCTGCATCCATCCACTCACCTTCCCATCCATCCGTCCACCCAGGCGTTCATCCATCCATCCATCTGTCCACCACCTACCCACCCGCCCACCCATCATCAGTTGATCCATTGGTCCGTTCCGCTGTCCATCACCCATCTTTCCCTCTGTTCCTACCTAGTCCAGCCCTGTGCTCAAATGCAGTCCGGCAAAGTTCTTCCCCTTTCTCACCAGTTTGGCAGAGTTTCCGAAGCCTGGTGTAGAGGGTGTCCTCTAGATTGTCTCTGCCTTTCCAGACACACACAGCACGCTCCCACGGGAGTTCAGGACCATACAACACGAACTCTTCCGAGCTTGCGTCTGTCACTCCCCAGCCGGTCCCAGGAATGCTTTCCTGTGGCACTCACGACCTGTGGCTGTCTGCGCGGCTCTCGGGTGGCCTCCGCACTGCCTGGGCGCGCCCCTCGTGTAAGCAAGGCCGTGAGCCACGCTCCCATGCAGTTCCCGGGGTGCCCGAAAAACCACCCCTCTGCCGTTTCAGGTATTTAAGTACAACCGGTTCCTGAACGCTGACGGCTCAGAGAAGAAGGACTTCTACAAGGACGGAAAACGACTGAAGAATTACAGCATGCCTTGGGGAGCGGGGCACAACCAGTGCCTGGGCCGGACCTTCGCCACCAACAGCATCAAGCAGTGCGTGCGCCGGGGGGGCCGGGGGCCGGCCGGGCGGGGCTGCTCCTCCTCCTCACTGAGAACCAGAGGCTCAGCCAGGCGGTGGTGTAGGGCCGAGGCTCTCGGAGGACAGCGGGCGACCCGTCCTGCCCATAGCTCTGTTTATTTGCGTTTTGCTGAATGCGTGCCAGCTGACCACTGCGAGGAGCCCTGAGAAGCCAGATTTCTGGTTGCCTTCGCAGTGCTCGGCTCTGGCGGCAGGTCAGCCCCTCCCACGCGTGCACAGTCCGTGCAGCTGAGCACGGCCAGCCTCGTGCAGCTGTTGCCGTGTGTGCAGAACCGGGAGCCTCACACATTCTCTTCCTCGGACCCCAGGGCCTTCGCCCTCAGGGTCATGGACAGATTGGACCAGAGGCCCTGTCCCCTCTCGACCCCATGCCCGCCATCAGCCAAGCCCTTCCTCAGCTATAAAGTGGGGGTGCAGGTTTTAGTCACACCCCAGGATGTCACGATAAGTCTTTCTAAGGACTTAATCCCCTGGCTGCTCAGCTCCCAGTGGGCATTTGATACAAGTGAGCTTTTATCCTAATTATCATTATTATTTTTAGATTTTATTTATTTGTTTGAGAGGCAGAGTTACAAATAGGAGAGACAGAAAGGTCTTCCATCCACTGGTTCACTCCCCAGATGGCTGCAACAGCCGGAGCTGGGCCAATCTGAAGCCAGGAGCCAGGAGCTTCTTCCAGGTCTCCCATGTGGGTGCAGGGGCCCAAGGACTTGGACCATCCTCCACTGATTCCCCAGGCCATAGCAGAGAGCTGGATCAGAATTGGAGCAGCCGGGACTTGAACCGGCGCCCATATGGGATGCTGACACCACAGGCAGAGGCTTAGCCTACTACGCCGCAGTGCCCTCCCCAGTTATCGTTATTATTCGCGTGCAGGCATTATGTTAAGTGCATGGGCACCTTACAATACCTTTAGGCCTCAGTTTTCCCAACAGTAAAATGGACAGTACAGTGCAGTTGGGTCTCGCGTCTGCTGTCAGGCTTCACACACGTTCCTGAGATTGACCTTGGCACGTGACAGCATGCAGTCAGAACCCCAGGGGTTATGGCAGAGAGGAGGCCGGGCTTAGCACCCAGAAACCGCAAGAAGAGATAAAGAACGGTCGTGCAGTTTCCCACACGATAAGTGGTTCTGAAGCAGCGACGCCGGCTGCGGAGAGACGTGGTGGCTGGCGGCTGTGCGCGTGGCGTGGACCGGTTACGGGCTTCCGCGCGGCTGGGTTCACTGCGGAGAGCGGTGCATCACCTCCCGCTTCAGGAGAAATGAAATCACAAGTGAGCAAACGTGCAATGCCCGTCACGCTCAGGTGCTGCCCCAGAGCCACGTGTAGGGACAAGCGCAGGAGCTCAGGCTGTCTCTCCCACCCCGTCAAGGCTTCGGTCAGATAAGGAGCCAGTGTGGATCCTGAGTGCTCGCCACCAGGGTTTCGATCCGTTACGGGATCTCCCTTACTCCCCTGACCTCCGTGCTCGGTGGGTGTCTGCTTATAACTGAGCCTGGACACACCGGCTCATCTGCATGGCCTGTCCCCTGGGACGTGGAGGTGCAGGATTCAAAGCCAGGTGTGGGCCCTGGGCCCCCACACTGTACACACTCGCTCTTCAAATCCGGAAGGGACTCCCCCTCCTCCCCCGCTGTGTGCCGGTAGGGGAGCCAAGTCCTAGAGCCAGGAAGGAACTTGGTGAGGTCCGAGTGCCCAGATGTGGCCCCGCCCAGATCCCTTGTCCAGAGGGAAACTCACTGCGTGCCCATCGTCCTCTTCCTCCCTCCTCCAGGATGAGTGAAGGATCCTCCCACCCCCACCCCGGGTGTGCTCAGTCCTCACTAGGCCGCGGGCCAGGACACTGCTGAGACACCGTGACAGCCGCACCCCTACCCGCAGGGACACTGGCAGAGGCAGGAACAGGCCAGGACAGAGCGGGCGGCAGCACGGGCCAGGCAGCAGGCACTGGTGGTGCCTGAAGGTGGCAGTGGAGCGCGCTTGTTCGGGGGAGGCTGCTGTGTGCAGGGTCTCACCGAGGTCTGGAGAGAGCGGGGCCTGGTTCTCACTTCACAAAGACCCCGTGGGCAAGGACAGTCAGGCTTCTGGGAGCTGGAGGAAGCGGGGCTGAGCACGGGCAGAGGGGCCTGGGAGAGTCTACACTGGCCAGCCACGCTGCTGTAGCAAGGACGATGGGTCTCTGCGGCAGAGCTGCCGCCCACCCTGCGGCGCCCGTGAGACGGGGTGGGGGCTTCTTCGTTCCCTGCAGAGACTCGGGGGCCCCTGAGTCCCAACTTCTGGGCGCTCACGGGTGGGCGGGCAGCAGAGCAAGGGCGCCTGGCTCTCAGGTCAGCCGGGGGGGTGGGGAGCGGCGCGAGCCCACCCCCTGCGCTCCGCGCGGCTGACACCACCGTCTCTCTGCAGATTTGTGTCCCTGGTGCTGCTGCACTTCGACCTGGAGCTGCTGGACGCTGGCGCCGAGCTGCCCGAGTTCGACCTCAGCAGGTACGGCTTCGGCCTCATGCAGCCGGAGCGCGATGTGCAGGTGCGCCTCCGCCTCCGGCCCTGAGATCCCCAAGACGTGCCCACCGCCCACCGGCCGGCCCCACCTCCCACCTGGCTGGCGGCACCGGGCGAGCGCAGGTGTCGCCCACCACGTTCCTGCTTTTCTCCGAGGAGGCTCCGCCCAGGGGAGGAAAGAGAGGGGACGCGGGGTAGGCGTTCACACCTGGCGCCTGCTGCTCCCCGCTTGCTCCTCTCACCTGTGGTGGCCACAAAAGCTGGCGCGGGAAGTCCTCACCGCCAGGCCCCCGACACCCAGCAGGTCACGGCTTCGAGAGGCTGGCCAGGCCAGAAGAGGGGTGCAGGCCTCAGGCCTCCTGCAGGGGGCGCCAGCTGTGGCCACAGCCCCGTCTGCTTTGTGCAAGAAACAGTTGCCTTTGTTGTCGTCTTCGAATCATCTTTGGGAGACTTGAATTCCAAACGTCCCTTCTCTTGGGCACTTGAAGACTGGGCCACGCTGGGCCCCCGTGGCCACGTATGGCTGCTGGCCGGAGCTTGTGGGGGGCACGTGCTCTCTGCTTCTGCATTTGAGGCTCGGTGCTGACTCAGAGGTGCCGTTGTAGGAGGTGAAGGGAGCCAGCCAAGCTCATCCCAGCCTGGGTGCACCACTCGGAACAGATCAGATGCACACTTGCCTTTGCCTCGGCTTTAGAAAACATGCAGCTTAGGGGTCGGCGCTGTGGCGTAGTGGGTAAAGCCGCCGCCTGCGGTGCTGGCATCCCATATCGGCGCCGGTTCAAGTCCCAGCTGCTCCACTTCCAATCCAGCTCTCTGCTGTGGCCTGGGAAAGCAGTAGAAGATGGCCCAAGTGCTTGGGCCCCCACACCGTCGTGGGAGACCTGGAAGAAGCTCCTGGCTTCGGATTGGCCTAGCTCTGGCTATTGTGGCCAATCGAGGAGTGAACCAGCAGATGGAAGACCTCTCTCTTTCTCTGCCTCTGCCTCTCAAATAATAACTAAATAAATCTTAAAAAAAAAACAAGCAACTTAAAGGAGAAAAAAACCTGCAAGCCTTGATTCGGATGGTAGGTCTTGTTAGTAAGATTGGGACCTGCTTCGGGGTACCCTTTCAGTGCCTGCCACAGGCACAGTTGGCACTGTGTGTGCACCCCCGGCCCCACGTCTGTGGGGAGACGGTGGCTGTGCCCACTCTGCAGATGCGAAGACCGGCTCAGAGAGGTGAAGTGCCCGGGTCACACAGCTCATAAGCCAGTGGGACGCAGTCTCTTGTCGCAGGAGCGAATGCTGGGTGGGCCGTTCTGCATCCCTTGGGCCCCAGGGGCGGCAGTGGGGGCAGAGGGTGGCCGTTCTACAGCACAGGACAGCTGACAGAGCCGTGTGCTTCCCAGGGCGGCTGCAGCCCACAAGATGCAGATACACGCATAGCTGCTCTCCAGGGCCACGTCTGGCCGTGGGGGCTAGGCACCCCCCCCCCCCCGTGTTCCCAGGCAGACACCGTGATTGGCAGGAGGCCGGATATCCCCAGGGAAACCCATCTCCACGCCTGGGTGACCCTGCTGCCGCCTGCCTCTTCACTCTGCAGGCAATCAGAGCTGGCAGTCTCCTGTGGGAGGCTGGAGCCGGTTTCCATGGCAACCCGCAGCTGCCGCCCCGTGGCTTCAAAGCGCAGGAAGAAAGTGGGCAGGCATCGCTGCGGGGCTGCGACCCCGGTGTGGTGCGGAAGGCCCCGGGCAGACCGGGGCTCTCGCCCACTGAGACTGGAGTTGCACCTGCGCTCCCGCAGGGCCGACTCCCTTCACAGGTGGCACCTGCTCAGAGAGCCACGATCAGAAGGGAGTGACCCACGGGGAGGCGGCCTGGATGTTACCGTGTCCCTTTGTCACCGCTGTGAGAATCCCGAGACGGTGGGCGCTTGTTAGGAAGACCTCACGCAGTGTCCCCTTACCACGGTCATCATTACAGTATCAAGGGTTACATTTTGTATTGTTTTTACTTAATAGTCTCCTATAGACAGATTCACCTTTGAAAATTAAGAATAAATTTGTTTAAAAGGGGAGCTTTTTGCGTCACTTGGAAGTGGACAGCACGTCTCACTAGCTGTGAACAGAATCTGCTGGGGCCGAGGCCCAGCGCCTGCCGGCTGTCTCTTCTCAGCTGCACAGCGAGCAGGTGCCATGCCAGCGTCTCCCTGAGTCTTTGTCTTTGACCATCCCCAAGGGGAGGAAAGGACAGAAAGAGGGGCAGGCTGCTCCCTAGAGGGGCCACCAGGGCCATCTCCTCCCCCAGGGGGCCACCCCAGGAGCTGGTGACATCCTACCCGCCCCTTTCCTGAGGGTCATTGCTTCTGATGGATTTTCTTGTGTAAACTCCACGCCCCCTGAGCAGCAGCCATTGTTAAGCTTTGCTATTGTAATAAAGAGTTCTATTTTCATAGAACACTGACAAATGGAAACGTGCTGAAATCGATTAAACCAGCCTTGTTTGTGGACCTGCCTCTGTGTGTGATTTCTGTGCAGGGGTCAGCTCCTGGGAACCAGGGCACAGGGCACCTACTGAGTGCCCAGCTCCGTCCAGGGCCTCTCAGACGCACCTCTCACAGTTGGACCTGCAGCCACCCGCCGAGGCATACGCTGGAATCCCAGTTGTGCAGAGGAAGAAGCTGAGGGTCCGAGGGGGGACGTGGCCGGCCCAAGACCACGTGGCTAGGAAGCAGCAGGTGGACGTGCACATGCAGGCATCTCTGCCCAGGATCCTCCTGGGTGCCCACGGGGCCTCGGGCTGCAGGGACACCAGACCAGAGCTCTTCCAGCTTCCTGGGACAGGCTCCGTCCGCCCTCAGGTTGCGTGCACTTGTGGTAATAGAAAAAACAAACGGCGACGTGGATGAAATTAGCTTTGGGAAAAATACCACGGGGGGAAAAAGGTTTTGTTTTGTTTGTTTCCCCTCAAGTCTTTGAGTTAAAATACTGCCCCGGCACCTGCCTGTCACGGTTTTCTCCGGAAGGAGGTCGCGGAGCCCACGTGCTGGGGCTGGATTTGGCCGTGGGTGACAGACGTCTCGCAGTGACGCAGCGACAGTTTGTCCTGCTAAGTGTCTCCGCCAAGAGCAGCAGGCGTTTCTGTATTTCTTTTGCTTTTGTGTTGGGGAGCAGAAATGGTGTCGCAACTGCATCGTTTCCAGCTCTCCTCTCTTTTCTCTCTCTCTCTCTTTTTTTGCCCCTCCTGTGTGGGTGACCTGTGGATTCTCCCTCAGGGACGGCTATGCCTCCTCTGCTCCAGGCATTCCCCGTCAGCAGAAAGCAGAGGGCAAAGGAAAAAAAAAAAAAGCCTGCCTCTATTCCATTGGTCAGAACTTAGTCACATGACCCCCTTGCTGCACAGGAGGCTGGGAACTGTAGTCTTCGCCAGCTCAGGCAGTGCTGTGCTCTGTTGTCCTGTTCACCAGTCGTGGTCTGGGCCACAGGGCGCAGCCAGACGCGCAGTGCTTGGCTCCCCTGTCAACTTTAGATCCTGGGTCCCGGGAGTCTGCAGCTCTAAGACTTTGGCCTCGTAACCCTGCACCATTAAAGTCAACAGGAAACTCCGCCTTGTGGCGCCGGCACACCGGGTTCTAGTCCCGGTCAGGGCACCGGATTCTGTCCCGGTTGCCCCTCTTCCAGGCCAGCTCTCTGCTGTGGCCAGGGAGTGCAGTGGAGGATGGCCCAAGTTCTTGGGCCCTGCACCCCATGGGAGACCAGGAGAAGCACCTGGCTCCTGCCATCGGAACGGCGCGGTGCGCCGGCCGCAGCACGCCTACCGCGGCGGCCATTGGAGGGTGAACCAACGGCAAAAAGGAAGACCTTTCTCTCTGTCTCCCTCTACTGTCCACTCTGCCTGTCAAAAAAAAAAAAAAAAAAAAAAAAAAGTCAACAGGAAAATCCCAGGGTGAATCTATGGAAATTAAGAAATGCATCATTGGCTGCTCCCACGGTCAGCCTAAGAATGAACACAACTGCTCCCTCAGGAGCCCGTGGGGGGGCTGGCGCTGTGGTGCAGCGGGTGAAGCTTGCAACGCCAGCATCCCATACTGGAGCCTGAGTTCGAGTCCTGGCTGCTCCACTTTCCATTCAGCTCCCTGCTGATGCACCTGGGGAAGCAGTGAAAGGTGGCCCAAGTGCTTGGGCCCCTGCAGCCATGTGGGAGACCCGGCTGGAGTTCCAGGCTCCTGGTTTTGGCCTGGCTCAGCTCCAGCCGTTGTGGCCATTTGGGGAGCGAATCTCACTCTCTGTCTCCCTCTGTCTCTCTGTCACTCTGCCTGTCAAATAAATAAACACATTTTTTTAAAAAGTGAATATTGAATAGTCCCCTTCACCAGGCATTGTTGTAGACGATGGGGAGCCAGCAAAGAGTAAAACAGACCCCTGCCCAAATCCATCCTCATAGCGCTGACGTCACGGGCGGGCGAGACAGCGTAAAGCAGGTAACCGCCGGACACAGAAAGCTCTGCGGTCGGTGCTAATGCCTTAGAGAAGAAATGAGGGGGATGGGGTGTGCGGGGTTAAATGGAGCGGGCAGGGGAGGCCTCCCTGGGGGGACCTTTGATGGGAGACTGGAGGGAGGTGACAGGAGCAAGGCGTCCCTACACCCGGGGGAAGAGCGTCAGAGTCAGGGCCGCACGCGAAGGTGCGGTGCTGCCGGGAGTTCCAAGATCAGGAAGGAGCCAGAGTGGCCGGGAGCCATGGCGGGGAGAGGAGGGCCAGGGTCTCCCTGTACTCCAGCAAGATCCCGCTCGTGTGTGTGAGTGTGGGTGTTTGAGTGAGTGAGACAGGCTGCAGGGGCGAGGTGGTGGAGACAGGAATCGTCCAGGCAAACGCTCTGCCCTCGTGGATTTCACATTGGGGGCGGAAGATGCAAACACACATGAAACGTGACACACCCATGAAGCACATACGACACATCTCATACACATACACACACACACACACATGCAGCCAGGCCCGCAGCCGGGCAGGGCGAGTCTGCAGGCAGGTGGCGCTGTGGGCTGAGGTCTGAACCAGAGGTGCCGCCTTGCAAAGGCCTGGGGAGAGGATGGGGGAAGTGCGCACCGTCCAGTGGCCGTGGGAGCCCCGCCCAGGATGCCGGCTGTGCGGCAGGGGCAGTTGGGCAGGGGGAGGCAGGCATCAGTCCCCAGAGGCAGGAGAGCTGGCTCTAGTGAGCGTCATCTTAGGAGACGCCGTTAATCAGCCCGTCTCGGTGGTCATTTCTTCCTCCTGCTGACTCGCTCCTTTCCGTCCCCTCTTGGGGTCCCCTGTCCCCTCTGGGGGGAGAGATTAGTTCGCCTCTAACTGCTGTGCTGGAAGCTGTGCCTTGGCTCACCCCTGCCCTGCATTTCATCGTTGTTTGGCCACAGACGCTGGACGTGAACGGCTTTGAAAGCCCTGCCCTCCACGAAGCTCCTTGGACGGCACGCTGCTTTCTCTGTCTCCCTCGGTTGGGGACCCTCTGGGGGCACTCACGCTTCCTCCCGGGCAGGGCGTTGGAGAGGCCAGGCCAGGGCTCAGCATGGAGCATTTCTCTGAATGTGGGGCGGTGGGCGGTGGGGATGCCTGGGTGGCTGGTAGATTCGTGGATGGATGAGTGGACTTGCGCATAATAGATGCATGCATGTTTGGGGTGGATAAGTGATTGGGTGGGTTGATGCCTGGGGAGATGGAGAGGTGCATGAGGGAGTAGGTGGATGGGTGGGCGGGTGGGCGGGCAGATGGACGGGTGATGTACTGACAGGCAGGCGGGTGGTGCTGTGCTGTGTTTGTGGATGCCTCTAGGCCTCATGTGTTGGAAGCTTGGACCCCTTGTGGCGATGTTGAGAAAGGGTGGGGCCTGTAAAGGTGGAACCTAGTGGGCGGGTCCCAGATGAGATGAGATCCGTGTGAACCACTTAGCAGAGTGCCTAGGACATAGTAAGCACTCCGTCATATCGTGGTTGTCACCATTGCCGCTACTCTCGCATTAGCGTGTAGTTAGGCAAAGCACGGAGCACTCCGTGCGTGGTCTCAGCATCGCTGCGGGGTCGAGTCCATCATTATCTGCATTTTAACTTGCAGCTATGATTGCTATTATTGGTTGTGACAAAAGCAGGAGTGGGCGAGAAGACTGGAGTCCAAGCTGATGGACAAATCCCTGGGCTGCCGGAGGCCTGTCTGAGCAAGGCCACAGCAAAGGGTGTTGATTTGTCCCGAGTGACAGCCACTGAGTGGTGACGTGATTTCCCTTGAGCCTTTGGGTGTCCCCTGTAACCCCTCTAAAGCAATTATTCCTACCTGGGCGCTCACGGGGGAAAGGGGGATTAATTAGCCTTGCTCGGTGCCCAGATGTGCCTGGAAATCGGAGTAGGGCATCCGTGGGGTTATAAATAAGTTACGGCTTCAAGCGGACACATCTCTTGCCAGCGTTGCCTAGAGGGGCCCTCACTGGGATTTGTGTGGATGGGTTGAGCCAGCTTGACCTCACTCAGCCTGGAAGAAAAATCTCAACGCTTCCCAACAGGACGTCTGCCCAGGAGGCGTGGGCAGAGAACTTGAGAGTGGGCTGACCTCTGGGCACCACTGGGTCCCTGTTGCCCTCAGGGAGGTTTTCACCTCCCCCGTTCCGTGAGACGGAATGGGAGCAGCGGCCCTTCTCTGCCCAGCACTCTGAGTTGTGACCGTCCTTTGGCCCTGGTTCTGTGCTTCACAAGGAGACGCGTCTGTGGGTTGAGCCCTTTGGGGCATAGTTGACAGAACGAGGACTCAGTCTGGCTTAGGTTAAAGGGGCATTTATTTCCTAGTTCACATAAGCTGGAACATCCAGTAGTGCCGCCTTCAGGCACGGCTGCATTCAGGGGCTCCAGGGACGTTTTCAGGACCTGGCATCTCCACCTCTGGGCTCCGCCTTCCCCTGTGATGGCTTCATTCCCGGGTAGCTTCTCCTCTCACGATGCAGAAAATGGTGATAAAGAAGGCCATGTGCCTTCGAATAACTTACCGTTTTTTTTTCAGTCAGGAAATAAAAATTCTAAATCAGGTATTGGGGCAGAGCCGGGGGATCGTGCCTCCGCGTGCCCGGTGCTCGGGCTCAAATCTACGCCAGGACCAGGAAGGAAATGTGACCATGGGACAGAGACTTGAGAGAGAGGAGAGCACACGCTGGCAGCTAACCGGATCCACTCAGAGCTCAAGAGGAGCCCCAGATCCGTATTTTTACATAAACTCCTCTGATGCTTCCATATTGACTCAAAATTTCAAGAACGCAGTCTGCCGACCACTGGCTCATGACCTCTGCTGCGCGGCCCTGACTGTTACCCAGGCAGCTGGACTCTGCCCGCACACCAGCCATTTCCTGTACAGCAGGAGTTGTCCCTTAATAACCAACCAGACGCTCTGTAGAGGAATAAAGACCCATGAGTGGCTACGTCTGCCCTCAAATAGACAGCAAAGAAGGGAGGCCTGGCCACGCAGGTGCACAGCCCCCTGCAAAGCCATCCCCAAAGAAACAGGATCTTATCAGCACCAGCGCGAGGGACTCAGCAAGTTCATGGGAAATGGAAGTAGAAGACCAGCTGATTTTGGTGAAAAGTTGTTTGTTGAAATCCATGCAGCTTCTCACCATATGCATTTCCAACGCACTTTTTTGTAAGAAAAGATTTACCTATTTATTTGTTTGAAAGACAGAGTGGCAGCCGGCGCCACGGCTCAATAGGCTAATCCTCTGCCTGCGACGCTAGCACCCTGGGTTCTATTCCTGGTCGGGGAGCCGAATTCTGTCCCGGTTGCTCCTCTTCCAATCCAGCTCTCTGCTATGGCCCGGGAGTGCAGTGGAGGATGGCCCAAGTGCTTGGGCCCTGCACCCGCATGGGAGACCAGGGGAAGCACCTGGCTCCTGGCTTCGGATCAGCGTGGTGTGCCGGCCGCAGCGCGCTGGCTGCAGCGGCCATTGGGGGGATGAACCAACGGAAAAGGAAGACCTTTCTGTCTGTCTCTCTCTCACTGTCCACTCTGCCTGTCAAAAAAAAAAAAAAAAAAAAGACAGAGTAGCAGAGAGAGAGAGAGAGGGAGAGAGGGAGAGAGGGAGAGAGGGAGAGATCTTCAGCTTCTGCTTCAATCCTTAAAGACCCGCAGTAGCTGGGCTGAGCCAGGCTGAAGCCTGGTGTCCAGAACTCCATTCAGGTCTCTCCCATGGGTGTCGGGAACCCAAGTACCCGAGCCATCACCTGCTGTCTCCCAGGCACATTAGCTGGAACGCTGGTTTGAAAGCAGAATAGCTGGGGCTGGAACCCAGACCCTCTGATACGGAGCTGGGCTTCCCGAACAGCAGCTTACCCAGCTGCACCACGAGGCGCACCCCTCCCATGAACCGTGACTTCCTGAAGTGCTCACACACAGACAGATCAACAGAGCAGAGTGATGACCTCGGGGAGCTTCATGTGACCAAGGAGGCCCCACAGACCCCTGGGGGCAAGGACAGATTAGTCAGAGATTTTCAGAAAACTCACTAACAGGGAAAAAGCAATCTAAACTCTCATGTAACTAATAAGTCATATAATTAATAAGTCATATAATATATGTCCTATAATTAATAATCAAAGAAGGGGAAGGGGATGACTCAGATGAAACTTTAAAAGCACACACTGTACAGCCAAAAGCAAATTACCTGGATCTCATTCAAAGAAAGGCTTTCTGTTTTACGAGGGTCACCATGGACAAAGTTAATGATAGGGGACGGAAAGGAGGAAGATATTTTCAAAGTCTAAAATCAGAAAGGGACTCAAAGTGTAGAATATGCAAAGCAGTCCAGAAAACCATGAAGAAAAAAACAAACAGGACCCAGTGGAAAAATGGGTGATTACGTGCACAGGCAACTTACAGAAGAGAACAGCACGCTGATGAACAGCGTCTCACGCATCAGTATCAGAGGCAGGCAAATCCAAACACCCTGAGTGTCACTCTGTACAAGCTGGACTGCCAAGCTCACACAACTGGATAATACCGGTTGGCAGGATGTGCAGCTGTGGAACTCCCAGGCACTACTGATAGCTGCAACCAGGATCAGGTCTGTGTAGCAGACCTGGCTGCACTTAGCTGAAAGAAGCACACACACATCCTAGGATGCATCCATTCAAAAGCTGCAGAAATCCTTTCCTTAAAATTTTATTAACTTATTTGCATTGTATTTGAAAGGGAGACACACAAAGAGAGTATGGGAGGGTGTTGGAGGGGTAGAGAGAGAGAGAGGTCTTCTATGTGCTTGTTCACTCCCCAGATGCCCACAACAGCCAGGTCTTTGTCAAGCTGAAACCAGGAACTCAATTCCTGGAGCCGTCACTGCTGCCTCCCAGGGTCAGCATCAGCAGGAAGCTGGAATTGGAAATGGAGCCAGGGCTTCAACCCAGGAACTCCAATATGGGTGTGTGACTCCCAGGTGGGTGTCTTAAGTGCTGTACCAAGTGCTCACCTCCCCAGAAGTGCCTTCTAAAAAATCTGTTTTATTTATGTGAAAGGCAGAGTTACAGAGAGGCAGAGGTAGAGAGAGAAATGTCTTCCATCCGCTGATTTACTCCCCAAATGGCCACAAAGGCCGGAGCTGGACCGATCTGAAGCCAGGAGCCAGGAGCTTCTTCCAGGTCTCCCACATGGGTGCAGGGGCCCAAACATTTGGGCCATCTTGTTGCTTTCCTGGGCCATAGCAGAGAGCTGGATGGGAAGTGGAGCAGCTGGGACTCGAACCGGTGCCCATATGGGATGCCGGCACTGCAGGCGGCAGCTTTACCCACTACGCTGCAGTGCTGGCACTTGTAGGTGCCTTCACAAAGTCGTCACACTGGCCAGAAGCCGACACGCAGGAGGAGGCTGTGGGTGCCTTCATTGTGGTGGCAGAAGTTTGGCGGTCACCCAGTTACCTTGCCGGGGGTGGACAGTGAAGAGGGGACACACAGCATCAAGGACAACCCTGCAGCTATTAGGAGCAGCAAACTGGTGTATCCACAGCAACGAGATGGATCTTAGAGAAGAATAAACAGAAGGAGCTCTGTAACACAAGGCACGGATGCAAGTTTAACAATGCACGCGGGGCGGGTGTCTGGCATAGCAGGCAAGACACCACTTGGGAGGTCCGCATGCCATGTCCGAATGCCTGGTTCAAGGCCTGCTTCTGCGCTGGATTCCAGCATTGTGCTCACACACATCCTGGGAAGCAGCAGGCGACGGCTCTAGTGTTAGTGTCTCTGCCACCCACATAGCAAACCCGGATTGAGTTCCAGGCTCCTGGCTTCAGCCTGGCCCAGCCAGCCCTGGCTGTTGTGGGTATTTGGGGGAGTGAACCAGTGGATGGAAGATTCTCTCTCTCTCGCTCTCGCTCTCGCTCTCGCTCTTGCTGTCTCTCTCTCTCTCCCCCTCCACTGTGTGTGCCTTTGCCTTTCCAATAAATAAAAATAAATAACACTTTAAAAGACTTGTTGGTTATTTAAAAAACCAGATACACACCCAACCCCCACAGTGTTTTCCAAGGACTCACACAAATGAGACAACACACAGTCAGTGCGCGTTGTAGCCCCCTGGAGGGAGGGTAGTAGGAGGCAGGCAGGGATAAAAGGGCACAAACAAATTAATAAAACGGCGGAGAGGAAGGGCATCCGGAAGGGCCCCGCGGACTGCAGAGGCTGCTCTGGCCCTCGGCGGCCGCTTGATTTCGGGCTGGGCCGAGAGGCTCCTATTCCGCCTCTGCCGACCACCCTCCAGCCAGGCACTGGGCAAGTTCTGTCTCTCGGAGCTTCGGCTTCCTCATCCGCGAGTTCCCCCGTCTGCCGTGAACCTCAGGGCTGTTTGCAGTGGGTTCTCAGCCAACCCTCGTCCCCTGCTCCTTGGCTCAGCAGAGCGGGGAAGGAAGGCACTTCTGGCCGTTCTCTGAGACAGACACTCATGCCCAGGAGTTTCCCGGTCATACAGTCGGGTGTTCCTCTCATCAGGAGACCTCTTGTGGAAATGCTCCAATCTCCTTAGCTTAGCTCCGCGGAGGGGTGGGCTGAGAGCCATGTCTGACCGCAGGAATGCCAGCCTGAAGCAAAAAGAAATCCAACTGCCGTGTCTCTCATGCTCCAACTCCAAACCACGGGAAAACCCCGACAGGGCTCCCTTAGAAATGCGGGCAGAGCCTGGCCATGCCTCCCCCTCTGCTCTGCCACCTGGAGCCCCACTGCCCTCAGCTGCCACCTGGCAAACGACACCAGCCTCCTCTCTAGCATTCCCGAGGGTGGTCTCCGTCTAACCCAGGGCAGCCTCTGCTGAGGACGTCTAAGGGCTCCCATCGCCCTCACTCAGACGAAAAGCCCGAGTCCTTGCCACACCCCCGTGAGCCTGCACGATCCCACCCTCCAATCACGATCCCTCCAGTGCCTCCATGCCAGCCACTCCCTTGTCCTGCTGTTCCTTAAGCACAACCCGTCCTCTCTCCTCCCCAGGGCATTTGCACCTGCTGTTTCCTCTGCCTGGAACTCCCTTCCCTCATTCTCTCCATGGCAGGTCTCTTCCTATCTTTCAAGTCCCTGAGAGGGCCTCCCTGACCATGCTGTGGTATGGCTGGCATCGGGGTCTCTGCACCCCATCAGGATGCACGTTCCCTTTATACCACTTGCCTGATCTGAAGCTTTTCAACTTAAGAACGCTTGCTCTATCAGCTGCCTGTCATCCTCCACTGGCCAAAGACTCAGGCCAAGGTCAAGGGCATCAGGTCACAGGTCTAGGTTTTAGTCTAAAGCCAGGAGCAGTCCTGGGGAGGTTTAAGCAGGCGAGACATGTGATCCCCCTGGATGACACGTGACAACGGTTCTGGTGGCCGTGGGGAGAGTGAGCTATAGGAGGCAGATCGAGAACAGTGAGGCCAGACGGGGGCTGCAGAGAGACAAGACTATGGTGTCTTGGATGAAGAGAGCAACAAGGGAAGTGAGAAGTGGACAGAGTGAAACTTTGTAACAGGGCTGGTGTTGCGGTGTGGTGGGTTAAACCTCTGTCTGGGACGCCAGCCTCCCACATCCCAGTGCTGGTCACCTGGCAACCCATCCGGCTCCCTGCTAATGTGCCTCAGAGACAGCAGGTGATGGCCTGAGCCCCCGAGTCCCTGACACGCACGTGGGAGACCCGGATGGAGTTCCTGGCTCCTGCCTTGGGCCTGGTCCAGTCCTGGCTGCTGTGGCCATTTGAGGAGTGAACCAGCAGACGGAAGATCAATCTCTCTCTTACTCTTTAAAGTAAATAAATCCTTTAACAATGACAATAATGGCATGTGCAACTGGATGGAAATGAAATCGCTTTATTTTAGAATTGGAGGAAAAGAGCCAGAGAGGGAAAGGCCTCATGGGAGGGCGCTGTCTTGTGCAGCTTCTCCCCTCCAGGGCAGGGGGCTCGCTGATGTGTCCCAGCCCCAGGGGAAAGACAGACGATGCGTAACAGGGGGCCCAACTGTGGCATCGTGGGGAGGCCTTGTCCACTTCTCCAGATGAATCTTCCCATTTTTTTTTTATTACTTTTCCATTTTATTTGAAAGGCGATGAGAGAGAGAGAGTGCTTCAATAGCCCTGCAGTAGCCAGGGCCAAGCCAGGAGCCAGGAGATCCATCAAGGTCTCCCTCGTGGGTGGCAGGAACTCAAGTACTTGCACCAACCCCTGGCGCTCCCGAGGGTGCCTGTTAGCGGGGAGCTGGAATCGGGAGTGGAGCCAGGACTCCGACTCGGGGCCTCTGATGCCGGATGCAGGCGTCCCAGGCAGCTTCGTGGTCACTGGGCCAACCACGGGCCCACTCTCGGGGTGTAAGTCGCTTCTGCGGTGACTCCACGACTTCCACCTCCCCCAGGAGACAGGTGCTCCCAGGGAAGAGCGGCCCTTCTCAGAGCCTGCAGGGCCTGGCACACAGGAAGCTTGCATGACCCCCTGTCCCGCCTTCCACGAGTGAGTGGCCCAATCACCAGGCTGTGTGAACCCGCTGGCTGCTCACTGCCCTTCCCTCCCCCTCGCAGCCATCACGCCCACTGCCCAGCTCCCCACTCTGGGACCCATAATTCCATCCTGGAGCCGGGTTTTAGGCTCAGAATGGAAGCCCACGAAAGCAAGGGCTGTTTAAAGCCGCCGTCCGCCCGGCCCGGCTCTCCGGCCCCCTCCTCAGCTTCCGCACTTCCCCAGAGCGCGTCCTGGTGCTGTCTGCCGCCTGTGGGCAGCTCAGCTCGCAGGGGCAGGACGTGGGTCTTTGCTCGCAGCCCCGTCTCCGACGCCTGCGTGGTGCCTTGCACGCCGTAGTTCTTAGGCTGGGCACTGGACGGAGGCAGCGGGACCGCGGCCGGGCTGCGGCTGCGGCCCAGGTGCTGAGGGCGGGACCGCGCTTCTGCCGGTGCGCGCCAGCCGCCGGCGCGCCCCGGCCGCTCCCGCAGCCCCGCCGGGCAAGCAGGAGTTAAGCGGCGTGCGCGCTTCCGACCCGCAGGTGGCGCCGTCCCGCCTCGGTGCCCGACTCCGCGCGCTCCGAAGTGCGGGACAGAATCGCAGCGCCGAGCCGGAGCTCAGCCCGACTTGTTGATCTCGCCCAGGCAGCCGCCGCCGCCGCCGCCGCCGCGAGGGCCAGAGGGGGAGGCGGCGAAGGAAGCGCCGCCCGCTCGCGGTCCTGCTCCGCGCGCCCCCCGGGCCCGCCCGCGCCCCTCGCCTCGGGGAGCGCGCCCCGGCCCCGCGGCGCCTGCAGCCCGGGCGCATTGCCTGCCCGGCCCGGGTAGGCCGAACCCAGCCCGGCCCCGGGACCGCCGCTGCCCGCGGGCGGGGGCGCCCGGGAGGCCGGGACGATGCGCGGCCCCTGGCCCCAGGAGGCGGCCGCCCTGGGGGTGAGTGTTGGGGCGGTGGCCCGCCGCGGGGGCCCTGGTGGTGGTGGTGGTGGAGGGGGGGACACGGGCCGGGGGCTTGCCTGCCGCGGCTCGGCCTGTTGGTCTGCCCGGGCTCCGCGGTTCCAGGCTGGGGGGTGGTGGGGCGGGCAAGGGCTGGGGCCTGGAGAGGCGCGCGGTCCGCATTCTGGGGCGAGGGCGCGTTCCCCACACCGCCGAGGGCTCGGGGGAACCCCCCGAAATCACCAGTGCCCGGCGGGAGGAGGGCGCATTTTGAAAAGGCCAGAACATTGAGCTCATTTCCCCGCCTCCCACCTCCCCCCACCCCTTCCGTTCCGAGCCGGAGGAAAGGCGCAGAAACCGGAGTTATAAAAAGCCATCACCAGAGAGGAGCGAGGAGGAGGAGGAGGAGGAGGAGGAGGAGGAGGAGGAGGGAGAGGGGGGGAGGGGGAGGAGGGGGCGGGGAAGGAGCCAGAGGAGGACGGAGCAGGCGGATCCTGCGGTAGAGTAGGGGGCGCAGAGGGAGGGGAGGGACCCAGGCCAGAGCCTGTGCGTCTTCACCGCTCACCTCGTTTCCGGAGCAACCTCGGGGGAGGGGCTCTGGTGGTATGGGGAGAGGGGTCGCCCCAGGACAGAGGGGCTGTCGTGAAGACCCCGTCCGTGGTGACCTCTGACAGGTGCACACCCCCAGGATTCCCCCAAACCCTTTATGGTTTAGGAAAAGCAAGCTCTCTGCCATCTCCCTACACTCCCCCCCCCTAAATTGTGATGATCTCGAATGGGGGTGTGTGCGCGGGGGGGGGGTTGGAAATGAGAACTCGTTTAAAAAAAGAAAGTTTCTCCTGCAGTGTCCCCGTCTCCCCAGTGCGGGGCCAGGTTCGGGACACGCCCGCTGGGGAGACCCACAGAGAAGCGAGTTTCAGCACTCGAAGGGGCGGACAGCGCCCCGGGCGGCCGGGTCGCGCCGGGGCTGCGGAAACCGGGGTGGGGCGTCCCCGGCTCCAGGGGCACCTCTTGGGGCTCTCTCCCCGCCCCCAAAGGCGGCCCCTCCCCGCGCGCACGGAGTGGGGCGGGCTTCAGCACCGGCGGGAAGGACAGCGCCCTGACGCCCTATCCACCCCCTGAGCCGCTTAAGCGCCGCGAAGGTCAAGGCCGGTGGGGACCCCGGTGCAGAGGCGGGGAGGGGCCGTGCCCCGCTCGCCGTGTGCTGACCCGCGTCCGCTTTCGCTTTGTGCCTCGCAGCCGTCGGGATGGAGGTGAGAAGACGGCCGTGACGCGCGCCCGCGCCCCGCCTGCACGCCAGCGGCCCGCAGCGCTCCCTGCCCCCCTCGCCCGCCGCAGCAGCGGGCCTTGCCGTCGAGTGACAGCGGCCTGGGGGGGCGGGGGGGGCGGGGGCGGCCGGACCAGCGATGCCGGCGGGCATGACGAAGCATGGCTCGCGCTCCGCCAGCTCGCTGCCGCCCGAGCCCATGGAGATCGTGCGCAGCAAGGCGTGCTCGCGGCGCGTCCGCCTCAACGTCGGGGGCCTGGCGCACGAGGTGCTGTGGCGCACCCTGGACCGCCTGCCCCGCACGCGGCTGGGCAAGCTCCGCGACTGCAACACACACGACTCGCTGCTCGAGGTGTGTGACGACTACAGCCTGGACGACAACGAGTACTTCTTCGACCGGCACCCGGGCGCCTTCACCTCCATCCTCAACTTCTACCGCACTGGGCGGCTGCACATGATGGAGGAGATGTGCGCGCTCAGCTTCAGCCAGGAGCTTGACTACTGGGGCATCGACGAGATCTACCTGGAGTCCTGCTGCCAGGCCCGGTACCACCAGAAGAAGGAGCAGATGAACGAGGAACTCAAGCGCGAGGCCGAGACGCTCCGCGAGCGCGAGGGCGAGGAGTTCGACAACACGTGCTGCGCCGAGAAGCGCAAGAAGCTGTGGGACCTGCTGGAGAAGCCCAACTCCTCCGTGGCCGCCAAGGTGAGTCTGGGGGCTGCGGGCTGCTGGCGGGACCAGGAGTGGGGGAGGGACTCTGGCCGAGTCCCCAGAGGTGAGTCCGGAGGGCATCGCACCCCTCCTCCTATCGCACCGTACGTTACACCCCTGCTTCGTTGGAGAACGTGGCTCGAGGATGGGTAAAGAGCTGCCACAGTGGAAACTAAGGGAGCACACGGAGAGAGGATGGAGGCTCGCTGGGACGGAGGAGCGCCCGGGTCCCCGTGACGTCCACCCCCAGGCTGGGGTGGGTTGCCCTGAGATTTTACTAGGCATCTCCCCAGTGAAGACCCCACTTTGCCCCGCGGAGGGAAGGCAGGCAGCTTGCGATTGTGCTTGTTGGATGTTGACATGCTGGCAGGTAGTTTTAAGGTAAGGGAGAACCCAGGCAAAGGGACTCTGTTGGGTGGGTGTGGCCATGCCAGTCGCATGCTGTCCTCAGTGGATGCCCATGGATGGGGGTCATCCCCGTCTGGATTTATTCATCTGTTGGTTAGCTTATTCTGACAGTGGCTTGGTGCGGGTTGTACAGAGGCTCTGACTGTTGGGAGAGGATGCGGGTTTCACAGTAGGAGAGAAAAATGAGGCAGTGGGGGGGGGAGGGGAGTGACCATTCAGAGTGGGCTGCCAGGGGAGGGCAGTGGCTGGGGCTTCCCGGAGGCCACTGGGGGAGGAGCCACGGCTCTGAGTCAGGCAGGGGCTGAGGGGTGCTGGGAGAGACTGGGCCCCTGTCTTCGCGTGGCCATTGTGCTGGACACCGCGAGTCAGTGACAGCACAGTGCGTTCTGGGCTATCCCAGAGGCCAGGTGAGGCCCAAGGAGGGCCCGGGAAAGAAGAGCATTGATGTGGAAATCCAGAAAGACTAAGTTGGGGGGCGGAACTCGCTCTCTGAGAGTGCGGCCCAAAATGGGGGGAGGGGTGGAGTGGGGGACGCGTGCGCGTTCAGTCTCAGCGCGTGAGCCAGGCTGGCTCGGGTCCAGCCTGGCCTTGTGGTGGGGGCTCGGGGCTCAGTGGGCTTCTCCTGCGGCAGGTTACACCCCGAGGGGACGCAGTGGGGCCTCCAGCTAGGAGAGGCCCCTGGGAGGGGCTGTGGGAGGAGCTGGCCTGCGAGGTGGGGGGAGCACTTATGTTTCTTTTCTCCATTGACCCTAAAGAGGATGTGGAACTTCCTGTGCGTGGCTTCCTCCCCTGAGGCCATGGGCTGCAGTTGGTACATAATCCTGCCCAGGTTGGGCTCCTTCTTAAGAGCGAGCCACTCACCCTTAACCGGCTTAGGATCAGCAGTTTTAGTTTGCTATTTCCAGCCCCTGACACGGGTTCCCCCACTCCACATCCCACTTAGGCCCAAACGTGACTCTACCTCCTCCCCGTTCTGTCCCACAGCCCTGAGACTGGGAGGCGGGAGTGGGAGGGGCTTGCCCTCGCTGGGAAGAAGCAGGCGAGGGGCTGTGTTGGGTCGGCATCCGGCTGCAGAGCCTGGCGCTGGGGCTCTCCGGAGGCGCTGTACCGGAATAAGCAGCCGCCCTGCTCCCTTGGGTTAATCCGCTCTCAGGGACGAGCTCCGTGACCTCTCTGCGATCCCGGGCTGGGGCTGTCAGCTCGCATTCCCGGCAGATGGACCGCCCAGGGTTTTTTGCAGCCAGAGCTGAAAAGGGGAGGCAGGCAGGCTCTTTGGCTCTGGGCGTTGAAATCCTGGCTGGCGCCGATCACCTATGGTGCACAGGATGTGATAACACACATCTCCATAAACAGTGAGGCTCAGAGAGGCTAAACACCTTGCCTAAGGTCACACAGCAGGCAACGAAAGTGGCTCAGTGCCCTGCTCTCCCTCCCGCGATGATGAACTGCCGCAGGCTGCTTCTCCTCCCCCCTGCTTTCCACTCTTGCCCCCTGCAATCCATTGCCCACTCGGCAGCGGCAGCCAAAGTGAGCTTTTCACAGTGTGAATTGGACCACATTATTCACCTGCCTAGCATCCCCCGGAGGTTCCCATCATATCTAGAATGAAGCAGAGTCTTCGGCATGGTCCACGAGGGCCTGTGGAATCTGGCCTCCTGGGCCTGTCTGAGCTCACCTCTTCCACTCTCTGGTTCACTCGGTTTGGCCCCCATTGGCCTCTGCCGTCCCCTAAACTGGCCAGAGTTGTTCTACCCCCGGACCTTTGCACTGGCTGTCCCTGCTGCCTGGGTTCTTTTTCCAGATGGTCCCCACAGCCGCCCCTTCTCCTCATTCCTCACTGGAGCAGGTCCTGCTCCATTCCCCTGTCGCACAGGGTCTTTCCTGCATAGGCCTTCAGCACCTTTGGGAATACTGTTTGCTTCCTGTTTCTCTGGTTCACACCCACAAGAATGCGAGCGCCAGGAATTACAGTCGCTGCTCTGTTCCCAGCACCCACGGCACAGAGGCACTGCACCTAACTCCGTGTGGTGACGATGAATGGACCCAGCCATGAGTCAGTCACTTGGGGACCTGTCACTGCCTCCTCACTGTCCACCTGCGACCCAGACCCCTGTGCCGCCGGCCCCTACTTCGCCTGCCGTCCCCCCAGCCTGGGCGCCTCGCTCGCACGTCAGAACAGCAGGGCCCGGGGAACTTTGTCCAGACTGCAGATTGGGAGGGGTCAGTGGAGGATCATTTCTGGATGGTGTGGGGGCAAAACCGCCCATCTCTCGTTTGTTTAAGAGCAAGGGGGGGACCTGGGCTCCAGGCTCAGCCCTTCTGCCTCCCCAGTTCTCCTCTGTGGCCCCAGCATCTCACCTGCAAAATGGCATTGCGAAGCCCCCTTGCAAGGTCATCCCGAGGTCTTGTCGGTTAAAAGGTAGCTCAGTGCCTAGCGCATCACAGGCGGGGCTCGCTGGGATGAACGCCAAGGAGTGGAGTCCTTTTCCCCAAGCTGGGTGGGCTGAGCGGCCACAGGCCCTTTCTTTCTGATAGCGGCAAGCCGATCCCGTGAATAATTGATGGGCCGTTCTGGCAGCTGCGAGACAGACCAGAGCACCGGCCCTGGGCCTCACCGTCAGGGGAGCGAAAATCAAAACCCATTAGGCAAAGGCAGCGTGATTGATTCTTGTTTGGAGGACGGGGTCAGCCCCGTCGGGGTGGCAGGACGGCGGGCCGGGGCCACCACTGGGTTTCCGCTTTCCCGGAAAGCGTGTCGGCCTTTCTCAGCGGGAGAAGTCGCTTCCAAGGCCTGGCGTGGCTGCCTTCCCTGGAAAGGCCACAGGGTTAAAGCCCCAGACAACCGCTCCTCCGTGAGCCTGGCCCCGACCAGTGGTGGTTGGGATCCGCTCGCTCACCGAGATCCCTCCAGCAGCCCCTCGCCAGCGTGCCACTGCTTCAGGCAGCAAGTAAGAGACGAGAAAACTCGAAGGCGCTTCATAAAGGAGGGAGACGCGTCCCCTCCCACAACACGGGGCTTCACGTGGCTGGATCGAGTTGAATGAGTTCAGTGATGCCATCAGGATTCTAGACTCTTTCCATCCCTCAGCTCCGCCAACTCCGGCAGTTGGCTTGGTTCTCAAGCTGGCTGCCTCCTGGTACAAGGCGGCTGCCTGGTTCCAGCCTCTAGTGCAGACACAATGAGGTCCAGCGCATGAAGCAGGACATGCCCTCCGATGAGCCATGTTCTTCTTCTGAGAGGAGAGCTTTCCCCAGGAGCCCCTAGCCGACTTCTTTTTAAATCCAAAATCATCAGGTCACACCCTCACGCTCTAGCCGCAGGGGAACCCGGGATGGCAAGTGTTTGGCATTTGGGGCGTGGATTTGATGAGTGCTGTGGAGATGTTTTTACACAAGAGGAGTGGAGACTCGGGTGCCGTCACTGACCCAAGCTCACACGGCCCCCCGCTCAGGAAGTGATTGTTGAAGGAACGGAAATGGCAGAGGCAGGATTTGAACCCAAGTTTGTGTGGCTCCTAAGCCTGTGCCTCCGGGTCCTGGAGTTTCGGGTGGGTGAGCCAGCTCCGGGCCTAGGCGAGCTCACTGCCCGCACGCAGCCCTTGGGGCCGTTTGGACGACTCGGTGAGATTTCAGATGGGAACACAACTTGCACCGGGAAGGCGCTTTCCTGAGGAAGAATTATTCTTGCCGTAGCTCTTATTATCCCTGTGTCCAAAGCGGGGCGGCCCACTGTTAGGGGCAGTGGCCAGGCTTCTGCCTACACAGATCTGTTTGAGAGTCACCTCTGAAGCTCAACTGCCAGGGGTCCTTTCCCGTCTCATCAAGGCTCGCCAGGAACGTGACCTCGGGCAAGCTCCTCTGAGTCCCAGCTCCCTCATCCGGGAAATGGGACTGATCATGGGGGCAGCCGTGGAGGGCCGCTGGGGAGGAGTCCTTGGCAGGAGCACCTCATCCTGAAAATGGTGGTGTGGCTGGGGCTGCATCGCTGAGCCCCTCTCAAAGCTGCAGCACCGGCCACCCGCGTGGACGGCAGCGTGGGCTCACTGCCCCATGGTGCTTTGGGATTTCGTGTCTCTGGGGGGATGAGGCTTCTGCTTCCTGAGCTGGGGGGATGCGGGGACCAACTCGGAATCCCTGGCCCCGTCAGTGCTCTGGGCTGGCCACACATCTGTCAATCCAGGTGCCTGTTTTAGCCCATGGAAATCCTAGGAGGACCTTCCAGAAGTTCATGGAAAAGGTGTATTGTGAAAGACGTAGGCATGGGTTTCAGAATTTATTTTGCAAAATTAACTTCCCCTGAACTTTGTGGAGCCCCCTTCCCATGGCAATGACTCGGAGTCCTGGCTGTGGGGTCACAGGGATGTGAGTTTGAATCCCGCCATCTCTTTTCCTGGCTGAGAACTTTGTACAAGCAGCTGCGTCAGCCATGGCCTCCTAGCCTGAGAGTGAGGGTGGGGATAAAGCCCACCCCACAGGGTGGTCGGAAGGGGTCAGTAGGGGAACGCACGTGTCGGGCTGAATCCCAGGGCCCCATTGAGAAAGGGCAGCCCACAGCAGGGGCCCAGGCTGCTTCGTGACTTGCCTGTCTGTGAGAGATCAGGGACCAGCCCCAGGACTTCTGACTCCACCCCCTGCCCCCATCCAGGCTCAGGGATCTTCTCCTTGCTCCGGGAGAATTGACCGTGATCGTATCTTGCCAGCTGGTCTCTCCAGGGTTTTGAAAGGCTTTGATGGGCTGGAGAAGGAGAAAATGCTTAGTAAGGAAAAACGCTGGCCAAAAAGGAGCAGTTTGACCAAAGCTTAATTAACTGGAAGAGAAGAAGCACGCATTAGGCACCAACTCGATACCCAGCACTTTGTGCACTGCCCATCATCGACAGCGTTGTGGACGGGCACCCTGATCTTAGAGCCGGATCGTCCGCTCATCATGTGGTTTGGGGCCACCCGCTGCGGCGTCCTGGGCCCTGGTTCCTTGAGCCAACAGCAGTCCCGGGCAGCAGCAGCACTTGTTCTGCCACGTGAGCACTTAGAACTGGGCCAGGCACAGAAAGCCCTCAGCCACTGTCCGGTTGTTTTCTGTTTTGTAATTGTCATCACATGGGCTCCTTTGCAAGGAGTGATTGTTCTTATCACGCGAGGCCTGCGTGGTGTGAGCCTAGCGGCCAAGAGAGTCCAGTGGAAGCAGGGAGCTTGCGCCCGTCCTGCCCCCCTGGCCGGGGCGAGGGGAAGGTGTAGACGTACTGTGCTCCTCCTTCTTTTCCCTGTCTCACGTGTCTCCTCTCCCACCAGGGGTTTCTGGGATGACTTCCCACACAAACCGCTCGTACTCAGATCCTTGTCTGAGGAGATGGCCATGGAAAAACCTTCCAAAGAGCTGTGCAAAACTTCATTTCACCAGCCGGTTCTGGTGTTGTGGTGAAGCTAAGGAGGTGTCTTACCGCCAAGCCCCTGTGAGGGATTGCCTTCAGACAGGAAATGCTGGAGCCGGCTGGCTGGTGCCATCAACAGCCACAGCGACAGCACCACTCTGAGCACCGGTCCACAGCCGGCACCGTGCACAGGGTCTTCAATGCACTGCCGTGTTGGATTTCCACGGTCTCCCTGTTAAGGAGGCATCATTATCCTCATCTCACAGTTGAGGCCCAGAGAGGGGAAGTGGTTGGCCCAGGGTCACGCAGCAAATGGGAAGGCGAGACGGATGCTACCCAGGATTCCCTAACCGCCAAGTCCATGACTTTGGCCTCCAGGAAGTGTGGAGTGAGGTCCAGGATGCCGTCCCCAGGGCTGGGGAAGCACGGAGAGGTGACACATCTGTCCCTGGCTCCCAATCCAGCCTGGCTTTGCCCCCAGAGGCTGCTGGATGGGGCTCTTAGAGATGCAGGTTTAGCACCGGGCAGGGTTTTCACAGAACAACGAAATGCTTGAGGTCTACAGTCTCCCTAAGGTGGGGCACTCCTGGTGTTCGTGAAGTGGACATGACCAGGTAGGGCTGGGGCCAGGAGGAACACCCTAGCCCCCATCTGGGGGGTGCGGGGGTCAGGGTGTTAACACCCAGGGTGCCAATTTTCCTTATATGCCCCCCAGATACCAAGGAAGACATGGTGTTGACTTGTGAGACGTCTCCCGTATCCGGGTGTGGTCAGGGCTCAAGCCGTGCCTTTGCTGCTTCCTGGCTGTGTGGCCCCAGAGGTACCCTCTCCTCAGTGAGACCTCACAGGGCGGGGCTCCCAGCCCTGGCTGCGCACTGGGCTCACTTCCGCTTGGAAAACGCCCAGGCCTGGGTCCCTCGGCTGAAACACAGCCCCTGGGAGGTTTTCTAGAACTTAGGGTAAGATACACACAACCCAAACGTCAGCATCGCGACTGCTGTCATCCTCTGGTTCAGGAGAGTTAAGCACAGTCACACTGCCGTGCCGCCAATTCCAGAACTTTCCACCTTGCAAAATGGAAACTCCGTCCCCACGAAACACCTGCCCATTCCTGCCCCAACCTTGTCGTCCAGCCTTCTGCTTTCTGTCCATGAACTTGACTCTTCTGTGAGTGGAATCACAGCCCTTTTGTGACCTTTTGTGACCAGCTCATCTCAGTGTCGTGTCCTCAGGGTTCACCCGTGTTGTAGCGTGTGTCAGAATTTCCTTCCTTTTCAAAGGCTATGCAGAGGCCACATACGGTTCACCCGTCCATCCGTCGATGGGCACTCGATTGCTTCTTCCTTCGGGCTGTTGTGAGCGATGATGCTGTGAACATGCGTGTGCAAGCGTCTCTTCAAGCCATTGCTGTCAGTGCTCTGACTGTGCACCCTGACACGGAACATGAGCGTTCTATTTTTAATTTTTTGGGGGAACTCCTTGCTGTTTTCCTAGTGGCTGTGTTATTTTGTGTTCCCGTCAACAGCGTATTGGCGTTCCAATTTCTCCATAGCCTTGTCAATATTTATTATTTTCTATTTGGGGTTTTAGTATATATATACATATATATATATATATATATATATATATGTATATACACACACACATTAAATTTTTATGTATTTACTTGAGAGAGAGAGAGAGAGTGCATGTCCATCTGCTGGCTCAGCTCCCAAGTGGTTGCAATGGTCAGGGCTGGGCAGGGCCTGGGACTGAGAGCCAGGAGCACCGTCCAGGTCCCCCATGTGCATAGCGGAAGCCTTCACCCCTGCTTCCCAAAGGGCTGTGTTAGCAGGAAGCTGGAGTCAGGAGCTGCAGGCGGGAATTGAACCCTGGACCCTGATGTGGCACCTGGGCATCCGAACAGTTGTCTCAACCACTGACCAAGCTCCTGCTCCCGGTTTCTTTGTTTGTTTTGTTTTCTAGAAATTAATTTCCAAAATGGCAGACACACCACACTACAGAATTTTATTTTTTAAAAAAAGATTTATTTATTTATTTGAAAGGCAGAGTTAACAGAGACAGAGAGGGAGAGACAGAGAGAGAGAGAGAGAGAGAGAGAGAGGTCCACCAACTGCTGGTTCACTCCCGAAATGGCCACAGCAGCCAGAGCTGGGCTGATCCGAAGCCAGGAGCCAGGAGCTTCTTCCGGATCTTCCGTGTGGGTGCAGGGGCCGAGGACGTGCGCCATCCTCACTGCTTTCCCAGGCGCATTAGCAGGGAGTTGGGTTGGAAGTGGAGCAGCCGGGATTTGAGCCGGCGCTGCAGGAAGCCCGTCCTCGGGGGTATGATCTGCATCTCCCTGATGGCCCCATGCCTGTTGGCCGTTTGTCTGTCTGCTTCAGAGAACGGCCTGCTCGAGTCCTTTGCCCATCTCCGAGCTGAGTGACTTGGTTTTTCTGCCTCTGTGCTGTCTGTGTCGGTTCTCTGTTTTCGGGACTCGACCCCCATGTCAGATACAAGATTTGCAAATACACCCTCCTGCTCCCCAAGTCCCCTTCTCAGTCTGTCGATGGTGGCCTTCGAGGCACAGGGGTCTTATCTTGATGAAGTCTGATCTGTGCATTTTCTCTTCTGTTATCGATGCGTTTGGTGTCACATTGCCAAATCCATGTCATGACGCCTCTGTCCAGTGTTTTTCTTTTTTTAAAGATTTATTTTTATTTATTTGAAAGACAAAGTTACAGAGAGAAGTAGAGACAGAGAGAGAGGTCTTCCATCCGCTGGTTCACTCCTCGGTTGGCCACAATAGCCAGAGCTGCACTGATCTGAAGCCAGGAGCCAGGAGCTTCTTCCCGGTCTCCCACACAGGTGCAGGGGCCCAAGCACTTGGCCCATCTTCTACTGTTTCCCAGGCCACAGCAGAGAGCTAAATCGGAAGTGGAGCAGCTGGGACTTGAACCAGTGCCATATGGGATGCCGGCGCTGCAGACGGCAGCTTTACTCCTGTTTTCTTTTAAGAGTTTCAGAGCTTCTGAGCTTCCCTTTTGATCTGTGGTGGAGGGTGGGTGGGGGGGTTAAGGGACCAATTGCTTTTCTTGGCGTGTGGCTGTCCCATTTCCGAACACTGTGCTGTCCTGAGTGTTCTGGGCAGCCCTGGAGAGCCCAGCCACGGAGGACGGCCGTGGGTTGCTGAGGATCAGAGCCGTGTGGTGCGTGGTGCTGGCACCCACTGTACCCACGGTTGTCATTGTTGGCAGCAGTGGACAGCCCCCAGCACACCCAGCTCTGTGCCACCCTTCCTCTTCCACACGTGCGAGGGAGTGACACACACGAGTGATGCGTCCAGAACCGGACCCCTTCTCAGCACCTCCCTGCCACCTCCCTGCCCCTCCTGTGCTGCCGGGACTCCCGCGGGAGGTGCCTCCTGTCGGCTGCTCCCGCCACCTGCCCCGTGGTCTCCCCACTCCCCCCCACCCCGCTCAAAGCCCTCCTGGGCTCCCATCTCAGAGAAAAACCCAAATCCCCAGCCTGGTTCCCCAGCCCTCTGATCGGCATCTCCCTTCTCTCCCCAGCACCATCCCCACCAGCCTCCGCCCGCAGGACCGCCCGGCTCTTCCTGACCCCCAGGGCTCCCTCCTGCCCGGGGCCTTTGCACGGCCGTTCCCCTGCACCGTCCAGGTCTTAGCTCGAATGCCCTTCTCAGCAAGGCTGGCCCTTAGCCCTGGCCCGGCCCCACAGCATGGCGCTGCTCAGCCATGTCGTCCTGTCTCTCCCCCACCGGACAGAAGCTTCGAAGGGCTGGGGTTTTGTCTGTTCCCTGTCGTGGTTTCGGTGCCTGGATCAGTGCAGTGGAGCAGGACTGGAGATGTGTGCTGTGTGAAGGATGTTGTCCGAGGATACGATGTTGGGAAAGGATTTTCTTTACAAAGTCGGGGCCTCCCGCTGTCGCACCACTGGACACCCGATGCTCCGCCGCCACCCTGGCCACGCTCTCCGTGAGGAAGGTGCCTGGTTTTCCGGCCAGTCTGGCCCTGGACCTTAGCACGTGTGATGAGTGGGGACAGACAACTCTTTGCTGGTGGCAGGGCAGTGGCGGGGGTGCTGTCCAGTGCCCTGCAGGGTGGCAAGCAGCACCCTGGCCCCCACGCACTGCCTGGTGCCTGGAATGGGCAGAGAAGTTAGGGGTGCCCGGCTGCCCGGGATGCTGCATTTTCCAGGCAAGGGGAGATGAGGGCTTGGAAGTGGGTGACGTAGGTGAGTCAGAGGAGGGTGGCTGGATGGGGGATGTGTGTGCCGTGGGGGCAGGGCAGTCCCTGGGAAGCCACAAACCCCTAGCCTCCATCAGTGGCCACAGATGCCCAGTCTGTTTAATGGGTCTTGGCCCTGGCTGATCTTGAGCTGTGAGTTCTTGGGTCAAGTGGCTCTGTTTCCTCATCTGTAAAATGGGTCTAATCCCAGCTCTGGTCATAACGAACAATAACAACCAAACCAGGGGACTTCAAAAAGTTCATGGAAAATGGAACCAAAAGATAAGCTGGTTTGGGTGCAAAATAACTTGGCAGTCCATGCGTGGATTCATCCTGTGAACCTCTTGAAGATCCCTCGTGTAAGAGCTGGAACGGACGGACTGAGCGCCGGGCTCTGCCCTGGGTGCTGGGGACACAGCAGAAGACCAAGCAAAGACCCCGGCCCCGTGGCACTGATATCCAGGAGGTGAGGGGGCAGAGCGGGGATGAGACTTTGCTTTGGAGCCGTTGACTCTTAGAGACGCAGACGGACGCGTCTGCTGGGGGGAGAAATGACAGGGCCTGGCAGGTGGTGCTGGGCGGGGTTGGCGGCAGAGGGGGCGGGGCTTGGGGCGGGGCTAACAGGGTGCTCAGGAGAGGTGCCAGTCACACAGAGACCTGCAGGGAGGGGTGTGTGGACATCGCAGGTGGGGAGAGAGCCGCATGTGCTAAGACCCCGGGGCAGACTCAAGGACCGTTCAGGTGGCCAGTGTGGCCAGAGCGGAGTGAGGCCAAGGGAGGCGGGGAGGACGCGAGGTCCGAGGGGTGACCCTGTGGGCCACTCGCAAGCCTTGGTCTTTCCTTGGAGCCCCTGAGCCTCCGCCCTGGCCTCCCTGCCTCCAGCACCCTCTGCAGGGCACCCAGAGCCATTTTCCACGGATGTGATCAGCTCCTGTCAATCACCCACTCCCAGGAACTTCTGTGGCTCTGGCCGCCCCGGGGTAAGGGCTGAGCTGCTCAGCCCAGCCTTGAGGACCCAGCCAACCTCCCCCACCCCCATTCAGCTCCTCTCCTTCCCTCTGAGACCAGCACCCCCACCTTTCTGCCTTCCCCCCGGTTCTGCAGCCCTCCCTGGTCCTGCACCCACTTTCCCCCACCTGCCACCTCCTCCCTGAAGCCTTCTTTGACTGCCACCACCACCCACACCCACTTCCCTCCCCAGGGCTCCAGAACCCTGACATTCAGACCTGGAACAGCAGTGGCAAATCGCGCACATTAGGTTGTGAGTTGTTCTGCGGATGCCAGGCCTGGCCTACAGGGAGAGACGAAGGCGCTCGGCCCGCCTCCCCGGTTCAGCGCCCAGCTCAGCCACTTTGGAGCCGTGTGTCCTTTGGGGGAATGGCTTCACTTCCCTGGGACTACAGTTCACCTGCCTGAGATTTCGGGAGCCTCACAACAACCGTTGATACCGTGACAGTTCTGTGTGAGGTTACTCTTGCAGTTCTGTGCTAGCAAACGTTTGCTGAGTGAATACATGAGCACACGGGACGATCTTGTGACGTTTGGTCTAAGGAGCCTCCCGAGTGTAGCCTCTCCTTCTACCTTCCTTGTCTCTCACCCGCCTGCTACCTAAGCACTCGCTGTCTGCGCTCCATTCACAGAGGGGAGAAACGATGAACTTGGACACATGAGATATCCCCTCCCACACCGGCCACTCCACCCTTGCTCCACGGTGAGACTGGTGTCTACCGTAACGGCTCACCGTGGGCTGGGGGCAGACACCGGCTCTGAGCGGGTGACACTGCCTCGGCTGAGTCTACACCGTCATTGCCTCCGCCAGGTAACGGACCTGGAGTCAAACCGCACCTAAAAAGAAACTGTCACGGTTCACTCATTGCAACCCACGGCCCGTCTCTGAGTGTTTCAAGGCCGGTGCTTCGGGGGAGGAGGGGCTTGACCTTGACCTTGGCCAGCCTCTTGGAGTCTGTAGACCCAACTGTAGCAAAGAGGGAGCTGGAGATGGCCCCACAGTGACGGATGAGAAGCAGAATGAGGGTGGAGCAGAGGCTGGTGGGCCAGCCTTCCTCTTTTTTAAAAAATTTATTTATTTACTTGAAAGCCAGAATTATAGACAGAGAGAGGAGAGGGAGAGACAGAGAGAGGTCTTCCATCCTCTGGCTCACGCCCCAAATGGGTGCAATGGCTGGAGCTGTGCCAATCTGAAGCCGGGAGCCGGGAGCTTCTTCTGGGTCTCCCACATGGGCAGGGGCACAAGGACTTGGGCCATCTTCTACTGCTTTCCCAGACTACAGCAGAGAGCTGGATCAGAAGAGGAGCAGCCGGGTCTCAAACTGGTGCCCATATGGGATGCCGGCATTGCAGGCGGTGGCTTTACCCGCTACGCCACGGCGTCAGCCCCCAGCCTTCCTCTTGCCCATCGCGTGTCTGCAGTCACCACCGTCCCCTTAAAGAGGTCGGCTGCTCTCTCTCCTTTGCGGCAGTGGCCGTGTGTGCCCGTTTGTCCCCTGCGCTAGTGGCCGAGTTGGATCAGCCCATCCCTCCCGTCCTTGGGACAGTGTTGTCCACGTGGCTTCCTCTCTAGGTGTCTCCGGCCCGTCCAGCCTCACGAGGGCTTGTGCGCCTGCTTCCGGGACCTGTTCCAGGGCTGCTTGTTGTTCCTGGGACAAACACGTAGGGTGCGTTCCTCTAAGCCAGGCGTGGTGCCGGGTGCAGGAGAAGCCACCGTGTATCTGTTAGCCAAGATGCTTTTGGCTGCAAGTGACCGAAGTGTGGCTCAAAGGGATTTCAGCAAAGATCTAACTGAAAAGCCCTGGGTCAGATACGGCTTCAGGTCCGATGGGATCCAGGCACATAAACGTGGCGTTAGGTCTCAGGCTCAGCAGGATCCGGGCTGCTTCCCACAAGCCCCTGCGTGCCCCGGTCTCTCAGCAGGGCCTGGGTCACCTGTCCACGGGGTGGGACAGACAATGGCAGAGAAGTGATTCTCCCAGGAAACATGGGTGCGCCGCCACCAAGAGAGGGGAGGAGAAAAATCGTCCCCACGTTTCTGTCCCGCTGGAGGGAGAAAGGCTTTCAACCAACGGAAGGGACAGTCACAGCGAGTGCACGTGTGCTCCGTGCGGCAGAGCCGGGTGCGTGGCCAGAGCTGTGGCCGCGGCGGGATTCTCTGGATCCGAGTCCTCCTGAGCCGCCGAGGCACTCTGTCCGCCCCTCTCGTTGTGTTCTAGTTCCTTCTCAACTCGCCTCATCATCGGCCCAGAGTAAGCTGGACGCTCCCCAAGCCTGGGACGGGGTCCGGCTCATTCCTGTGTCCTAACACGGGCGGGTGGGCTGTGTGATTTGTTAACAGAGTTTTACTGGAGCGCAGCCCGGCCCTGTCGTGGACAGCTGCTGGGAGACACGTGGCGCCAGGCTTAAAACACGCGTGGTGTCCAGCCCTTTGCGGGGAGGGTTTGCCACCTGGGTTCTGAGGTTGTCTTCAGGCTTGGTGCTGGGAGGGAGCAAGGGAGACACTAGCCGGGTGCCCTGTGCACGGCTCTGAATCTCTCTGGGGCCGCTGGGGCCATGTGTGACCGGGCCAGCCAGCTCCCCCCTCACGCTCCTGGTCCCAGCCGTCCAGCACCCCCTCAGAGGGGCCCTCCCTGGCCTTGAGTGGCCTGTTTGGACCGGGTGGCATTTCTGCTGTGTCCACGATACAATGCCTCTCTGCTGTGGTCTGAGTTCAGGCCGCCCCCGTCTACGCCAGCATCTCCCTCCCGTCCACACCAGCGTTTCCCTCCCGTTCTGGGAGGGGAGGAGCTCTGGCTTCTATGTCATCCCGACACTGCCTCGCGTGCACCACAGGACCCTGGGCAGACCCTGCCTCTCTTCGGCCTCAGCATCTTCATCTGACAATGGGCATGATGGTGTCACCCAGCAGGGCTACCGGAAAGACCAGGGGACTCACCTGAGCTTCTGCGCCCTCGCCACCAGGCTGAGCGCAGTGGCTCTTTCCTTCCCCCTGCCTTTGCTCAGAAAAGCCCTCCCCACACCTCACCTTAACCCAGCCCCTGATGCAACTGTGCGGGCTCGGACTTGTCCAGGTTGGCTGTGCCCTGGAGTAGCTGGGGGAGCCAGGGGTTAGACCCTGCCCCCGCCATCTCCATCACATGCCCCCATTCTCTGATGGGCACCGATGCTTCTCTCTAGGGTGCCACTGCCAATCCCTGCTGTAATGTCGGGATCCTTGCTGGCCTCGTGGCTGGGAGGGCTGGCCGAGCAGAGGGCTGGTGTAGCAGGCACCCAGGGCGCTGGAGGGGAAGCCCATGGTGGCCATGTGATCGAGACCTGCCACAGCCGGCATCCTGGAGGGTGGACAGCTGGACATGGGGGCCCATGGTCAGCCCTGGGTGGGCAGGGAAAGGTCCCAGCCAGAGGAGGGACGATGACCTGATTGACTGGACTGGCCATGGGAGGTGAGGCCACAGACTTAACGAGCAAAGTAAGTAGGGCAGAGGTCAAGTTCTCGGGAAGCGTCTTAGCGTCCTGGGGCTCAGTCACTGACCCCCGATAGTCCTTCTCAGGTGGAGGAAGCCGATACTGTGGCCGGAGGCCTGAGCCTTACGGGGGAAGGCCATTGACCAGGAGCCCATTAGCCGCTTCTCCAGGGACGTCGCCCCTCCCCACGCGATCATCAGACCAGCAGCTGGGTCTTTGCAGCTGTCAGCTGCTCCCTCAACTCCAGGACCTGTCTTTGGGCCAGAGCCTGCCTGTGCCAGGGCTGACACTGGCCCTGGAGGTGCTGGACCCGGCTGGGCCCCCTCCTGGACAGCAGTCTGCACACGGCCCAGGGGGTGGCAGGGCGGGAGGTGGTGGTCTTCGCCCTGCTGAGCCCCCATGGCACAGCAGTGAGCTAAATGCACTGACGTTCTTAAAAGTGGAGTTATTTTCCCTTTATAGGAGGAGGGGGAGAGAGAGTGGAAAGAGAGAGAGAGAGAGAGAGAGAGAGAGCTCCCGTCTGCTGGCCCGCTCCCCAAATGTCTGCAACAGCCAGGGCTGGGCCCGCCCGAAGCCAGGGACCACTTACTCAATCCGGTCTCCTATGCAGGTAGCAGTGACTCAAGTACTTGATTGTCCCCTGCTGCCTCCCAGGATGTGCGTCAGCGGGAAGTGGGGTCAGGAGCAGAGTGAGGGCTCCAGCCCAGCAATCCGATCCGGGGCACGGATGTCCCAGGCAGCGTCTTAATGCACCAGGCACCCGCCCCATAAAAGCACTTTTTGCACTAAAGCAAATAAGCACGTAAAACTACAGGGAGGTTTTCCAGACTGGCTGAGGGGGTCACTGGGGGCACAGTGTGTTGGGCTGGAGCCCCTGGCAGGGCCAGCTGCAGATGTTGTGGGTGCAAAACAGAAGGAAAATGCAGCCCCTTGTTCAGAAGTGGGAAGATGGCGGCGGCCGAGCGCTAAGCCGGCTGTGGAGCCCTCCTAAGGTCACTCTGTGCATGAGGCCGTGAGACCAGCCCTGCCCTGGGCACAGTGACTCCGATGCCCCTCGGTCCCAGGGAGTCTGCCCGATAAAAGGGCCCGTCGTGCTTCTGCCCAGGGACACGGGGGCCAGAGCCAGGGGGCCACAGGGGCCAGGCAGGCAGTCAGCAAGGGCAGTGGCAGCAGCCAGCTCAGTGGGAGCGCCCGTTCACTCCCGGCCTCAACCTCACGGAGAGCAGCAGGGAGGGGCGGGGCCCGTGGAAGCTGGGGCGCACGGTCGAAGTTCCCGGCCCAGCCAGCAATCTTAGTTTTCATCTGAGACCTCTCAGTTTTTCAATGTTGGAAAATAATTTTAAAACATTAGAAACACTTGGATGGGCCAAGCAGAACCTGTCTGGGGAACACATGCAGTCTTTGTCTTTTTTTTTTTTTTTTTTTAATTTATTTGAAAGGCAGAGTTATAGGGAGAGAGATAGATCTTCCATCTGCTGGTTCACTCCCCAGATGGCTGCAATAGCCAGGGCTGGACCAGGCTGAAGTCAGGAGCCAGGAGCTTCATCCGCATCACCCACGTGGGTTCAGGAGCCCAAGCACTTGGGCCATCCCTTGCTGCTTTCCCAGGTGTATTAGCAGGGAGCTGGATCGGAAGTGGAGCAGCCAGGACTTGAACCAGCGGCCACAGGGGATGCCGACACTGAGGCAGTGGATTCACCCACTATGCCGCAGCGCCGGCCCCCAGGGGTTCAGGTTTTGATTCAGATTCAGATGACTATGAGTGGGAGTCATTCTGGCCTCTGAGGCCCTCCCACCCACAAGTGGGGAGAGGGCAGAAGCCACAGGTGTCCTGTATGAGGGTTCCCCAGAGAAACAGACTCAGTAAGATAGATAGAGGATAGGTCCATAGATAGGTAGATAGATGGATGTTGATTTTTTTTGAAGATTTATTTTATTTATTTGAAAGGCAGAGTGACAGAGAGAGAGAGAGATCATCCATCCACTGGTTCACTCCCCAGATCATCCACTGGTTCACTCCCCAAATGGTCACAATGGCTGGAGCTGGGCCAGGCCAAAGCCAGGAGCCAGCAACTCCATCCTGGTCTCATATGTAGGTGCAGGGGCCCAAGCACTTGGGCCATCCGCCACTGCCTTCCCAGGTGCGTTAGCAGGGAGCTGGATTGCAAGTGGAGCAGCCGGGACTCAAACCAGTGCTCTGATATGGGAACACCAGTGTCACAGGTGGTGGCTTCATCCACTGGACCAAAATGTTGGCCTGAGACTGACTGATTTGTTTGACGAGGAGCTGGGTCACATGATTATAGAAGCCGAGAAGTCCCTGAGTCTGGAGACCTAGGGAAGCCGGTGATGTAATTCAGTCCAGTCCAAAGCCCTGAGGACCAGGGACCCAGTGGTGGCCGTCCCAGCCCCCGGCAGGAAGAGACCGTGTGCCCATTCCACAGGCAGCAGGGCCACAAACGACTCCACCCCCACCTTGTACATTCAGCCCCTCAGCAGAGGGGGCGACGTCCACCCACCGTGGTCTACCTTGTCCACCCACAGCCACAGCCAGAGGAGGATCACCGGCCACCCCGGCACAGCCACCTTGCACACGATATCACCCATCCCATCCGTCTCCCTTTGCTAATTCCTGGCATCGGGCAGCGCCCAGGGCGGCAAGTTCTTCTTGCATGAATGACTGTCCCACCAGGTGGGCCTTGGTTCCCGCCACCAAGGCAGTTTGTGCCTGTGGATGTCCACATGAGTTAGGGAAATTCAAGGTAAAACCTGGTGCGTTCCAACCAGAGCGGTCCTGAGTCATCAAACTGGATTGACTCCAAGCCCCAGCTCCTCATCCGGAAAATGGAAATTATAGATTCCTGGGTGGTCCGGAGAGTGGAGTGAGATAAAGCAGTAGAGCCCTCGGCCAGGGGCCTGCGTGCAGGGTACCCCATACTATGGGCCGCTTCGTCTTCATCATCGCCTGGGCATGGGGCTGATGGGGGGGGCTGTGGGCCCGTGGAAATTCTTGAGTCAGACTGAGCTGCGCAAGCTTGCAGGGAGCCTGGGCTGGCTGGCCGCGGTTCTCAGGTGAGCTTAGGGTGCCCAGATTCTGGGCTTCAGACCATCGTGCGAGGTCTCAGCTGTGGGGTCAAGGTCGGAAGGCGCTGTCTGCGGTCAGAATCCTGAGCTCTGTTATCGGACCCGAGGAGTTTGTGGCTGGAGCCTGACTGAGGCTCGGGCAGGCAAGGTCAGAATGCTGGCGATCCAGGCTGGGTCATGTGCAGAGCCGGAATTCTGAGGGCCACGGTCAGGGCACTTGGGCAGCAGTCACAATGGGGGTGCTGGCCCACACGTCCTGAGCGCTGGTGTCAGAGTCCCAACTCTTTTTTTTTTTTTTAAAGATTTATTTATTTACTTAAAAAACAGTTATAGAAACAGACAGAGGAGACGTCTTCCATCCAATGGTTCACTCCCCAAATGGCTGCAACGGCCAAGGCTGGGCCAGGTTGAAGCCAGGAGCCAGGAGCTTCATCCTGGTCTCCCACATGAATGGCAGGGACCCAAGCACGTGGGCCACCCTCCACTGCTTCCCCGGGTGCATTAGCAGGGAGCTGAATTGGAAGTGGAGCAGCCGGGATCCCAACCGGACTAGGGCATCTTGCCGCCTCTCTCCCGGCCCCCTCGGCCTCCCAAACCCACCCTTTAGGGCTCTGCCTGCCCAGCCCTCCCCTGACTGCCCGAATGAGATGCCATTCCCTCCCTGCTGGGCCCTGTGCTTCTCAGGAGACTCCCATGGTCACTGCTGTTTGGTTCCAGACTTCATCACCCTGGCGCAACCGTCCCTGAACTGGGGTGCCTGACAAGGGGCGTGGCCGGAGCCCCTTCCCTTTCGCTCAGAAAAACCCAGACTTTGGCTGCTTCTTCCAGAGGCCAGCTGTCCTAGCTTGGGGCGGGAGAAGTTCTGTCGCCTGTCCCCTCAGTTACCTGGAGCCCTCCACAGTTCAGGCTGAGCCTTACAGATGTTAACTCATGGGGCTGTCACCCCGCCCTATGTGATCCCATTTTACAGACAAGGAAACTGAGCCCCAGAGAGGTGAAGCAGCACATGCAAGGGGCAGCTAGGAGGTGGCAGCGCGCTGTTCCCCCGCATCTCTCCCGCCTCCCCTCCCCATCTTCCTTCCCGCCCCCTCCCACCTGCCTCTCCCTATTCTGCTCAATGACTCCAACCCCCGAGGCAGAGAGACCCCCAGTTGTGGGGACGTTTTGTTGTCCTTTCCAGGCTGCAAAACCCCAAGGGCAGTGGACTTTTTCACATCTGTGGGTAAGGGAGGGGGAGGCAGGGAAGTGTGGGGGTCTGCAGAACGGGGTGGGGGGCGGTAAGTCTCACTGTGGCCCCCAGGGCTCCGTGGGGCCAGGCCCTCGTCTCCTGCTGCCATCGCCAGCCACGTGGGTCTCACACTCCTCCACTCCTTCCTGCCTGGGCCTTTGCACATGCCGCTGCCTTGGCCTTCTCCACGCAGTTATTGTCTTCCTCATCCTGAAGCTCCCAGATCAAATGTCACCTCCTCCGGGAAGTTGTCCCCACTCTCCACATAGGTCAGATTCCCCAGGGGTGGGTTTTCAGGGATCCGTGTGCCTCTCTTAGATGCCCTTGGTTCCTTTTGTAGTTTCTCAGAGGTGCCGCTGTTGTCCAGTGGCACCTGCCTCCCTGTGTCTCCCCACACCCAGCTCCCTGCCGTCTTCCCTGTCAACCGCCGTGGAATTCTGTGCACAAATGGACGAGTTAATGAATTCAGACGCTTGGCAAAGATGGCGGAAAGCGAACGTCAGAGCGTCTGGGTGGGAGGGGGCGAGAGGGCCCGAAGGGGCTTGCCATCCACCGGACACGCAGGGCCCTGGGTTCTTGGCCGGACTCCGGTTGTGTGATGGTGGCTGACGCCTCCCGTCAGCCCTGCAAAGCTGCCTGCGTGGATCCGACGTTATGGGGTGCCAGTGAGCTTCACTGAAGCAAACCCCACAGATGAAGACTCCAAACCCAGGAAACAGAAGTTCTGAGGGAGGCTTATAAATGAGGGATTCCAGCAAATTCTCCCGAGATCCGGCTTCCTTGGGAGCTGCGCCGCCTTTGGGGGCAGCTGAGTGTGACACAGATCCCGGCTGCGGCCTGGTGCCTGTGGCCTCAGATCGGTCGCCCCCTCTCAGCGACGTCTCCTCCAAACCGCCATCCATTGGAGACCTCCTTTCCCAGCCCTGCCAGCCGAAGCCCCGCGTCGGCGAGTTGGACACTCTCAGGTCATGTAATCCTTCCTCTTTTTTTTTTTTTTTTAAGATTTATTTATTTGAAAGGCAGAGTTACAGAAATACAGAGAGAGGTCTTCCATCCGCCGATCCACTCTCCAAATGGGCACAATGGCCAGAGCTGGGCCAGGCCAAAGCCAGGAGCCAGGAGCTTCTTCTGGGTTTCCCACATGGTGGCAGGGGGAGCCCAAACACTTGGGCCACCATCCACTTCTTTCCCAGGCCATTTGCAGAGAGCTGGATTGGAAGTGGAGCAGCTAGGACTCGAACCAATGTCCATATGGGATGCTGGCATCGCAGGCCACGGCTTTACCTCCTACGTCACAACCCTGGCCCACTGATCCTTTCTAACCTATCCCTGCGGTTGGGGGCGGGGCCAGGGCAACAGCTTGGGTCCCAGGCTGCGATGCAGTCCAGGGGAGACACCTGAAAGAGGATTTGTTGAATCTTCTTCAAAATAATTCATTTATTTTACTTCACTCAATCTGTTTCCAGTGGAGATTTGTGACCCTGCAGCAATGGTGCCATTTGCCGTAAATCACGCTGTAAACTTCCAGGCGGATGCCCAACACTGTTGTCTCGCTGGTGTGAGGGAAGCGCTCCAGTCCTGTTAGCTTTGTTCTGGGACAAACAAGTTGCAGGACTGGAGTGAGCCGAGCCTTCCTGCTCACTGGGTCTGGCCCTGCACGGGACCCCAGGCTTGCCTGCCCGTGGGGATCTTAGCACCCATCCATTTCCCCCGTCTCGACATCTCCTGGGAGCCATTCCTGCCTTCCCTGCCCACCCATCCTCTCCCTGTTGCATCTCTGTGCAAACCCCAAGGCCCTGCTTCCAAAGCGTGGACACACTCCAGCTTCTCGTCACCCCCCGGGCACTCCAGCTTCTCGTCACCCCCCGGGCACTCCAGCTTCTCGTCACCCCCCGGGGACTCCAGCTTCTCGTCACCCCCGGGGACACTCCTGACCCGAGTCAGCCCCTCGATCTGTTAAGATGTATTTATTTATTTATTTGAAAGGCAGCATTACGGGGAGGGGGGAGAGAGATCTTCCATCTGTTGGTTCACTCTCCAAATGGCCACAAGGGCCAGGGCTGGGCCAGGCCGAAGCCAACAGCCTGGAGCTCCATCTGGGTCTCCCATGTGGGTGCAGTGGCCCAAGCACTCGGGCCATCCTCCGCTGCTTTCCCAGGTGCATTTGTAGGATCAGAAGTGGAGCAGCCAGGACTTGAACTTGTATGGGATGCTGACGTCACAGAGGCAGCTTACCCCTCTGCACCACAGCCCTCTGCCCCTTTGTCCTCTTTTATTTCTTTAAGATTTTAAGATTTATTTATTTATTAGAGAGGGAGAGAGAGAGAGAGAGAGAGAGAGAAAGATCGATCGATCCTCCATCTGCTAGTTCACTCCCCAGGTGGCTGCAGCCACCAGTACTGGGCCGGGCCAAACCCAGGAGCTGGGAGCTTCCTCCGGGTCTCCCACATGGGTGCAGGGGCCCAAACACTTGGGCCGTCTTCCACTGCTCTTCCCAGGTGACCAGCAGGGAGCTGGATCGGAAGTGGAGCATCCAGGAACTGGTGCCCATATAGGATGCCAGTGTCACAGGCGTTGGCTTTACCAGCCACACCACAATGGCGGCCCCGTCCCTTTGTCTTAAAGGGCCAGAGCGTAAACAATTGAAGTTGGCAGGCATGATCATCATTTAGGAAATAACCACTCAGGGGCCGGCATTGTGGCACAGTGGGTTAAAGACCCAGCCTGCGGCTCTAGCATCCTATATGGGCGTCGGTTCAAGTTCCGCTGCTCCTCTTCAAATACAGCTCCTCGCTAAAGCGCCTGGGAAAGCAGTGGAGGATGGCCCAAGTGCCTGGGCCCCTGCAACCATGCGGGAGACCCAGAGGAAGAAGCTCCTGGCTCCTGGCTGCGGATCAGCCCAGCTCAGCTCCGTCCATGGCGGCCATTTGGGGAGTGAACCAGCAGATAGAAGACAGAAGAATCTGTCTCTACCTCTCCCTGTAACTCTGTTTCTTTCAAATGAATAAAATAAATGTTAAAAAAAAAAAAAAAGAAGAACCATTCAAAACTGTGAAGTCACTTGTTTGCTGAAGTAGCCCGGTGCCTGGCACCCGAGGGAGCTTCATGGACACTTGGCAATGACAGGAGTCACTGCTCCGCCCCAAATCTCGGTTCCCGTGTGCAGACTCACCCACCCGAAAATGCCGAGTTGACAGCTTTTCTGCCCGCTGTGGAGTGCGGTGCCCAGAGGAGGGGGTTGCAGCGTGGCAAGGGTGAAGTTGAAGTGCAACCTCCTCTTGGCATTGCTCAGGCCCGGAGGGCCCAGCGCCTTTTGCAGCGGAGCTGGGGGCTGCACGCCAGGCCCTCGCCTTCCCCCAGGACCTGTCTTCAGTCCTTGGTCCCCCGCCTCCCCTTCTCCCCAGATCAGGTGTCAGCGTCCTCCACAGCCTGTCCTGGGCCCCCTGGGAGGCCCGGGAGAACGCCTCGTCTTTCTTCACCTTGTAACTTCATATGCCCAGCTCTGCCCTCGAGCCCGCCGCCCTGCCTTCCCAAGGGCCTGTCTGCCTGGAAGCTATGATTCCGAACTCCACCCTCGGGGCCCTGCAGCTCCAGCTGCCGACAGACGTAATGAGCACGGCCTGCAGGCTGCGAGCCGAGCCGGAGCAGTGTCTTTTCTTCTTCTTTATTCAGTGCTGCCATGGAGCGGGTGGAAACGCAATGTTGGCTCCCCTGTCTTTCCCCTTCCTTCTGGTATTGCCTGCAGTCGGCGAGATGTAGCAAGTGATGAATCAAAGCAGTAAGACGGCAGCCAATGTGCTGGACACTGGAGGAGCCTCTCCTGTACCCCACTGACCAGCAGGTGCACCCCACCAGCACCGCTGAGACCTGCCGGCTGCCCCTGCCTACAACTGCCCAGAGGGTGACAGCCTGTGGCAGCCTCCCAACCGTCACAGGCAGCCTGTAGCAGGTGGCCCACTGAGTTAGGGGCACAGACCCTTAGGTGAGAGCAACTCTGAAGCACAGAGCACAGTCTAGGGCCCCCGGGGGATCCGGCCGCAGCCAGGCTGCAGCCGCGTTAGCATCCTCACTGCCCTGTGCTGCCTCCCATCCTCCCTGGCTCCTGGAGGCACCTCCTCAATGCATCCCATGCATGAGGCCGGTCGCCGTCCTGATCGGCGTACTTAAAACTGACAGCCATGCCCGCGTGCCCGGGCTCAGAGCCTCCCCCATCTCCACCCTGTCCCCACAGGCGGAGACTCCAGGCCTCTTCCATTGCCCTTGCTGGACTGAGGGGTCGGGCTTCCCTGACTTGGTGGGGACGAGGGCCAGAGGGGGCTACAGGCCGAGCGTTGGTTCGCAAAGCGCTTTTAAAACCGGCCCGGCCCCGCCCCGCTGCCTGCCTCGCTGGCTGGCGCGCTCCCCGTGCCCAGTGTGAAAGCCCTGGCAGCCGCTGCCCGAGGTTTAGCTTGGCAGCCTTCCGCTCTGACCTTGGATGGTTTAATGAAGTTGAGAGGGACTCCGTGCCAGCTCCCCATTAGCGTGGGCTTTGAGAGCGCGTCCGGTGCTGCTCAGGTCGGGAGGCAGAGAGAGCGATCCGGGAAGGGGAGTCCAGGGTAGCTCCGACGGCGCTAGGACGCCATGTGACCTTGGACAGGTCACTCTCCCTCTCCGCGTCTCGGCCCCTCCCAGCTCCCTGCTCTGCCCATTCACTGGGAAAACACTTGCTGAGTGCCCAGCGTGTGCCAGGCGCTCTTCCAGGTGCCGGGGCCTCAGCGGTAGCAAAACCAAGAAGCTCCTGCCTGGGGAATAGAATGTCCCATTGGGGGAAGAGAAGAACGTGTGATCTGGGTTCGCGGGAGGCGGGGAGTTGTTCCCTGACCTGTGGTTTGCTTGTCTTTCGCTGGCGCACAGTAACTGCAGATGTGCACCAGGCAGAGCGTGATGTTGTGACGTGCGTGCACCCCGTGTGGTGGCCACATCAGGATAGTTTACATCCCCGTCCCCTCAAGCGTTTACTGCCTCTCTGGTGAGGACTTTCAGCGTCCTCCCCCACAGTGCAGTACAAGGGCGGAACGGTTGCTCCCGTCTCTCTGTGGCTTCGCACCTGCTGGCCCGCCCTCCCCACGTGGAGGTGGCCATGTTCAGAACAACCGGGCAGGCTCTCGTGGCATTTCTGTCCGAGTGCCTGGTTCATTTCACGTGGCACCCCGTCCTCGAAGTTCTCCGTGTGGCTGCGATGGTCTGAAACGCTGGAGAGCGCCCATTGCGCATGTAGCCTTCCTTGGTCCGCTCATCTGTCGACGGACACTTAGTTGTTCCCACTTCTTGGCGACTGTGAACGGTGCTGGAGTGCAGATGTGTCCCGGGCAGATTGGTATCCCCCAGCAGTGGGATGGCTGGATTGTAGGGTAGATCCATGTTTAAGTTTTAAGGCATCTCCGTACCGTGCTCCATAATGGCTTTACTAATTGACATTCCCACCAGCAGGGTGTAAGGGTTCCCTTTTTAAAAAATCTATTTATTTGGCCGGCGCCGTGGCTCAGTAGGCTAATCCTCTGCCTTGCGGCGCCGGCACAAAGGGTTCTAGTCCCGGTTGGGGCACCGATCCTGTCCCGGTTGCCCCTCTTCCAGGCCAGCTCTCTGCTGTGGCCAGGGAGTGCAGTGGAGGATGGCCCAAGTTCTTGGGCCCTGCACCCCATGGAAGACCAGGAGAAGCCCCTGGCTCCTGCCATCGGAACAGCGCAGTGCGCCGGCCGCAGCGCGCCTACTGCGGCAGCCATTGGAGGGTGAACCAACGGCAAAAAGGAAGACCTTTCTCTCTGTCTCTCTCTCTCACTGTCCACTCTGCCTGTCCAAAAAAAAAAAAAAATCTATTTATTTGAAAGGAAAGAAAGAGAGAGAGAGAAAGAGAGAGAGAGAGAGAGAGCTGGTTTACTCCCCAGATGGCCATAACAGCTGGGGCTGGGCCAGGAGCCAGAAACCCCATGGGGGTCTCCCACGTGGGTGGCAGGGACCCAAGTACTTGGGCCATCACCTGCTGCTGTTCCAGGCACATTAGCAGCAAGCCAGATCGGAAGGGAAGCAGCTGGGACTTGAACTGGCATCCACATGGGATGGCGGCATTGAGGCTTACTCCACAGTGCCACAGCGCCAGCCCAAAGGGCTCCCCTTTCCCCACCCACATCCTCGCCAACACGTTTGTCTTTTAGACAATAGCCGCTCTAACTAGAGTGAAGTGGCCATTGACCTGGGGCCTCCGTCTCCTCGTCTGGAAACGTGGTGTTTGAGGCATCAGTAAGATTTTGTCAACATTCTCTCTCTCTCTCTCTCTTTTTTTTACTTGAGAGAGTTACAGACAGAGGGAGGGAGAGACAGAGAGCAAGAGATCTTCCATCTGCCGTTTCACTCCCCAGATGGCCACAGTGGCAGAGCTGGGCTGATCCGAAGCCAGGAGCCAGGGGCTTCTTCTGGGTCTCCCACAGGGGTACAGGGGCCCAAGGACTTGAGCCATCTTGTATGGCCTGCTTTCCCAGGCCATAGCAGAGAGCTGGATCGGAAGTGGAGCAACCGGGACTCAAACTGGCGCCCCTATGGGATGCTGACACTGCAGGTGGAGGCTTAACCCACTATACCACAGTGCTGGCCCCAACATTCTTGGTAGTAGAAACATCTACCACTTATTATGCACCCACTGTATGGCTGGACTCTCCATGAGGGAGGACGCTGAGCCATGCTGGATTCAGATCCCAGCTGTCTGCCCTGCCACCTCCTAACTGCATGGCCTGGGAGAGCTGCTGGGTTGCCGTGTGCCCAGGCTCCTTCCCCGTGTGAGGGGAGCTGACCATCCCCGTTTGCAGGGTCACTGGGAGGACAGCATAGGTTGGGACTTGCACAGCCCTGGGAACAGCGCCTGCCCCACAGCAGGTGCCCGAGGCAGAGGCGTTATCGTTATGGTGACAAGGGCGGCGCTCATCCCATTTCACGAGGAGCAACTCTTGCCTGAGGTCAGCCAGGACCTGCAGCCAGGGGAGCTGAAGGGGAGTGGAATGAGCCCCCTGCACCCCCATTAGCCACCTGCACCTGGAGAGGGTGGGCTGAACCGCACACCCAGGCCAGGGGGTTGTTTTTGTTCTATTTGAAAGGTAGAGAGAGTCAGAGACAGAGACAGAGAGAGATCTTCCACCCTAATACCTGCCATAGCTGAGGCGGAACCAGGCCCAAGCAGGAACCAGTCGCTCAGTCCAGGTTTCCCAGGTGCCAGAGACGCAGGCACCTGCTGCCCCCAGGGACGCACATCAGCAGAAGCTGGAGTCAGGAGCAGAGCCGGGGCTCGAACCCGCGCTCTCTGGACTAGGGTGTGGTGTCCCAGGCCTGCAGCGCCTTAACCGCCGCACCCAGTGCCCACCCTGAGGAAAAAAAAAAAAAAACTTTTCTAAGTGTGTGTGACTGAGCGTCCATGCACCTGTGTGCACCGTGTATGGCTGCCCGCGCCCGGTCGCACCCCCCCGGGCAGGTGTATCCGGAGAATGGCTCCATTTCTCTGAGCTTCAGGAAGAGGCACAGCTAAAGTGAGAGAAGTCAGAGCAGCCGTTGCCTCCAGGGCTGTGGACTCCAGGGGGCCCGAGGGGCTGTGCAGGGGATAGGACGTCCTGTGCCCTCCCTGAGGCGGTGGCCACACAGGTGTGAGTCCACGGATCTAAAGGCTTCGTCTGTGCACGCTGAACACTTCAAACCTGTGCGTCTCATCGTGTGTAACTTACGCCTCAGTAAATACAGCGGCACCAGCAACGACTAATCAGTAAGAGACGCCATTCAGTGAAGGCTGCCTATCCACACGCCGGCCACTGCGCCCACGCCCTGCGGGTGCACTGTGGTTCAGTCCTCACAGAGCCCCACGCCGTGTGGCTGTGCATACATACACGCGTGCACCCAGTCCCGTGTGTACGTGTCTGGCACTGCTGCTGAGCAGACTGCTGGGGGGTCTGCACGTGTGCACTGATTTTCCCCCACCTGGGGGCCTAAGCAGCTTCTCTGGGGAGTGCATGTGTGTCCAAGGTTATGCCCTTGGGACGAGCTGCCCACTGGAGCACTTTCCCCCGGAGCTTTCCCCCGGAGCATGCATGAACCGAGCTCCCCGCGCTGTGCTGGCTGGCAGTCAGATGCCCACGGCGAGCACGCAGGGCCCTGGTGTGCGCAGACGAAGCAAGCACTGTTATCAGCAAGTAATAGCTGGGATTGTGGGCCAGGGAAGGGAGGGGCCGCACGGGCACCGGGCAATTAGCATCGCTAAAGGGAGGCTTGGCTGAAGGCAGCTGATTTGCAGACAGGGGACATGGCCGTATCCGCCAAGTGCGGCAGTCACGGAGCTCGGAACGAGGAGCCCCCCGAGGAGCTGGAGTCGAGCGGCTCTTGGCTCTGGGCCCTGCCCCGGAGGAGCTCACACTTTAAAGAGAGTGACTGTCATTCAGCCCACGCTGGCCCTGCTCTATCTCGTCTGCTCCCTCTGAGCCGGGTTGGCCTCGCGAGCTGGGGTGGACATGGAGGCTCAGAGAGGGTGAGCAACTTGTCCAGGCCAAACAGCCGGTTGGGCACTGACCCAGGAACGGGTTTTGGGTTTCTGATCTTGTAGGCATTGTGGGTCTCCCGACACCGTCAGTCATTCACAAAAGAGCTTTCCTGCCCCCCACCCCCAAGATTGATTTATTTGAAAGGCAGAGTGAGAGAGAGAGAGAGAGAGAGAGAGAGAGAGAGAAAGCTTCCATCTGTTGGCTCACTCCCCAGATGGCTGCAACAGCCAAGGCTGAGCCAGGCAGAAGCCAGGAGCCAGGAGCTTCATCTGGGCTTTCCATGTGGGTGCAGGGGCCCAGGCACTTGGGCCATCTCCCACTGCTTTCCCAGGTGCATTAGCAGGGAGCTGGATCAGAAGTGGAGCAGCCAGGACTTGAACCAGTGCCCATCTGGGATGCCAGTGTTGCAGGCAGTGGCTTAACCTGCTGCCCTGGCACCCTCACAAAGAGCTCTCATGATTTTTTTGCCATTTCCTTTTACCAAAGGTACTATTATTTCTTAGTATTTTCCCTTTAAGCAACTTACTTTTTAGATTTAAACGTTTATTTTTCAAAGGAACCACCATTAATGGAAAACCAGGGTTGGGTACCCATAAACTGAGGTAGGGTGATCAGCCGTCCCTGCTGCCTTGGCCTGGGACTGGGGTGGTTTGTGGATGGAACTTTCCATTTGAGGATGGCAGGAGGGCATTTGGCCTGGCTATTAAGATGCCTGTATCTTGTATCAGAGGGCCCAGGTTCAAGTCCCAGCTCTGATCCCAATTCCAGCCTCCTGCTGATGCTCAGCCTGGGAGGTGGCAGGTGATGGCTAAAGTTGCTGAGTCCTTGACATCTATGTGGGAGACACCCCCCCGCCAGCCCCGCCCCAAGACACAGAGCCACTAGCATGGGAGAGCACCTGTCTCCCTGCTGTCCCTGGGAGAGTGCCAGGGTTTACTCTGATTGGCCTGATTTGGGTCACATGCCCAGACTGAGCCAATGGTTGCTTCTAAAAGAAGGCGTAGTTCTGATTGGTCAGTCCTGGAGCCAGAGGCGGGGCCAGCATCACCCAAACCAGAAGGCTTGGGAGTGAGTTTGTTACCATGGTTTGTTACCCTGCCCCTGCAGGAGCCATCTCCTGCTCTCCCCAGCCTGGCTTCCGGTCTGCCTCCCGTTCCCTGTGTCCCTTCCCTGATCTGGTCCCCAGAGCGTCGGCCAGGCTCTGCCACTGTGAGGCTGGGGTCGGTGGGGTGGCTGCTGCCGTGGGCTCCTGGCGCTAGCCCAGAGGAGGGTGAGGATACGGCAAGCTAGGGAGCCTGATGAAGAGAGCGTGGGACGCGTCCCAGCCCTGAGACGGTGGGGAGAACATAGGAACTGCCGAGAAGGATCCCAGTGGGGTTCACAACTGGCAGAGGGTCTGTGGGGCACAAGACGGCCAGATCGGACTGGCAGAGGCCACCCAGGGCCTTTATTGGGTAACATAACCGAAGAGTCTGGATGAGGCAGGGTGGGCGTCAGGGTCCTGATGTCCTCGCAGTGTCCATGGCTTCCTCCGCCTCGTCCTCCCCTGGGGGTCCGTCTCGCCCTTGGACACAGATGGAGCAGGTCCGACTCCACACCTGGTACCCCGCCAGCCAGCGAGAGAGGGCTCCCCGCATTCCCAGCCTCTGTCTCTGAAGTCAGCGAGCTGGCGTAGTGCAAGTCGCAGGAGTAGCCCCACAGCTGGCAGAGGCACGGGGCAGGGGGCAGGGGCCGGGGGGGGGGAGCCCCAGGGAGCCCCCAGCAGAGCAGAGAGGCTGGGAAGGGAAAGTGCATGCTGGGAGTGGTGGTTATGATCTGGGGAACGAGACCGTGATGTTGACACTCACGCCTCTCGGGGGTGCCACCTAGGAGGGCGCTGCCGTGCAGGAAGAGGGGGCTGGTTCCACGTGGGTGTCGCCCTGAAGCGGAACTGAAATCCGCCCTGGCCTGGGTCTCTCTAAGGCCTGGGGAAGGTAATACTAATGCTGTTAGGAGAAAGGACAAGCACTCATTGCACTCCTACCACGGGCTACATTTGCCCATCACGTCTACCTGGGAAAGTGAGTTCTGCCACTGTTGTCATTTTTCAGATGGGAGAGGTGAGGCAGAGAGAGCCCAGGTGGCTTGCCCAGGACCGCCGCCCGGAAGCAGTACAGTGGGCACGCAGAGCTGGCTCTGGACACCTGCATTCAGTGTGCACCTACTGTGTGCTAAGAGCTCCCCCCTCTGCCGTCTCTTCCTTGAGGGGCCTTGGCTCTGCCCGTGGGAGGGGCTGTTCAGGGGGAGTCTGGGATCCCTCCCTGGCCGGCGGGAAGGGTCTGTCTCCCAGGCCACCCTTGCTGCCAGGGGCTCTGTGACTTCTCCTTTGCTCTTTCTCTCCGCAACCTGCTCCCCCCCCCCGCCTCTGGCGTTTTCTGGCCTGGCACCTCCACAGTGGCAGCCTGGAACCTTCCAGGTCCCTGGTACCCAGCCCTGGGCCTGGATGAGGAGGTCCGTTCTGCAGACTCCCGGCCTGTGTCTCCCTGGGCCTCAGGGCTCGGTCCCACCCCCAGCTGCCCCTTCTCAGGCCCCTCCCCAGAACTGGTTTTGTGCCAATGTTTGGGCTGCTACAGCCCTGGCCAGGCTCGAAAAAGGAATTATTTCTGTCTCCTGCATAGTTCTCAACCCAATTCCCAAAATGGGAAGTGGCCTGGGAGGGCCTCCCCGCCCCCACTGCCATGGAGGAGGGAGGAAAGGAGAACTTGGCAGAGCTGGGAGACACGGGGGGGCCTAAGCAAACAACTCCACCCCTCACCCCCCAAACATACGCTCACACAGGGCCCCTTCTCGGATCCTGCAGCCTGCAGAGGGAGGCCAGGCGCTTCAGAGGGTGGAGGGGGTGGCCCCTGGGGCGGGTGCGTGGGGGACTATGTTACGGAGGGGGAGGCCCAGCTCCCGCTGGGGGATGGGCAGCCGTCCCCCCCCCCGGCCATGCTTTGCTGGGCACTGTCCCACCTCCCCCTGGTGCTTCCCTGATGGCTGAGGGCTGGGGTCCGGGCACTGGGAGGGCTATTGAGGCACTCAGATGCACCTGCTCTGGTTCCCAGCTCTACGCTGTCTGGGTGTCCGTCGCGATGACCGTGACGGGGCAGGCGGGACCCAGCTGCCACTGTGCAACCATGTGAATTGTCCACTGCCAGGCTGGCTGGCTGGCTGCTTACCTGCCTGCCTGGGTGGACGTCTGACTGTGGGGGGCCAACCTGTTGTCTGCCTGTCTGTCCGCCTGGCACTAGTAGTCCCCAGCACGTTGCTTTTCTGCCCATCTCCTTGTCCTGTGGCCTTCTGAGCATCTCGCCGCCTGCCTGGGTGTCCGACCCACCTGTCTCTGGTCTGTCCGTCTGTCATCCAGGGTATTTGGCCGGTTGTAGTTGGAGCGGTGACTAAGGCTTCCTGTCCATCCCCTGTCTGATTGAGCGACAGCTGAGCTGTCACCATAGCTGACAGACAAGATGACTGACTGCTCAGTGACCAGGAAAGCTGTCCATCCATCGCCCCCTCTGTCTACCCATGTGCCTGTCTCTGGCTGCCGGACAAGATGGAGGACATTCCGGCCGAGCCCGCTGCGGTCTGACCTGTGACTCCCCCAGCCAGGTCACAACTCACAGGCTGTCCTGGGTGGAGGGAGGGGCACAAAGGACACCTACCAGGGGCACCTGTGCCCAGCCTCGGCTGCCAGCCTCTACCCTGTTTCCACGCCACAGCTTAGGTGGGTACAGGCGCTTGTACTCGTGGGTGGGGGAGGGGCAGCCCATTTTCAGGGGGCAGCATCCTTCCCCCAGGAGGCCACAGGCCCCTGTCCTGGTGAGAGGGGCCCAGCTGGGCCCCACCATCCCTCAGGCCCCGGGGCGGCAGTTACAGTCTCTATGCCCTGCCACTGGGACACTGGCTCAGAGTCCGCTTCCTCCCCCCCAGCCTGCAGAAGGAGGCTGGACCTCGGAGCGAGCAACGCGCCAAGGCAGGGGGCCTGGCCATTCCCACCGTGGCTCTGCCTCCGGGTGACAGAATTCTGCCGGCTGCTGGCAGGCTGCGCCCCTGCCCCCAGAGGCCGCCGCGTGGTGGTGGGGGGGTGTTATTGCAGGATGAGAGAGAAGGAGAAGGGGGGGAGCATTTGGAGGGGTGTGGCAGCCTCTGAGTGGGAAGGGGCCGCCCTGGAATTTACTCTGCCTAACTCACACCTTCCTGGTCTCTCCTGTGCCTCTGTGGGTCCCTGCGACGGTCACTGGGGGTGGCAGGCTAGAGAACCCCTGCTCAGGGCAGTGGAAGGACTGATGGCCAGGGCTGGGCCAGGCTGAAGCTGGGAGCCTGCAGCTCCATCCAGGTGTCCCACATGGGTGCAGGGGCCCAAGCACGTAGGCCACCTTCTGCTGCCTTCCATGCACGTTAGCAGGGAGCTGGATCAGAAGTGGAGCACCCGGCGCTTGAATCAGCACCGTGTGGGATGCTGGCATTGCAAATGGCGACTGAACACCCTGTGATACCACGCCGGCCCCTTCTCTCTCATTTTTAAATAAAATTTATTGTTTTATTTGAGAAGCAGAGAGACAGAGAGAGCTCCTGTCCTCTGGTTCATTCCCCAAATGCTGGCCCAGAGGCAGGAGTGAGAATCACAACCCAGGAGCCCAGGTGCTCGCGCTGCCGCCACAGTGGGGAGCTGGAGTCCAAGCGGAGCCGGGACGTGGACCCCGGCACCTCGATGTGGAGTGGGGGCGTGTTAGCCGCCAGCCCACAGGCCTGGTCCTCTTTCTCCTTTTCTTGATTCAGTCTTCAGACTCCGTCATCACGATGAATGCCTGCACGCACTGAGTCTGAGTCTAACAGGTCCACAGGGCGTTGAACAGGAGCAGGAGAGCTCACTCCGCGGCTGCAGGCTGTGGGGCGTCTTGGCGGAGTCTTCCCGTGCTGGCAGACTCCTGTGCCTGTCCCAGCAGCTTGTGGAAATAGGACTTGATGTCCCCACTGCTGTGTCCCCTCTGTTGTCTGCTATGTCTGTGCCCACTGCTGAGAAGGGCGCCTGCAGGCGGGAGCCGCCCTACGAGGAGGTGCTGGGAGTTGAACTCCGTCCCTGATCCCAGGGTGGTTGTGTTCTGCACCTTCCTTGGCAGCTGGCCTGCTCCCTCCGTCTCAGGGGCCGCCTCGTCCTCCGTGCCGTGGGCGGGCCACGCTGCGTGAGCTGCTCCGGGCCGTCCCTGGTAGCGTTGCTCTCCGCCCGCAGTGCTGCCGCCTCACCCGGGATTCCCGCCTCAGCTCTGCAGGGGTCGCCTCTGGTTTTGTGCCCAAGGTCGCACAGCCGACCTCCAAACTGGCTTCGCCACCCACGGCTTTTCCTTTGCTGCGTTTGCCCCTTGCCGGCCTCAGAGGCACAGGGTGTGGCTCTGGTCCTCTGGGCCCTGATCTGTCTCCCTGGAACCTGGGCTGGGTTTGAGAGGGTAGGAAAGAGGCCCCAGATAGACCCGGCGTCCGTTCCTCCAGGACCATGTTAGGTCGGGTGCTTCTTGGCTGGTGGGGGGTGGGGTTTGAGCCCCAGAGGACACTTGGCGATGACCGAGACATTGTTGGCTGGTGCACCCCAGGGGTGACATTGGCATCTACAGGGTGGGAGCCTGCGATGCTGCTAACCCCACAGGGCACAGGCCCGCCTCCCCCCAGCCGAGTGGCCCAGCCCAGAAGGTCAATGGGGGCGGGGCAGAGAAACACTGGGTTCAGGGTGCAGACCCCAGAGACCTGTCCTGGCCACGGGTGAGTTGTTCAACCTCTCTGTGCCTCTGCCTCCTCATCTGGGAGATGGGGAGAACAGGCCACTTCCCCAAGACGTGTGTGTGTGTGTGCTGTGTCTGTGTCTGTGTGTGTCTGTGTGTGTGTGTGTGTCAAGCCCTTTGGGAAGTGCCCGACAGAAGTCCAAGGTTGGAATCTTCCACCTTGAGCCTGGGTATCATGGAGCGGTGACCACAGGGCACCTGCCCAGCCTCCCCCCAGGGAGTGCGACCGCGGGTCACAGATGGACATCAACCCCCGGGACTCTGCTGGCCTCTGCCTGCCCTGGCAGGGAGGAAGAACCTCGCAGGAGCCGGTTTCCTTTCGGGGTCTGAAAACCAGACACGCGGAATCTCAAGAGGCTCAGAGCAGCCCCCCTAAGCTGTTGTTCAGCAGACAGGGAAGCCTGGGGCTGGAGAGGGGGCAGGGAGCAGGACCTGCTCACACAGCAGGGGAGCGGCAGCTCTGAGCTGGCCGCCAGCTCCGCCCCGGGCTGGACTCCCTACATCCCAGCCCAGCCCCAAGGCGGAGGGGGGCGTGGCTGCATCTCCGCAGTCCAGCCCGCCTGGGAAGCGACATCGTGCAGGCATCCACAAGCACAGCTTCGACAGCAGCCAGGCAGACCCTGATGCAAATCCTCCTCCCTCCAGGTACCTGTGCGCGTGGGACCTTGACCCGCAGCCTCGGCACAACGGCCAGTGTCCGGGCTTGTTGTCGCGGGGCTTGGCGGCAGGGGTGGCTCCTCACACACGAGGCTGCTGGCCCGTGCGTCGGCCAGTAGTGCAGTTTGACAGCATGGACGGCACCTGCCCTTACGTCCAGCCCTTCCCCTTCTGTAGCTGCTCCGCCCACACGGGGAAAGAAACAGAGACCCGGCTGGTCAGAGCAGTTGTGTTTGCAACAGCGTGCAGCTCAGGACTACCCTGATGTGTTCCGGGAAGACTGGCTGAGGGCCCAGGGGGCCTGTGTCCAAGGTCTTGGACTCGTTCTTGCAAGTTCGGGGCAGCACGAGTAAGAAGCCCCGAGAGAGATCACTGAGTGCACCCAGCATTGGTGCGCTTGCTAACGAGCTTGGGCATCTTGCTTCTTCCTGCTGCCCCGCGCGGAGTATGTGGCTGGGATCCTCATGGTCTCAAGGTGGCTGTTCCACCTCCGGCCATCGGGTCTACATTCTGGCCAGGAGGAAACACAAAGGGAAAAGGACAAAAAGAAAAGTAAAAAGACACACAAGTGTTCTCTTCTAAGCCTTTGACTTTTTGGGTGGCGTGGAAAAGAATTTCCTCCCCAGCGTTGCACCTGTATCTCGTTACACAAGACTGAGTCACCTGACTGTTCCTCGCTGCCACGGAGTGTGGGCATGGCAGTGCTCTGATCTGGGCACCTCGCCACCTGAGCCAAAGCGGAGTTCTGTTAGGAGGAGGAGGCGGGGGCCGGCTGTTGGGCAGGGACCCAGCAGTCTCCCAATGAGAGCCCGTCGCTGGCAGGACCCACAGGAACCTGGGAGCAGGGGCGAGCCGAGTGACAGGAGATGGTGCAGGAGGGAGAGCCCCGTTTTAACCGTGTGCCCTTCTGTGCTTCTGTAATTTTCAAACTCTATGCATGTATTACCCTTTTAAAAATAACATAATTTATGCCACAGTGCAGTTTTTAAAAAAGCAATGCATACAACGTGCCTGGAACATAAGACGCGCTCGACAAAGCTGGCTCTGCCTCGTGTGAGAATTCTCCTGTGCTCCAGCTACGTCGCGTGACCTTGGGCCTAGCTCTTCGTCTTTCTGTTTCCAGTTCCTTCCCGGGAGTGTGATGGGATGCAGACAAACCCTGTTCTGGCGGCTGCCAGGAGGGTTCCTCCCAAGGGCCTGTGTGATGGAGGCGATGGCTGCATTTGAAAGGCAGAATGACAGAGAGAGAGAGAGAGAGAGAGAGAGGGCTCTTCCATCTGTGGGTTCACTCCCCAAATGGCTGCAACAGCTAGGGCTCTGCCAGGCAAAGCCAAGAGTCAGGAACTCCATCCAGGTCTCCCGGGTGGGTGCAGGGACCCAGGCACTTGGGCCATCCTCCACTGCCTTCCCAGGTGCATTAGCAGGGAGCTGGATTGGAAGCAGAGCGCCCGGGACTGGAACTGGTGCTCCGTGTAGGATGCCTGTGTTCAAGCAGCAGCTTAACCTGCTGAGCTACAAGGAGCCCAGAGGTGGCTTCTTAAGACCTTTTGAAATGGAGGAGCCCTGTGGTGTGTGGGTGGGTGGGGCCAGGGCTTCCCGGAAAGGGAGTGACCTCCCACAGCCCCCTTCCTGTCAATCATAAGGCAGCGGCGCCAGCCTGTGCCAGGCCCCGTTCAAAGCGCTTTCACGTGCATGGGAACAACGTTACCATGGTGTCTACCCCATCCCCATTTTGCAGACTGGCAAACCGAGTCTTCAGTTGATGGTGCCAGGAGGACATGTTTGGGGGGGGGGGCTGACTTCTTCTTGGAAATTGCTGGTGGAGGCTGAGCTGAAGTCCAGATGGGGTCAGGACGTTTGGATGAGGGGCTGGAAGCAGCTCGGACCCTGAGCCTGCGAGTTCCCGGGCGTTTGTGGAGCTGCTGGGGAGGTGCCGTGGGTTGGGGTTTGCAGTTGGAGATCGTTGGGGGTTCAAAGACGGTTCATTCTACACACTTGGGACATGGGACACCCACATCCCGTTTCCGATGAGTTCAAGTCCCAGCTGCCCCGTTGGCCACCAGCTTCCTGCTAGTGCATCCTGTGAGGCAGCAGGTGGGGCTCAGGCACCAGGCCCAGCCCTGGCTCCTGTGTGTGGTTGGGCAGAGAACCAGCAGATGAAAGAACTCGCTGGCTCTCTCTCTCTCTCGCTCTCCTCTGTCACCCTGCCTTTCAAGTAGATGAAAATAAATCAAACGTTTTTCTGAGCAGACTGTGTATTAGGTAGGAAGCCCCCCTCCGCCCCCAGCTGACATCTGGGTCAAGTCAAACGGGGCTGAGACTCCCTGCAGGGCGCAGGGCAGTGGGGAAGCTCTGGGGAGACGTGGGTGGGACCTGCTACAGCGCTCACCTGGGTCTCATCCCCGCCCCACACCTCCACCTTCACCCCACGTCCGCTCATCACTCACAGCCACTGGGGTTCTGCCCGTTGAAACCCAGAGGTCGATCCTCTTCTGCTCAAAGTCCTGCATGGCTCTCCCTTGCTCTGCACCTGCGGGAGCCACGGCTCCCACCATGGCTCCCCAGGCCTCACCGCCTGCCACCCTCCCTCTGGTTCCTTTTGCGTCCGCCGCACTGGCTTGTTGCTCCCACCTCGGGGCCTTTGCACTTGCTGTCTCTCCTGCTCTCCAGCTAGATATCTGTTACTCCCTCAGTCTTATCATGCCAGTTTCTTTTTTTCTTTTTTTTTTTTTTTGACAGGTAGAGTTAGAGAGAGACAGAGAGAAAGGTCTTCCTTTTCCGTTGGTTCACCCCCCAAATGGCTGCTACAGCTGGTGCGCTGCGCTGATCAGAAGCCAGGAGCCAGGTGCTTCCTCCTGGTCTCCCATGCAGGTGCAGGGCCCAAGCACTTGGGCCATCCTCCACTGCACTCCCAGGCCACAGCAGAGAGCTGGACTGGGAGAGGAGCAACCGGGACAGAATCCGGCGCCCTAACCGTAACTAGAACCCGGGGTGCCGGCACCGCAGGCAGAGGATTAGCCAAGTGAGCCGCAGCGCCGTTCATGCCAGTTTCTTTTCAAATGTTACCTCCTCAGAGCGGCCGTCGCAGACCACAAAGCCTCTCCCCCACCTTCTCATGCAGCTCCAGCCCTGTCCAGCCCCTATCCCCTGCCTGCCTTATTTTACATCGCCATCAGTAAAATTAATTTTTTAAGACTGATTTTTTAATTTATTTGAAAGGCAGAGTTAGAGAGAGAGAGAGAGAGAAGTCTTCCATCCACTGTTTCACTCCCTAAATGGCTGCAACAGCCAGAGCTGGGCCTATCTGAAGCCAAGAGCTTTTTCCGGGTCTCCCACGTGGGCCATCTTTTACTGCTTTCCCAGGCCATAGCAGAGAGCTGGATCGGAAGAGGAGCAGCCAGGACTCAAACCAGCTCCCATATGGGATGCGGCACTGCAGGCAGCAGCTTTACCTGCTACACCACAGCGCTGGCCCCCATTTTTTTTTTTTTTTAAAGATTTATTTATTTATTTGAAAGGCAGAGTTACAGAGAGGCAGAGGCAGGGGGAGAGAGAGGTCTTCTAGCCGCTGGTTCACTCCCCAGATGGCCACAACAGCCGGAGCTGGGCCAGTCTAAAGCCAGGAGCCAGGAGCTTCTTCCGGGTCTCCTACGGAGGTGCAGGGACCCAAGGACTTGGGCCATCTTCTACTGCTTTCCCAGGCCATAGCAGAGAGCTGGATCGGAAGCACAGCATCCGGGACTCAAACCGGCGCCCATACGGGACACTAGCCCTGCAGGTGATGTCTTTATCTGCTACGCCACAGCACCGGCCCCTGCACTTTCATTTTTAAAGTTTATTTATTTATTTTTATTGAACCACTGGCCACACCCCCCAAATGCCCACAACAGCCAGGGCTGGGTCAGGCTGAAGCCAGAAGCTGGACCCCACCTCCCAGTCTCCCCTGCGGGTCAGGAACCCGGGCAGCCGAGCCGTCACTCGTGGCCTCCCGAGCAGTCACTCATGGCCTCGCGGGGCGCATGTCAGCAGGAAGCTAGGTCAGAAGCGGAGGCGAGGCGCGCTCCCAGGCCGTGGGGGAGGGGCGGCTGCTCTCCGCCCTCGCCAGCACTTGGTGGTCTCTCGGTCTCTTCAACGCAGCCCTCCTGGTGAGGGGGAGGTGGGGTCCCACTGCGGTTTTGGTCTGATGGCTGATCACAAGGATTGTGTGGGGGAGCATATCGAATGAGGTGCTGGCAGGTGAGGGGTCTGTGTGGCTGAAGCCCCCTCAGTGGCCGGCCAGACTGGGACAAGGCTGAGGCCTGGAGCCCGGCTGGGCCCCCCGGGATGTCCTCGAGGCTGGGAAGCCTCGCAGGTGGGGCCAGACGGCCAGGCCAGGCCTCCATGCGGGCGTGGGTGGCTGGTGGCCCTCTGGGCAGGAAAGCGCCAGTGGGTACCACGTCAGACACCGCTGGCCAGCAGTTGGCAGCTGCAGCCAGCTTGCAGGCCACGCAGCAGGAATGGACATCGCTGCGCCGGCCCCACTGAGCCGTTGTGGCCGATGCCTCTCCCCACCTGCTCCTCCGCCTCTGCAGGGGCTCCCGGGGAGGGCGGGGAGGCTCAAAGAGGCGACTTCCTGGGCCTGGGCCGCCCAGCTTCATTGCCCACCTTGCGGAAGTCCGTGTTCGTCCTACAAAAGCCAAGTGAGAGTCTGCCACGCGTGGAGCTAACTCTGGAGGCCCGCGGGGCCTGGGACAGTGTCCCTGCCGCCCCCAGGGAGCTCAGCATCGGGTGGGGGATGGGGTAGAAGCAGGAAAGGAGAGCTGAGTGACGGGCGGGGGGCGTGCGCGTTCAGACGCCAGCAATCGCAGCACCAGGTGCTACTGTAGTGTTTGCTAAGGGTCAGGAACTGTGGGAAGCGCGTGGCATAGAGGGAGGGGCAGCCAGGAAGGCAGACCACGCTACCCCACCCCACCCCACCCCACCCACGCTTCTTGGTCCTTGAATTCAAGGAAAACGAGGATGAAAGCTGCAGGGGCGTGCTGCGGAAGGGAAAGCAGCCAGTGCAAAGGTCCTGGGGTGGGAGCGGGCTGGGTAGATCCTAGGGAGCCAGGGTGGTCGTGTGGAGTGGGCGAGGGGAGGGCAGGGTTTAGCAGGTGTGGGTGTGGATCTGAGGCTCGGCCCCTCCAGCTCACACAGGCAGTGGCAGAGGCCAGGTTCCAAAATCCATCTCAGGACCACAGCCCAGTGCTCCCAGGGTGTCTGCTCCTTTCTCTCCGTGCTGCTCCCTGCCTCATTCCCAGGTCGCATCCCTCAGGGGTCCATGCGACACGTGACCCCCTCCCCCACCCCTTCCCTCGTCCCAGCGCTGCCTGCTTGCTGATTGGGTGCCCTTCCTTGGAAAATGACTTCCACCCCCTCCTTGTCCACCTAGGAGGGGTCAGGACTGAGAACCCCACCTGGCTATCATTGTGTTCAGTTTATTGTCAGTCTTGGCCTGTGGTTTATCTCTGGGTCCTGGCCTGTGGTTTATCTCTGGGTCCTGGCCTGTGGTTGCAGGTGGGAGTGCTAAGGCCAGCGTTGCCTGCAGGCGGGGATGGGTCTGTCTGGAGGCAGCTGGAGGAGGGAGGAGAGAAAGAGGCCCGGGGCCCAGCCCCCTGGTAAGGAGTGTTGGGCTCTGACCAAGCAGCAAGCCTGGCCCAGTGTTCTGTATCCACCCCCCACCCCCACCCCGCCATGGGGGACAGAGCCCCGCTGACGTCAGTGGCCCAGAGCATGAACTCGCTTGTTGGCCACCTGCCGTGGGCCAGGCCCTGTGGCTGCGAAAGTGGAATCGGGGAGAATCCAGCTGAGGCAGGCTCCCTGCCCCCTGCCCTCCTGCCCCCAGGCGGGCGCCAGGCATTGCCTTGGGGGTGCCCCCGTGCACTGTGATGGGATTCAGAGCCCCCTCCTTGTTTTTGCACCCAGCCCAGCGCCTTTCCCTTTGGTGCTGAGTTCTGCATCAGGTCCCGGCTGACAGGGAGCGGGCAGGCCACTGTCAGGCGCTTTCTTGCTGTTTGATCTGTCCTGTAAGCAAATGCCCCTGAGTTTTCTCCAAGGCCGAGGACAGCATCTACCCTTCGAGGAACCCAGCAAGAGGGGAGCGTGGGGGTGAGCGTCCCCTAGGGCAGGAGGCAGGCAGGTCCTGCTCCCGGAGCGCTGCTGTGTGTCCCAGGCTGTCCCTGGTGTTAAATCACTCGGGGTGGCTGGGGACGCACCGTCTCTGTGCAAGGTGGTGGAAGGCAGCGGCAGGTGTTTGAGGTCCTAAGGCTGGGGGAGGGGGCTGGGGAGGGGGCAAGAAGCAGGTTCTCAGGCCCTGGGCACTTTTGTCTTCCTCTGTGACAACCACGAAGTGATATTTTATAGATTAAAAAGCTGATCACGGTAATGTGACCCTACCGAGGCATTGTCTTCAGTCCCAGAGTTTTTTTTTTTTTTTTCCCCCTTTCTAATGACAAAGGAAGTGAAAGCCTTGGCCAGGGAGACGCTGGAGGTGTTGGGTCCCAACTCCGTGTCCCTTGTTCTCAGTGGCGAGGGCAGGCCTGGCGGGCAGTGGGGAGAGGAGGAGGATGAGAAAGAGAAGAGGAGGAGGAGGAGGAAGGGAAGGGGCTGCTTCCCACCCAGAGCTGTCGAGATCTACGATGACGAAGCGTGAGGGGCACCAAGCACTTGAACTTCGTGCTGTCTCTGGCTGCGCACCCGGCCTCACTTCCCCACTCCTGCCATGCCCAGGACCTGGAGGCTTTGTCCGTCACTATCACCAGGAGACGGGCTGTGCCATGCCCATGGCCCGCCACCCCCTGTCCCCCTGGACTTGTCCTTTCTGCTTTATCTCATCCCCTTGGGGGCCACGCCTGGCGTGCAGCTGGCGGCTGGGACCTTTTGCTGTTATTTACTCCAAGGAAATTGACCCTTAATTTACAAGGGCATTATAAGCAATACCAGGTGATCATGGCCATTAATATTTATGGGTTGGCTCTCCCAGGAGGGGGCCTGGGTGCTAATTGGCCTTCCTCTCTGTGCCTCTTTTCTGGTCGAGGCTTCTGATCTCCTGCGGCTGCTCTGGGCTTCAAAGAGGAACGCGCCCACCCGCCCCAGGCCTTTGCTTCTTTCGGGCTGATTCTCTCGCTTCGTTCCTCTCTTGCCTGCTGACTCCGTAAGCAGGCCCATGCGTGGTGCGTGGGTACAGGGGTGTGGGGGTGGCTGGGAGAAGAGCTGGGGTCCTGGCTGCACGGGCTGCGAGGAGGGGCCGTGCTTCTGCCCAGAGGAAGTGGAGAAGGGAGGCTTGCAGCGATGTGTGTGTGAGCCCAGAGAGAGGGCCCTGGCGCGCACGCCCACGCCTTCCTCTGGCTGCAGTCCAAGCGCTCTGGCCTTTTTATATCAGATGGAATCTAACCCAGCACCCAGGGGAGTGTGGGGGCATCTGCTTTCGGGGCCCTGCTTGGAGGAGACAGGTCCCACCACACTCCTTGGCTTTGGGGGTGCCTGGGCCCAGAAGGAGGTATTTCAGGTAGAAGATGCTGTTGCCATGGGAACCAAGGCACTTGTTTCCCAGGGAGGGGGCAGTGTCCCGCCTGTGGTCCCTGGGGCCCTTGCCCACTCACACGGTGCCCCGGCAGCCGGGGCTGGGATGCCACTCAGGGCCGGGCAGGCCTTGTACGTGAGTGACGTGCTAGGAGGGCACTGGGGTGAGACGGGGCCCTCGGTCCTGGGGAGGGAACAGGCGCCGCCCAGCACCGGTCGCCATGCCGGGAAATGGGCACGAGATGGCTGAGCGTTTGACTTGTTTCTGTACTGGTGATTTGCGAGGTGGGCGAAGAATGCAAATCATCCAGCAACGGGGAGGCCACACCTCCCCAGGGGCCGGCCGCACGCGTGGGCACGTCACTCCCCACTCTCGGAGGGGCAGCCCCACTCGGCGTCCTCCTGGGCTGCTGGGGCAAACAGAGACAGCTCGGAAAGGAGGTGGGAGGTGAGAAGTGTCCGATTCCCAAAATAGGCTCGGAGCCGGGGAGGAGAAACCGGGCTCTGCTGGTTCCCGTGTTGAAATGCTCGCTCGGGGTTGACAACAGCCTAGGACAGGAGCACGTGGAGTCGGCCTGCGCCTGCCCCCAGCTCACTGAGCGGCTGACCTGGGACCACGCGCCCTCTCTGTGCCGGAGGCTCCCCATCCTCACAAGGCGAGGACCGAGCCACTCTCTGGGGTCTCTAGCGCTGTCACAGTCCTGTGCTTGTTTCACGATCACTGTCCCCAGCAGTCACTGAGGCTCCCAGGAATTTCTGGAGTTAGGATTTCATTGTCCAGTGCAGGCTGCCGTCTCCATTGCAGTCACTTCTTTAACGACAGTATGTTGGGCACTGTGGGGACAGGAATGAAAAAGCGAGGACAGAGGAGGTCCCTGCCCCCGGAAGAGGCAGGAGGGATGGAGGGGGCTCCTGAGTTTCCAGGTTGGTGTGGCTGTGTGCCTGGCAGCTTGGCCAGGGTCCATCCTGCACAAGTTAGCTGAGTAGCACGCCCCCCCGGAAACCCCCTCCCCCCACAACCTCCCTTGCCCCCCCAACGCCACCTGCTGCCCCAGTGAGTCAGGCTTTGGTGCTGATTGGTCTAAGGCAGGATTTCTCAACCTTGGCACCATCGTCATCTGCATAACTCTCTTGTGGGCAGTGGAGGGGGCTGCTGTGTGCCTTGCAAAAATCACCCCCAGCTGGAACCATTGGTCTGATGGGTTTAAACTGTCACCTGTGATGCTGGCATCCCCTGTGAGCTCCAGTTCGAGTCCTGGCTGCTCCACTTCTGATCCAGCTCCCTGCTAATGCACCTGGGAAAGCAGTGGAGGATGGCTTAAGTCCCTGGGCCCTGCACCTGCATGGGAGACACAGAGGGAGTTCCTGGCTCCTGGCTTCAGCCTGGCCCAGCCCTGGCCATTGCAGCCATTTAGGGAGTGATCCAAAGGATGGAAGCTCTCTCTCTCTGTAACCCTGCTTTTCAAATAAATAAAATAAATGTTAAAAAAAAAAAAAAAACCTGCTGGTCAGAGGCAATCATGGCAGCCCCATGTTTTGCTGTTGTTGACCTGGGGGTCGGCCTGCAACGCCGCCCATCCAGCAAGCTGGGAGGGCCTGTGAGCGTTCCTCCCTCTCTGATGGAGCTGAAGCCCCGAGAGCTGTGTGCCCTTGGGCAAGTCACTGCACCTCTCTGAGCCTCCCGGATGTCAGTGAGCTCACGAGTGGTTCCTTTTCTTGTCTTTCACTAGGGTTTATTGGAGGCCTACCTGGAGGAGGCATCCTGCAGAATCCCCAAACTTCCAGGGGCTGAGGCATTCTCCACGGGGCGCCCAGGGAGACAGCATGTGTGACAGTCCCCTGTCTACAACTCCATTGCCGTGGAAACACTTCTCTCGGCTCTCTTAAAAAGCGGTTGGGTTGGGGTAGGATGCACATGCCGTACAACTCACCGCACTCCGGAGTGTGTAGCTCGGTGGTTTTGAGTGAATTCAGAGTCGTGTGACTGTCGCCGGTTTCTCTTTCTCATTTTAGAACGCTTGGCCCACCCCGAGAAGAAATCCCGTGCCCGTTAGCGCCACTCCCATCCCCCTGCCGTAGCCCCTCGTCGGTCTGGTGCTGGTCGTTCCCGTAATGGGATCACGCGCTATGTGACCTTCGTGTCTGAGCGTGACCTCAAGGCTCCCCGTGGGGCACCGTGTCCGCTCCCTGGCCACACCGCGTTCCATTATCCACTCATCGGTTGTTGCACATGTGGCTTGGTTCAGTTCTCGTGGTGATGCACCTACGAGTGGCATCATTTAACATTTCAAAGAATTGCTCTTCTTTTTTTTTTTTTTTTTAAGGTTTATTTTATTTGTTTGGAAGGCAGAATGAGAGAGAGAAAGAGAGAGAGAGAGATCTTGCATCCTTTGGTTTACTCCCCAAATGCCCTGGCGAGGCTGAAGCCAGGAGCCAGGAACTCCATCCGGGTCTCCCACATGGGCGGCAGGAGCCCAAGCACCTGGGCCGTCTTCCGTTGCTTCCCCAGGTGCATTAGCAGGGAGCTGGATGGGAGGTAGAGCAGCCAGGACTCGAACCAGTTTTGTGACATGGGATGCCAGTGTTGCAGGCAGCGGCTTAACCTGCTGTCCACAGCGCCGGCCCCAGACCGCTCTTGTGGCCTCCATCTCCCGCCTACCAAGGTCAGAATTGGCTTGTGGCCTTCCAGAAGAGTCTTGGGAAGCCCCTGCCTGCAACGGGACGGTGGGGCCTGCAGCCCTGCCCCCACCCTTCCAGACTGGGTGAGCTCAGGCAGGCAGCACCTCCTCTCTGAAGCTCCGCTCCCCCCTGCCCTGCAGCCACCAGGACAGGGTGAGGCTGAGAGGAGAACCGTGACCGTGGCCAGCGAGGGGGCGCTGGGCGTGAGGACTCTGTCAAAGCCGGAACAGCAGCAGAGGATTCCTTCGCCTGATTGCCGGGCACTGAGTTAGGTGCTGGGACACAGTGGAGACGGCGGGAGTCGTGGGACACGCCCACTACCATTTTCCATCAGCGACTGTGGCAGATGCTCTAGCATCCGAGCTAACCATGCTTCCTCTCTTTTTTTTTTTTTTTAAGATTTATTTATTTACTTGAAAGTCAGACTTACACAGAAAGAGAAGGAGAGGCAGAGAGAAAGAGAGAGAGAGAGGTCTTCCATCTGCTGGTTCACTCCCCATATGGCCACAATAGCCAGAGCTGTGCCGAACCGAAGCCAGGAGCTCCCTCCCAGTCTCCCACTCGAGTGCAGGGGCCCAAGGACTTGGGCCATCTTCCATTGCTTTCCCAGGCCACAGCAGAGAGCCGGATCAGAAGTGGAGCAGCCGGGACTTGAACCACCACCACCCATAGGGGATACCGGCACTGCAGGCGGGAGCTTTACCTGCTCTGCCACAACGCCGGCCCCCGTGCTTCCTCTTCAAGCCTCGGTTTTACCACCTGTCAGGTGGGTGGCCTGGATCCACCTGGGCGCCGTGGAGTCTCCTAAGGTTCCCAATTCCAGGGCCTAAGAGGATGCGCGCCTCCCAGCTGCTCGGAGGAGGGCCTGGCCCTCTGGGCTGGCCGAGTGGCCTGGGAGGAGCTGCCTTCCTCATCTTCCTCACCTCCTCATTTGCGTGCTGACCCCAGTGGAACCCAGCCCGGGGTGCAGACCTGGCTGCTGGGCCCCCCGGGGAGAACAAAGATGGAGGCAGCGGCCGGAAATACACGGAGGGAGCCCTGCTCTTGTTCCCTCCCTGAAGGGTGAACGCCCAGGAAGCTCTGTCCGCACCGCAGAGTGGCGGAGCAGCTGGCTAAAGGCTTCCCCCTCCTGCCCCTGTGTGACCCCAGCCTGGGGTGCGACCCCCAGAGAACCCGAGTCAGGCTTCAGGTCAAGGACGATTCCCCCTCCTGCCTTCCCACCACTACCGACTCTGATCATGTCCTGCCCTTCCTCCAGAGCCTTCTGTGGCTCCCCACTACCCTCCACGTAGTCGGAGTAGATTAGCGAGGCCTGCAACCCCTCCAGACTCGGACCCCAAATGGCTCTGGCTGGCCTCTTCCCACCCCACACTACTTATCCACACCCCAAGACTGGCTCTGCATTTTCACACTTCTAGGCCTTTGCTTACCCAGAGCCTTCAACTAGAGCAGCCGGGTTAGTCCAAAACCTCAACTCTGATTGTCCCAAGAAAAGGGGCTGGGGGAGGGGCGTTGTGGTGCAACACTTGAGACGCCCACCCCGGTATCAGAGTGCCTGGTTCAAGCTCCGGCTCTGCTTCTGATCCAGCTCCCGCCAATGCGCCTGGGAGGCAGCAGAAGATGCCCCAAGCACTTGGATTTTCCTACCACCCATGTAGGAGACCTGGGTGGAGTTCTCGGCTCCTGGCTTTAGCCTGGTCAAGTCCTGGCTGCTTGGGGCATTTATGGAGTGAACCAGCAGATGGAAGCTCTCTCTCTCTCTGTCACTCCCTGTCTCTCTGTGTGTCATTCTGCCCTTGAAATAAGTAAATAAGTCTTTTTTTTTAAGGGGTAGAGGGAGGTTGACTGGCTCATGTAACCTGAAGACTCTGGGTCTCACAGCTTCAGGCATGGCTGAATCCAGGTGCTCAGACTGCGTTGTGAGGTTCCCAATTCCCTCCGTCTCTGGACCTTCTCCCTTTGTGCTGGCTGTGCCCCCACTGAATCCCCCGAGTGGAGGCAGAGAAGGCTTCCAGTAGCCCCAGGCTGACGCCCAAGCCACACAGCAGCCCCTGGGGGCATCGGTTTTACTCCAAGAGCCCTGGGACTGACATCCCCGGGCCTGGACTGTGCCGGCTGCTCACCTGGACCACTCGCAGCGGTCGTGAACGCCAGACTCTATCCGGCCGGGTGTGGGCCGCGTGCCCCACCTGGAGCCGTTTCCTGGGGACCGGAGGAAGGACGGTTTACAGGGCGCTGCTGCAGACACAGCGTGCGGGGACGCTGATCGGTGAGAAACGGAGTCTGCAATGACTCCCAGAGCCTCTGTCTACACTCAGTCAATGCCAACCGGAAGCAGATCTCACCAGGCCACAGATGTCCTGGGGGTGATGGGTTAGTCACCGTCACCCTGCAAAATAAAAACCTTGACCCTTGGGGCTGGTGCTGTGGCGCAGAGGGTTAAGCTTCCACCTGTGATGCTGGCATCCCGTATGGGCGCCGGTTCCAGTCCCGGCTGCTCCACTTCTGATCCAGCTCCCTGTTTAATGCCTGGGAAAGCAGTAGAAGATGGCCCACGTGCTTGGGCCCCTGCACCCATGTGCGAGGCCCAGAGGAAGCTCCTGGCTTCGGATTGGCACAGCTCTGGCTGTTGCAGCCTTTTGGGGAGTGAACCAGCAGATGGAAGACCCCTTTCTCTCTCTGTCTCTCCCTCTCTCTGCCTCTCAAGTAAATAAATAAATCTGTAAAAGAAGAAAACTGCGCGTGAAGCTTTATCTGAGACCGCCTTTTTTTTTTTTAAGATTTTATTTATTTATTTATTTATTTGAGAACTAGAGTTACTGACAGTGAGAGGGAGAAACAGAGAGAAAGGTCTTCCTTCCATTGGTTCACTCCCCAATGGCCACAATGGTCGGAGCTACACCGATCCAAAGCCAGGAACCAGGAGCTTCTTCTGGTTCTCCCACACGGGTGCAGGGGCCCAAGGTCTTGGGCCATCTTCTACTGCTGTCCCAGGCCATAGCAGAGAGCTGGATCGGAAGAGGAGCAGCCAGCACTTGAACCGGCACCCATATGGGATGTTGGCACCACAGGTGGAGGATTAACCTTCTGTGCCACAGCACGGTTTCCTAGCAGAGACTTGGTGGTTGGCCCAAGGGGTGGGCTCTCTGTCAGGGCCAGAGGCTGGGTGTGCCGCCTCAGTGCCTGCCGCTGTGTCCTGCTTGCCAGGCCGGCTGGGAAGCGCTGCGCTGGGTGTCGCTGTGCACCTGACTTCCCTGAGAGTCTGTGTCTCACAGGGGGCCTGAAGCAAGGAGCGGCCCCTAACGGCTGAGCCACACTGCCTCCTCCAAGACTGGAGAGCTGGGTTGCAGGCTTGGAGATTCTCGGGGGCTGGATGTGGTCCCTGGGGAGTGAAGAGGGCCACAGGGTGCCTTGGGCAGCCTGCAGGGCTCCTGCCCCAGCCAGCGAGGTGCAGCTTGGGTCTTCCCGTGTTTCAAGATAACTTGAAAATTGGGACTTTGGCTGGCGCCGCAGCTCAATAGGCTAATCCTCCACCTGCAGCGCCAGCACACCGGGTTCTAGTCCCGGTCGGGGCGCCGGATTCTGTCCCAGTCGCTCCTCTTCCAGGCCAGCTCTCTGCTGTGGCCCGGGAAGGCAGTGGAGGATGGCCCAGTGCTTGGGCCCTGCACCCGCATGGGAGACCAGGAGAAGCACCTGGCTCCTGGCTTCGGATCAGCACAGTGTGCCAGCCGCAGTGGCCATTGGGGGGTGAACCAACAGAAAAAAAGGAAGACCTTCCTCTCTGTCTCTCTCTCACACTGTCCACTCTGCCTGTCAAAAAAAAGAAAGAAAGAAAAGAAATAAAATTGGGACTTTGAAATGAAATCTCCCAAATGTGTCAACATGAACAACTAATTCGGTTTTTTTGAAACGCTACTCAGATCAGACAAAAGCGGATCTGCATGCCGGCTCTGACTTGCAGGCTGCTAATTTTCAGCTTCTCTCTCCTTGCTACAGGCTGGGGAAACTGAGTCACGGGTGTATTTTTATGTAATCGATGTATTTGGCCTTTACCCTTGAGGCTGGATGGGGTGCCTCCCCCTGGCGTGATCTGACAGTGTCTCTCAGTGAGGGAGTCAGGCTGTGGCATCCTGGGGGAAGAACTTTCTAGGCAGACCGAAGAGCAGGTGCAAAGGCCCTGAGGCCAGAGAGCACCTGTACCTTCTAGGGATAGCAACAAGGCTCGCGGTGCAGGGTGGAGGAAGGGGGGAAGGGCGTGGAACCAAGTCCGGTTCTGCAGAATGGACAACGGAGAGGACAACGGATAAATGAATGAATTTGTGAATGGATGGAGGAGGAATCCCACACCGCCCTCGCTGGGCTGTTCATATTTGCTGTGGGTGTAGCTGATTCATGCCAGGTTCTGAAGTCTCCGGAGTCATTCTCGGAGGTGATCTGTGGCTGACATTCCCAAGTCACCGTCGATGTTGTCGTGTGCTGGGGAGGGGTCTCCGTGAGAGCGGGTAAAGGTGCGAGAGACCACCTGAGAACGAAGGCAGAAACACATGGCGCTCCCCAGAGTGCCTATCAGGTCAGGAGTGCTCCTCTCGGCTCCCCAGGGCCCCGGGCCTCTGTAGAGGGCTGCCACCCATGTGAGCCCATGAGATGTCCTGTCTACAAGCCTCCCAACCTCCGCCAGCCCCTGGCGACCCCAGCATGGGTGGCCGAGCCCCAGGCCTGCTTCCTGTCCTCCGCCGGTTTTCTGCCTTGGTTCAGGCGCTGGCGTCCCAGCTGCTGGCAAGAGACTCGGGTGGGGTTGCCATGGCGACCCTCCGGCATGGATTCCCAGAGATGCTCCTGCCTCCTCTTGGGCCTGCCGCCGCTGATTGCCGTGCGAGAGCGTGACTCACCGTTAAATATATCACGGGCGTCCCAAATTGGCTGCTCAGCCCCAGCAGCCGGATGCGGGGACAGGGAGCCTCGGGGCGTGTGGGCTCGGGAGGCTGTGTGCTCCCAGCACTGCCCATCTCCTACCTGTTCCCCGCCCCTTCCCCAGTCGGGGTGAGTTTCCATCCTGGCCCTGTTACTTGCTAGCTGTGTGACCTTGCGCAAGCTTCAGGTTGGAAGCCTCAGCGTCCTCATCCACAAAATGGGTCTGGCGTGAGCACCGACCGTCAAGAACTGAGAGGAGTCTGAGGTTTCGCCCAGCCGGCAAGCCCGCAACTCAGGCCGCCACAGCCTCCTGCAGGCTGGCGGGAGACACGCGATCCCTGGGTCAGAGGCAGAGGACCTGTCACTCCCAGCATGGCAGGCAGCCGTCAGCTCTCCTTGCCCCCACCCCCCACCAAGGGCCAAGCCAGCAATGTGAGGCAAGCGAGGTGCAGATCTGTGACACGGCTGAGGACCCCAGAGCTTAGGAACTTCTGGTCTGCAGACCTCGGCCGTAGCCCCAGAGGGAGGTGTTGTCTTGCTTATGCTGGCTGGGGAGCCGCTGTAGCTTGCCCTGTCTGCTTTCTCTACCTTCACAGACTGTTTGCTTGCAGACACCCTGGGAAAGGTCAGCCAGAACCAGGTGCTCAGAGTCCCTCGCTCAGAAGACGTGGCCGGGGTGGGGGACATGGGGCACACAGGTTGAGGCTCTGCTTGGGTGGGCTGCCAGCATCCCATATTGGAGTGCCAGGGGCTGAGTCCTGATTCCTGCTAATGCACACCCTGGTGGCAGCTGATGGACAGCCCACACGGGAGACCTGGATGGAGCTCCAAGCTCCCATCCTCAACCTGGCCCAGCCCTAGCTGTTTCAGGCATTTGGGGAGTGAATCGGTGGATGGGAGATCTCTCTGTCTCTGTCTTGCTCAATAAAAAAAAAAAAATGAAATAAAAATGCAAAAAGACACACAGGCTTTGCGAGACCTGTGGAGAACTGTCTGCCCCACGGCTTCCTAGCGCAGCTGGGAGGAGCCGGCCACCGTGCACAGGTCGGGGGCTTTGCCCAGTGCCCAGCGTGGAATAGGCAGCTCCTTAGCATGAGCAGCTGTCATAGCTGTCCTCAACTTTCATCCCTCTCCCACTCGTAGGATGTCAGAGGTCTGCTCCAGGATTCGCCCAGTTAGCTAAGACTACCCATGGCTCCTCTTCTTTTTGACCAGCATGCACCCTTTGCCCCATGACGTATGCACAACCCCGTGTCTCCTCCCTCTGACTTTCCTCTTTTTTTTTTTTTTTTTTTGACAGGCAGAGTTAGTGAGAGAGAGAGAGACAGAAAGAAAGGTCTTCCTTCCATTGGTGCACCCCCCAAATGGCCTCTATGGCTGGCACGCTGCACCGATCCGAAGCCAAGAGCCAGGTGCTTCCTCCTGGTCTCCCATGCAGGTGCAGGGCGCAAGCACTTGGACCATCCTCCACTGCCCTCCCAGGCCACAGCAGAGAGCTGGACTGGAAGAGGAGCAACCAGGACAGAATCTGGCGCCCCAACCGGGACTAAAACCCAGGGTGCCGGCGCCACAGGCGGAGGATTAGCCAAGTGAGCCGCAGTGCCAGCCTGACTTCCCTCTTTAAAAAAAAAAAAAAAAAAAAAAAAAGCTTTACAGAGAAATGTGCCACACCATGAATTCATTTTAGGAGGACGGTACAACTCTACGCAGAGGTGTGCAGCCACAGACACTACCATCCAGCCTCAGAACAATCTACACCCACCTCCCTCCCCTCCACCCAGGCCCAGCCAACCGCTCGTCTCCTTTCTCTGTGGATTCGCCTCTCCTGGGCTTTCCAGAGAAGCAGAGTGAGGCACAGCACTGGCCATCGGGGTCTGGCTGCCCTGAGCTCCCCGGTTCTGAGCTCCAGCCAGGGGAGTCCGCTCCATTTCCTCGCTGAGTGCCGCTCCACGGCTCGCATACTTTAGCAGCTGCCTTCGCTGTGCACTGACAGGATTCCCGGGAGAAGCGCCTGGGAAAGCCTCGTGCACCCTCAAGTGCGGACCGGCATGGACCGGCGTTGATTGGCACTGCTTGGCCGGCTCCCGCGGTGCGCCCCGGGCCAGCGGAGTGCCTCGCCCCGTCCTCGGGGCCCTGTGGGGCATTCTCGCTAATCTAAAATAAGAGAGAGGGACAGTTTGGCAGGCAGAGCTTTGGAGGCTTTGAAAATCACATGAGAAACCCACTTCCCTGGAAAGCAGGCGAGGAGCCAGCCGGCGCCCCACTCCAAGAAAAGGGGCGTCGCCCAGACTTCTGGGGTGGACCCTCCCTGCCTCCCCCAGTGCCATCTCCATGGCAGCCCACTCCATAAATAAAGGGGAAGCAGAGCGAAGGAGAAGGTTCTGGAACCTTCTGCACAGGGCCCTTCTTTCCTCTGAGAGTCCCAGGAGGACGACAGCTATCCGCTGATTCCGCGCTCCGTGGAAGACATCCCCAGGCCGAGTGATGGGAGGACCACCCTCCTCCAGCCTCACGTGGCCCTGGCTGTGAGGGACCTGGCGGTTTCTTGGGTTCAAGAGCAGGGAGGTGCTGGAGACAGTCTCCAGCATTCTGGCCGGAGGAGCTGGAGAGATGGGGGCGCGCCAGCCCGGGAGCCTTCCTGGTTTCTTGACCCTCCTTCACATACTCCCGCCCTGCCTGTGGACCGCGGGTCCCTGCAGAGGCTCGGAGAATCCCTTCCGAATCGAGACGATGTTCCGTCTCTGTGCAATCCCCACCCTGTGTCAGCGGCTCCAAACACAGGCGATCGTTGATTTTGCTTGAGAATCTGCAGAGTGGACAGGTGACGTCAGCAGGGTGGGGGTGGGGCTCCACAGGGGCTCCCTTGCATGGCTGGAGAGGGTCCCCGTCTGGGAGTGGCCTGAGTCTGCTCCCGGCCTGGCATTGAAGTTCGAAGAGCGATGGGAACAAGATGGGCAGTGAGAGAGGCTGACCCGACGCTAGCGCTGTGTCCATTCCGCCACATTCTATGGACCAAGGGATTGCCGAATCCAGATCCAAGGAGAAGAGCTGTGAGCCTCACCTCCTACTGGAGTGCCAAAGGACGTGGGAGTGATCTCCTCCGTTTTTATTTGTTTATTTGAGAGGCATAAGGAGAGAAAGAGAGGGAGAGAGAGAGAGAACACGCACTCCCATAGGCTGGTTCACTCCTCCAACGTCTGCGACGGTCAGGACTGCCGACCAGAGCCCAGAGCCCAATCCAGGTGTCTCCCACGTGGCTGGCAGGGACTCACCTGGCAGTCACCTCAATCTGCTGCTGAGTCAGGAGCGGAGCCAGGACTCGAACCCAGAGCTTCCAAACTGGGATGCAGCGTCCCAACCATCATCTAGGCTGCTAGGCCCTTCGCTGGCCCCGTGGGAGGGAGAGTGCGAGACTCACGTAGCTGGCAAGTTCATGGCGTGGAAGGGGATCAGCAGGTGTGGGAGAAAAATGCTCTGTGCATACATCAAGCCCTACAGGCTTGTCCCGGAACACAGTGGAACTTCATGGTGGTCACAGCTGCTTTGGCCAAATGTCATTTGTCTCTTGGGCCAGATGTGAAGCAAGTCCCTAGCCTGTCTGTCCCTTGCCTTGTCCCCCAAGGGGCTGTGTCCTTGGAAACCTAGGCCTCCTTGCCAGCCTCGCCATACGTCTTCTCAGATCCAAGCAGACCCCAGAGTGACTCAGCAGTGCCCTGCGCACAGCGCTGCGCCCGGGCCCTGGGGCAGGTGCATCGGTAGAAGGCAGAGGACGTTTGCAAACACATCTCCCTCACTTTCGCCAAAGCTTTTACGAGAAAAGGGCCAGCGCTCTCTGGATGGCTCCCAGGAACACTTGGACAGCGAGTCCTGCCCTCAAGCTGACCCCTGGGCGGCCACCTTTGTTCTCGGATGACCCAGAGGCCTTGTTTCTGGGCCCGGCCGGTGGGCATCTTAGCCATGAGCAGTGAGTGCCACTGTCCAGCGGGGATCTTTCCGTGGGTTCCGAGTGAAAAGATCAGAGTTTCCGGCTCCCTCTACAGATTTCCCTCTGCGCTCCAGACATTGTCGCTCTGTGTGTCTGACAGCCTTGTGGAAGTGGATTGAGATGCACTGACGAATGGTATTGTCCCTGCAGTCTCCCGGACAAGCACGCGGCCAGCTCTCCCGCTGCCGTGGAGGCTAGGGATGCATTCTTGGAGACAGAGTTTCTGAGCCCACTGGCCTGCTCAGAGTCCCAAGGAGGCTGCAGACCTAGAATCCCTCCATGTGTTCTTGCAAGAACTCTTTGTTGAGTACCTACTGCACACCAGCCCCTCGCTAGGCGCCGAGGACACAGCAGTTTGGAGGTGGGACAAAGACCCTCTCTGTTCGAGAAGTATGCGTTCTAGAAGGGCAAGAACGGTGCACAAATAAGATCCCATGAGACATTTACTATCTCCCTGTAGACAAACGTGTTAGGATTCACGTTACAGGTGCTTGTGTTGATGGGGGTGGGGACGTTTGAAAGAGAGCAGTCAGGGTGGCGTAGCGGGTAAAGCCGCCACCTGCAATGCTGGCATCCCATACGGGCACGAGTTCAAGTCCCGGCTGCTTCACTTCTGATCCAGCTCTCTGCTATGGCCTGGGAAAGCAGTGGAAGATGGCCCAAGACCTTGGGCCCCTGCACCCATGTGGGAGACCTGGGAGAAGCTCCTGGCTCCTGGCTTCAGATCAGCTCAGCTCCGGCCATTGCTGCCATCTGGGGAGTGAACTAGTGGATGGAAGACCTGGGAGAGCCGTTCCGGGGCCATGACATTGGAGCCGAGATCTGAAAGAAGCGAGGGAAAGAGGCTGGCCTGTGTCTGAGGGTGGAGTGTGGGAGGCACACGGAACACAGGGGCAAAGGCACCGAGGCTGCGGCACAGCTGATGCCTCCCAGGGGCAGCCAGGTGGCCGGTGTGCTGGCAGGGGAGCAAGCAGGAGGAGAGTGGAGGGGCCTGAGGAGCTGGGCCACGCAAGGCCGTGTGGCCAGACGAAGGACTGTGGCTTTTGTCACGGGTACACTGAGACGCACAGGGTGCTTTGAGCCCAGTGGAATGAGTGGACCTGACGTGGGTTCTACTGGAATCCCCAGATGGGAATGGAGTGGGGCAGGCCGGAAGCAGGAAGACAGTGAAGTGCAGCTCCCGCGTGGACGGTGACCTAGCCCAGGACAGGCGGTGGGGCAGGGAGGGGTGGGCACATCCCAGGTACCTCCTGAAGCCAGACCCCAGGTCTCGCTGATGCGCCAGACATTCTGAGACCCCCTGCACGGCTCCCCTGTCACCAGGATCCTCGGCCTGCGGTCCACTGGCTGCCACCCACCTGGCGAGAAGGTGTCTCCTTTCCATGCCTAGGCTAGGGCCACCCTGGCTGCCCCAGGCAGGAGCCCCTCCCCGTGTGGGACACTCCCCAGCTTTGTGACCCCTCCCCACTCGGCTGCAGCCTCCCTGTCTGTGAGTGGGAATAGGAAAGTGCACATCCCCAGGGTGGCCGTGCGAACCAGGGGCCATCAGGCTTGGGCGCGAGCTGTGATAGCAATGATGGGAGACACTGACAAACAGGCTGGCTCCATGCACGTCATTGAGGGGGTCGTTTTGTCATTTCTGCCAACCCAGGGGCCTTTGGGAAGCCTTGACCTTGATTGAGCTCAGTCCACGACCATGGCTAAGTCAATATCTGTCACTCAGGTACAGCAGCTGAGAAGCGTGGGCTCCATGTCAGCTGGGGAGGGCTCCCAGCTCGGCCCTCGGACGTGTTGTTGCTGGACAGGGCAGCTTCGGAGCAACGGGTCTGGCCCTGCAGGCTGGGGCCTCTGCTCGGCCGCGTTCCCAGGGGCAGGCCAGGCCCTGCCTCTGTGCCCTGTGCACTTTGTCCCTGTCTCCAGGGATCGACACTCTTCCCGAGAAGTCAGACTCCCGGTCCCCGTTCTTAGAGCCCCCACGTCCTCCCCCAGCCCTAGGAGAACTGGAACAGGGTCCCTCGGGCCGAAAGAAGCCTGGGAGCCTTCCGGTGGTTTTTTTTTTTTTTTTTTTCAGACTCCTGGAATATTAATTTAGGGAAACAAACAAATAAAAAAGAAAACAGCTCTCGAGATGTAGCACACTGGAAAAAATCAAGTGCAGCAGGTTCAGGCTCTTCCTCTACGGGCACAGAATGACAAGGACTCAGAGCGGGAGGCCCACAGGTGGCCCCAGGGCCGAGGCCATTTCTTTCAGCTTTATTTGTTCAAGTCATGGAGCGATGCGGTGAGGCAGGCCCGGGCAGTATGGTTGATGAATGCAGTCTCTTCTCGCTGCCGTCACTCTGTCGCTGTTTGTGTACATAACCCACTTAGAGATAAGGCCAGCGTGCTAAAAATACTGGCTTTTTTTGAATAGGTAATATATTTTCCTGGTATGAAAGTCAGAGTGTTCAAAAAGATACACAGTGAAAAGCCTTCCCCGTCTGGTCCCTGGCCACCCAGGCCCCTTCCCAAAGGCAAGCACAGCGACTGATTTCTTGTGATTCCTTCCAAAAAGTGTGAATTCCCAAGTCAGGAGACCCACAGGGTGCCCACGCTTTTTCCTCCGGGTTGTTGAAATGGAAGCTTCTTCCCTACATTGTCGCACCCTTGCCTGGCTTGGGAACAGCACACCTCGGGAGTGTGGCCTCCCTATGCAGACGGAGCCACCTGCAGTCTTGTTTGAAGCTGTGTAGTATTCCGTCACGCAGATGGCCTGCTGTCGACCTGACTGTCCCCTGGGGCTTGTCTCTGAACTTATTATTATCTCATTCATTGAGTGACAGGGAGACAGAGCGAGAAAGCAAGAATGAGAACGAGAGAGAGAGAGAGAGAGAGAGAGAGAGAGAGAGAGTGCTCCCATCTTCTGGTTCATTCTCAAATGCCCGCAAAGGCCAGGGTTGGGCAAGGGGCAAACCCGGAAGCCGGGAACGCAATCAAGTCTCCCCGTGGGTGGCAGGAACCCAACTGCTTCAGCCCCGCGGCTGCTTCTCGGGCTCTGCAGTGGAGGAAGCCGGAGTCAGGACCCCGAGCGGGAGCTGCAGCCAGGCCCTCCAATATGAGCTCAGGCATCACACCATGTCTCCAACGCCAGGCTCAACGTGGCCTGTCTCCCGCTCCTCTCTGCTTCCGTCTCCCCGCTCCTCTCTCTCCCCTCCCCACCTCCTCTCTCCTGCTCTCCCTCTCCCCTCCCCCCTCCCGCTTTCCCCCACTCCCTGATTGAACCTCTCTTCCCCCTCCCCCTCCTTCCCCCTCCCCTCCTCTCTCCTGCTCTCCCCCGCCCCCTGAGCACACCTCTCATCCATCTTCCCCCTCCCCCCCTCTTTTCCCTCCTACTCTCCTCTGCCCCCTGAGTGCACCTCTCTTCCCCCTCCCCCTCTCCCCACCTCCTCTCTCCAGCTCCCCTCCTCCCCTCTCCCCCTCCCCTCCCCCCCACTTTCCCCCACCCCCTGAGTGCACCTCTCATCCATCTTCCCCCTCCTTCCTCCCTCCCCCTTCCTTCCCCCTCCCACTCTCCTCTGCCCCCTGAGCACATCTTTCTTCCCCCCCACCTGCTCTCTCCCACTCCCCCTGCCCCCTGAACGCACCTCTCATCCATCTTCTCTCCCTCTCCCCCTCCCCTCCCCTCCCCCTCCTTCTCCCTCCCCCTCTCCCCCTCTCCTCCTTCCTCCTCCACCCTCCCCTCCCCTCCTCCTCTCTCCCACTTCCCCCATCCCCTGAGCGCACCTCTCATTCATCTCCCCTCCCCCTCCTTCTCCTCCCTCCTCCCCTTCCCCTCCTCTACCCTCTCCCTCCTCCCCCCTCCTCCCCCCTCCCCCTCTCTCCCACTTCCCCCATCCCCTGAGCGCACCTCTCATTCATCTCCCCTCCCCCTCCTTCTCCTCCCTCCTCCCCTTCCCCTTCTCCTCCCTCCCCCTCCTTCTCCTCCCCTCCCCCCTCCTTCTCCCCTCCCCCTTCCCCTCCCCTCCCCTCCCCCTCTCTCCCACTTCCCCCGCCAGCTGAGTGCACCTCTCATCCATCTTCTCTCCCCCTCCCCTCCCCTCCCCCTCCTTCTCCCTCCTCCTCTCCCCCTCCCCTCCTTCCTCCTCCTCCCCCCTCCTCCTCCCCTCCCCTCCCCCTCTCTCCCACTTCCCCCGCCCCCTGAGCGCACCTCTCATCCATCTCCCGGCTCCGCTGCCCTGGCGCCCTTCCCTAGGCACCACTCATTATTTTAATGAAACTCTGGGATGTGTTTTATGCACTTGACATCTTGCTTAGGGAAACCAAAAGAGGAGTTGCCAGGGGACCATGGAGAGGGCCGGGCCCCGCGCTTAAAGGGGCCTGAGGGCTGCTGGGCCCCATGCTCACCCATGGGTGCTGCTCCCTGGTCTGCAGCATGGGGTGCCGAACCTTCTGCCCTGGCCGGGTTTGCCGAGGGCTGAGAGTGACTAACGTGGTGCCTCTGAAACCGGGGTCCCCAAATCCATCCAGAGACAGTGAACAAAAAGAAGTGACTGAAGGCCTGGAAACCCCGGGCGGAGGGCCGGGGACTCCCAGATGGGGGGAAGGGTCCTTCCAGGGCGGCAAGGAGGCCTCTGGTGGGGCAGGGGGCGGGGCCACTGAGATCTGCGGAGACCCAAGGGAGGAGCTACCTGGCAGAACTGCAAAGGCCCTGAGGCAGGAACCAGTGTGAGTATTGGAGGAGCTGCAACGGTGAGGCTGAAACAGGCTGAGCTGGGGGCGGCGCTGAGCTGAGAGGTCCCAGGGCCCTGTGGGCCGTGGTGAGGTCACTGGCTTTATCCACAGGCAGAGCAGTGGCAGGATGCGGGTATGTCTCTAGAAGATCCTTCCAAGCGGAGAATGGACTAAGAGCCTGGAGGAAGGACGCAAGTCCTTGTGGGATTGCTCAGTGGACAGACCAGGGCGGTGAGGGCGGCGAGACGTGTGAGACTCCGGGTCTGTCCTGGAGGTGGAGCCCACCGCGTGTGCCAGTGGACAGAGAGGAGCTGGGCAGGGCTCCTGGCTGCGGCCTGGAGTCCGGGAGGGCAGAGATTCCCATTGCCCGAGCAGGGGATCCCAGAAGGAAGCAGGTGGCAGGGCTTGCAGAGCTCGGCTTGGCCTTGCTCCAATGGAGAAGCCCGCGGGACACCCCAGTGTCAGGCGAGCTCCTGCCACCCAGCCAGACCTGGGTGGAGCTGTCAGGTGGGCCCACCCGTGGCAGAGAGTGAGCCCACGGCCCTGCTCTGTCTGCCTGGGGCCTTCTGGGTCACCTGGACACAGGTCCCCCTCCTTCTGAGCCGGTCTGCCTACCCCCTTCTCCACACCCTGCTGCCCAAGAATACAGACAAGGAAATGAAGGGTCCCTCCCTCTCTCCCTCTCTCCCTCTCTCCCTCTCTCCCTCCCTCTCTCTCTCTCCCCACCAGTGCTTGTCAGATAGTTGGATGGACGAATGCATGGATGGCTATATAGGTGGGTGGATGGATTTATAAGTGGTGGATGGATGGATGGGTATATAGGTGGACGAATGGGTGGGTGGGTGAGTGTATTGTTGGATGGATGGATATATAAGAGGATGGGTGGATTTATAATCGATGGGTGTATGGATAGGTAAAAGGGTGGGTGGTGGAGGTGTGGATGGAAGGGTGGCTGAGTGGATGATGGTGGCAGGTGGATACATGGATGGTACATCGATGAATGACAGATGAACAAGTGAGTGAACAGATGACGGACGGATATACAGACAGAGTGGATAATTGCATGGATGGTCAGAGGGGTAAAAGAGAGAGAGGAATGAGAGAGGATTCACAGCTGGGGAGAGAAGGACAGGGAAGCAGAAATCACACAGGGAGCCACTCCCTTCTATTCATAGCGCATTGGTCAGAGCGCAGTCACACGGCCAGGGTAGCTGTGAGGCTGGGATGCAGCCACGTTTCCCGCTGACCGTCAGGGGCACTCTCCAGCCGTGACAGAGGAGAGAGGGGAGCCCAGGGGATGCACTCAGCCCGACTCGCTCCCCCAGCCCAGTACTTTTCCTTCCTAGCACTGACCGCGGTCTGGTCCGTCTCATGGACTTGTGTGCTGTCTGTCCGCCCAGTGTGCAGCCGAGCTCCGTGAGGACGGAACCCTGACTGTCACCGCACCCCCGGCAGAACAAATGAATGAACGCGAGTGCGTGCGCCACACATCCAGCTTGCGCTTCTGCCTTCCGCGCCACATTTTTTTCAGATTATTTTTGTCAACATCCGAGTGTGCCCAAGGGAGATGACAAACATGTGGCTGTCATCGCAGATGCTGTGCTGCTGAGGCCGCGAGTTCCTATTCTAGAAAAATACGAGTTAGCTGGATGTCATTTGGGGACTGACATGTCAAAATAATGCAGTAAAAATGCTAAACACGGATAGGAGAGACGAGCTCTGCGGCTCAGGTAGCTGGAAGCAGTCCGACTGAATCGCTGGGGCGTGCTTACCCTCAGCAAGTCGGGGCCAGGACTGCACAGGGCACCGGGGCGGGGCTCAGGGGAGCTGCGAGGGGGCTGATGGGGCCCAGAAGCCCCCTCCACCGTCTCTCCTGCCTGACCTAGGCTCATAAGAGGCACCACAGTCTGGTATTAGGAGATGAGGCCGTGGGCTTTTTTGTTTTGTTTTGTTTTTTTAAAGATTTATTTATTTATTTGAGAGGTGGAGTTACAGAGAGAGACAGAGACAGAGAGAGAAGTCTTCCATCCTTTGGTTCATTCCCCAAGTGGCTGCAATGGCCAAAGCTGGACCAATATGAAGCCAGGAGCCAGGAGCTTCTTCTGGGTCTCCCATGTAGGTGCAGGGGCCCAAGAACCTAGGCCACCTTCTACTGACTTCAGCGCCGGTCCCAAGGCCACTGGCTCTTGAAATGTGCTGTACAGCTGGCCTCTGGGTCTGTGGACTCCACTCCATGGATTCCACATTCACAGACTCAATCGACTGCAGATCAGAAATGTTTGGAGTGGGATGAACGTTTGGCACAGTGGTTATGAAGCCACTTTGGAGGCCAGCACTGTGTTGTTAAAGTCACCACCTGCAGTGCCAGCATTCCATATGGGCACCAGTTCAAGTCCCAGCTGCTCCACTTCCAATCCAGCACTCTGCTATGGCCTGGGATAGCAGAAGATGGCCCAAGTCCTTGGGCCCCTGCACCCTTGTGGGAGACCTGGAAGAAGCTCCTGGATCCTGGCTTCAGATCGGCGCAGCTCTGCCCGTTGCTGCCATATGGGAAGTGAACCAGTGGATGGAAGACCTCTCTCTCTCTCTGCCTCTGCCTCTCTGTTACTCTGCCTTTCATATAAACAAATAAATCTTTTTTTAAAAATGTATTTATGTATTTATTTATTTTGACAGGCAGAGTGGACAGTGAGAGAGAGAGACAGAGAGACAGAGAGAAAGGTCTTCCTTTGCCGTTGGTTCACCCTCCAATGGCCGCTGCTGCTGGCACGCTGCGGCCGGCGCACCGCACTGATCTGATGGCAGGAGCCAGGTGCTTCTCCTGGTCTCCCATGGGGTGCAGGGCCCAAGCACTTGGGCCATCCTCCACTGCACTCCCTGGCCACAGCAGAGAGCTGGCCTGGAAGAGGGGCAACTGGGACAGAATCCGGTGCCCTGACCGGGACTAGAACCCGGTGTGCCGGCGCCGCAGGTGGAGGATTAGCCTAGTGAGCTGCGGCGCCGGCCCTAAACAAATAAATCTTAAAAAAAAAAGATACCACTTTTGGGCGCCTGCTTCCCACTCTGCCGGGGTTTGAGTCCCGTCTCTGCGCTTGACTCCCTTCCTGCACCCTGGGAGGCAGCAGGTGACAGATCAAGGGGTCGATGCCTGGCACCCAGCTGGGAGACCTGGATGGAGTTCCCAGCTCCCAGCTTTAAGCCATCACCACACTGGGGAAGACAGCCAAGGGATAAGACCATCTGTGTCTTGTATCTCTTTACCTCTCAAACAAATAAGTAAATATTTGGGAAACAAATTGTATCTGTACTGATATGTACAGACTTTTGTTCTTGTCATTATTCCCTAAACAGTGCAACAACTCTTTGCAAGGTGTTTCCATTGCATTAGATGTTATAAGTCGTCTAGAGATGATTTTCAGCACATGGAGAAGCAGAGGCAGCTAAGGTGCCTGTGTCGCGCACCAGACCGCCTGGCTTCTAGTCCTAGCTTGGCCTTCGGAGTTCAGCTTCCTGCTACTGCAGGCCCTAGAGGCAGCAGGATGGCCCTCGGGTCATTGGGTTCCTGCTACTCCTGTGGGAGCCCTGGATCGCTCTCCCACTACTGGCTCTGGCCCAGCCCAGCCCACAACCACTGCAGGCATTTGCAGAATGAACCAGCCAATGGAAACTCTCTCTCTCTCTCTCTCTCTCTCTCCCTCTTTCTCTCTCTCCCCCCATTCTGCATCTCAAATAAATAAAAACAGTGAAGTATATGGGAGGATTGTGTGGGTCAGATGTAAGTGCTATGCATTTTTGTATCATGGGTTTGAGCACTGGAAGGCCGCGAGGGACAGCTGTGTACACATGAGCCCTGGGCTGCTTCACAAGGCCGTGCGGCACAGTGGTCCCTAACCCGGCTCCCGACCCCTGCCCAAGTTCGCAGCTCACGGCTTTCTCTTCCAACAAAGGCCAGAAGTCCACATGGATGAAAATAGCCACTGTGACTGCTGTGAGACCTCGCACAAGAATCTTAGTCTCTCTGAGCCTCCATCTCTTCATCTGAGAAATGGGCCATAGCACGCCCATCCCGTCAGGGTCTCAGGGAAGCTCCCAGGGCCCAGGTCATCTGGTGGTGACATTTTCAGGTGGTTGAAAAACAAGAAACAAATTACTCTGTGACTTGTGCACGAGACGTGCGATGCGCAGGTGTGTTGTGCGGTGGCTACGCCCCTTCGCTCACCAGTGGCCGAGCTCCTGTGGAGACCGTCTACCCTCAAAGGCTAGGATCCCTCCTGTCTGGCCCTAACCAAAAGAGCTTGCTGGTCCTGTCCAGAGGGCATTGCCTGGTGCCCAGAGAGGCTCGGTGTGTGCCAAATCCTTCCTCGGGCCCTGCGGAAGCCGCTGTGAGGATCAGAGCACTTATTAAGCACCAGTTGTATACTATGTCTGGGTGATGTATCCATCATCTCCTTTACAACACTCCCATTCTGTAGACAAAGAAACCCAGGAGCTCTCAGAGGCGGGGACAGAGCTGGTGACAGTACAGTTGGGGGGCCAATGCGGTAGGAGGGCCAAGCAGAGGCAGCAGCAGGTGCTGGGACCGTCCCAGCAAGTTGCCCACCTTCCGGAGTGTCCACCAGGATGTCCCAGTGTCGGGCTGGACAGGGCAAAGGCAAGCTCCCCAGGGAGCAGGGCCGCCAGCCCCAGCCTCCACGCCCACCCGTGTGACACCCGTGGGCAGTACTGATCTGATCTGGCGTCCCGAGGCAGCCAGTCCAAGTTCAGGCGGGCTGGAAGAGCGAGGCACCCGCGTGGTGTCGTCCCACTGTCGGGAGCACCCCACCGAGAACTCTTGGCTGCGGCTTCCGGCTCACAGCCAGGCCCCGAGGCTCTGGAGCTGTTAACTGCTGCTGTTGAGCTTCCATTTCTAACCTAATTGTTTGTTTATTTACACAGCCACTATCAGGGCCCTGGGCTTGTCTTTTTCTCCACTGTGAGCACCTTCAAGGTAATTATTCTTGCAAGCCAAGGAGGCAACACAGGGCAATAAGTGCTTCCCAGGAAGCCAGCAGCCCCTGGCTGAATCCACCGTGAAGACGGTGGACAGGTGGACACGGGCCAGCAGCCCCTGAGTCATCACAGAGGTTGCTTCTCCAAGTCTGATTTACGAGCGCTGGGTAACAGTCCCTTTCTTTCCCCGTCACCCCCTCACTGGTGCCTACCCACCCCTCACCCACCTCCTGGGTTAACCTCCACCTTCCTACCTCAAAGACGAGGCCATCATTGCCTTGGAATTCCACGGTTTCAGAGCCTCACTATTTAAAAGTTGGATTTCCAATGAGAAATGACTATTTGTTTAAATTTTTTTATTATTATCATTTTATTGGAAAGGCAGGGAGACAGAGAGAGATCTTTCGTCCACTGCTTCACTCCCCAAACTCTCCTAATGTCCAGGGAGGGACCAGTCCAGAGTCAGGACCTGGAACTCAGTGCGGGTCTCCCACATGGGCGGCAGGGGCCCAAGTACTCGAACCATCGCTGCTGCCTCCCAGGGAGCCCATCAGCTGGAAGCTGCAATTGAAGTAGAGCCAGGGCCCGAACCAAGTCCTCTAATACGGAGTGAGGCCATCTCAAGCTACATCTTTTTTTAAAAGATTTATTTATGTGAAAGTCAGAGTTACAGTGAGAGAGAGAGAGGGAGAGAGAGAGGCGAGAGATCTTCCATCCACTGGTTCACTCCCCAAATGGCTGCAAGGACCAGCGCTGGGCAAAGTCAAAGCCAGGAGCCAGGAGCTTCCTCCAGGTCTCCCACGTGGGTGCAGGTGTCCAAGCTCTCAGGCCGTCCTCCACTGCTTTCCCAGGTACATTAGCAGGAAGCTGGACGGGAAGTAGAGCAGTGGGAACTCAAACCGGTGCCTGTATGGGATGCCGGCGCTGCAGACGGTGGCTTAACCCACTGCTCCACGGTGCTGGCCCCTCAAGCTGCATCTTAAACCACTGTGAAACGCCTACCCTGACAAATTATTGTTTTTCTAAGTTTATAACAGTATATTGTTATAATTGTTCAATTTGATTTTTAATATTTATCTTATTTATTATTTGAAAGGCAGAATAATGGAGAGAGAGGGAGGGAGAAAGAGAGAGAGAGAGATCTTCTACTTGCTAGTTCATTCCCCAGATGTCTGCAACAGACAACTGGGCCCGGCCAAGCCAGGAGCCAGGAGCTCCATCCAGGTCTTCCTGGTGTGTGGCAGGAGCCCATGTGCCTGGGCCGGTACCCACTGCCTGCTAGGCGCATTGGCAGGAAGTGGATTGGAAGCAGAGGCAGAGTCAGGACTTGATTCCAGGCCCTCTGTCCCAGGCTGCTTTTTTTTTTTTTTTTAATTGACAAACAGAGTGGACAGTGAGAGAGAGAGACAGAGAGAGGTCTTCCTTTGCCGTTGGTTCACCCTCCAATGACTGCCACGGCCGGTGCACCACGCTGATCCGATGGCAGGAGCCAGGTACTTCTCCTGGTCTCCCATGGGGTGCAGGGCCCAAGCACTTGGGCCATCCTCCACTGCCTTCCCAGGCCATAGCAGAGAGCTGGCCTGGAAGAGGGGCAACCGGGACAGAATCCGGCGCCCCAACCGGGACTAGAACCCGGTGTGCCGGCGCCGCAAGGCGGAGGATTAGCCTGTTGAGCCACAGCGCCAGCCCCCAGGCTGCATTTTATTATTAGTTCTTGCTGCTTGAGCCTTGCTGGGCCTGATTCACACACCACACCACGCCTCATGATAGGTCCTTCAGTCGGGGAAAGCAGGAGTGTCTGTATAGGCCTCGGAGCCCTCTGTGGCCCGAGGCAGGCCCTGGAGGTCCTGGAACCTGCCCCCAGTGGGTGGGGAGGCCTGTGGGGCCTCAGCCTGTGCTGGCTCCTGGTGCTGAGGAAAGAGATCTGAACGCTGTGGTCCCTCCTAGTCCCAGGACTGGCGGTGATCACGCACATTGTATAAAAGTAGATGCTGTTTTATATCAGAATGGACCCATGTATTAAATTTTCAAAAGGCAGAATCACAGCAGGACTCAGAGACGCGCAGGTGACGACGCAGTTTCTGTGCCTGTTTCCAAACACGGAGCCGTAATGGAAAAGACTGGCTGACGCGATCACACGCAGACTTCCACGCGTGGGCAAACCCTGGCTCCCCGTGGTGGGGCGTTCCAAGCAATGAACAGGACAGCCATCAGCAGGGACGGGGCAAGGGCGAACGGGGCAGCTTGCAGAAGCCAGGATGGGCAAGGAGGGAGCTACAAGCCCTGGCCGATGAGATGCGAATGAACGTCGCCCTGCGATTCTGTTTTAGGATGGCGGACAGATGAAGCTGACGGAGAACGAGATCGGTGCACTCAGGCCGGCGACGGCGGCCGGAGGGGGGTGGGGGGGAACGCAGGTGCCCCTGCTGGCAGGTGGGGGTGCAGCCTGGAGGAACCTTCTGAAGGTTCGGAATCTCTGGGCCATGCAGCAGAAGCCTGTAGCCCAGGAATCTGGCTGCCAGGGCTTTCTGAAGTGTGTTATTCACCATGTTATCTTTAAATCGAGAAATTAGGAATATTCTAAACATCAGATCTGAGCAGATTGAACAGACGAGTGATGCATCCTGGCCAGATCAGCCCGAAAAGTAATCAGAAATCAATATTTATGTGAGAGACGTCAGATATTGTTAATTAGAGGAACTGCACATAGAATGAATCGTTCATGTATCTATGTATTTATAGTATACATGGAAAAATAGCTTAAAGGATATAAACGAAATATCTTATGGTGATTCTCTCTGAAGGGTGATATTGTAATCTGTTTTTTTCCCTTTTAATTCTTTTTTTTTTTTTTTTTTTGACAGGCAGAGTTAGACAGTGAGAGAGAGAGACAGAGAGAAAGGTCTTCCTTTCTGTTGGTTCACTCACCAACTGGCCACTACGGCTGGTGCTGCGCTGATCCGAAGCCAGGAGCCAGGTGCTTCTCCTGGTCCATGGGGTGCAGGGCCCAAGCACTTGGGCCATCCTCCACTGCCTTCCCGGGCCACAGCAGGGAGCTGGACTGGAAGAGGGGCAACTGGGACAGAATCCGGTGCCCTGACCGGGACTAGAACCCAGGGTACCGGCACCGCAGGGGAGGATTAGCCAAGTGAGCCAAGGCACCAGCCAAATTCTTTATATTTTTTTTTAAGATTTATTTATTTATTTGAAAGTCAGAGCCACACAGAGAGAGAAGGAGAGGCAGAGAGAGAGCGAGAGTGAGAGAGAGAGAGAGAGGTCTTCCGTCTGCTGGTTCACTCCCCAGTTGGCCACAATGGCTGGAGCTACGCCGATCTGAGGCCAAGAGCCAAGAGTTTCCTCTGGGTCTCCCACGCAGGTGCAGGGGCCCAAGGACTTGGCCATCTTCTACTGCTTTCCCAGGCCATAGCAGAGAGCTGGATCAGAAGTGGAACAGCCGGGACTTGAACTGGTGCCCATATGAGATGCTGGCACTGCAGGTGGCAGCTTTACCCACTATGCCACAGCACCGGCCGCTAATTCTTTATATTCTTTATTTTGTTTTTTTTTTCCACAATGCCCATGGAGAACTTGTGTAGCAACAAAAAAAAGAAAGAGCCCTCGGCAAAGAACTATTGATAACTTTTCAACATTTAAACTTGATCTTCATTACTTACTTCCCAAATGCCCACGACAGCCAGGGTTGGGCCAAGATGAAGCCCTGAGCCTGGAGCTCAGCTCAGGATAATCACATGGACAATAGGAGCTCAGGTACAGCAGCTGCCACCTCCCAGGGTGCATGTTAGCCAGACGCCGGATCAGGAGCAGGGCTGAGACTTGAACCCAAGGACTCCAGTGTGGGACGCAGGTGTCGCTGGCAGCTTCTTCTTCTTCTTTTTAAGATTTATTTTGTTTATTTGAAAGACAGAGTTACAGAGAGAGGTAGAGACAAAGAGAGAGGTCTTCCATCCACTGGTTTGCTCCCCAGATAGCCGCAATGGCCGGAGCTGCGCCGATCCAAAGCCAGGAGCCAGGAGCTTCTTCTGGGCCTCCCTCATGGGTGCAGGGTCCCAAGGACTTGGGCCATCCTCCACTGCTTTCCCAGGCCACAGAAGAGAGCTGGATCAGAAAAGGAGCAGCTGGGGGCCAGCACCACGGCTCACTAGGCTATTCCTCCGCCTGCAGCATTGGCACCCTGGGTTCTAGTCCCGGTTGGGGCGCCAGATTCTGTCCCAGTTGCCCCTCTTCCAGTCCAGCTCTCTGCTGTGGCCTGGGAGTGCAGTGGAGGATGGCCCAAGTGCTTGGGCCCTGCACCCGCATAGGAGACCAGGAGAGGCACCTGGCTCCTAGCTTTGGATCAGCACGGTACGCCGGCCGCAGTGGCCATTGGAGGGTGAACCAATGGTAAAAGGAAGATCTTTCTCCCTGTCTCTCTCTCTCTCTCTCTCTCTCTCACTGTCCACTCTGCCTGTTAAAAAAAAAAAAAAAAAAAGAAAGGAGCAGCCGGGACTCGAACTGGCGCCCATATGGGATGCTGGCGCTTCAGCCCAGGGCTTTAACCCACTGTCAGCTTTTTAACCACTGCACCAAATGCCTGCTTCTCTGCTGTTAACTTCCCCTCCCCAAAGTCCTTTAATTCTGATTTTCAAAACCGAAACCCATAAAAACATTTTGAAAAGCAAAAATGGCTTCCCGCCCTGCCACAGTGCCAACAATTTTCTAGCAAATATTTGTCTGAGCACCAACTACGTGCAAAGCCTTACAGAAAGTCCGCTGGGAAAACAGAGCCCAAGACGAGGCTGGGTCCTGGCTCCCAGGGACGACCTTGGGTGTGATGGTGGCGTCTGCTCCAAGACCATGAGAGGAGGCACTGGTTCGGAGAGTGGGAGAGCAGTGACTGGGACCCAGGGGTGAGATCAACCCGGGAGCATGTCTTGCGGGAGGAGGTGGTTTTGAAGCTCAGTTCGACGGATAACTAGAGGCGATGAGGAACCTTCCTCTTTGGCAGATTTCCCGGGGGGTGGGGGGGGTGGGGGGGTGGAACGGAGAGGGGCGGGGCGTGCCTCTAACCCTCCCCGCCATCAGCACAGCAGGTGTGCCGCACTCCACGGAGGCTCTGGACGGGCCACATGGGATCAGGGACAGGGCTGGAGGTCATCCCCGCCCTGCTGCGCTCAGAGCCCACCTGTGTGGCCGTCTCCCTGCCGCCGGGCCATTTTCCATTTCTCTGGGTAAAAATAGCTGTTTACCAGCTGCCCTGTGACCAGGTTTCCTAGGACGCCTGGAGGATGTGTGTGATGAAGCAGCGGCGCATAAACACAGCGCTCATTAGGGAAGTGGGGATCGGGCAGCCGCCCACCTGCTTGTTGGCAAGGCCCGCCCCTGCCTTCTGCTTCCCACATCACTGCTTTCTGGGGCCTGTGATCTAACCGATCGCATTTGGGGGCCTGGCGAGTTGAGGGTGGAGCGCTGCCTCCCCCTGTCTCATCAAGGCTAATGAGGCAGAGACTGGCCTTGGGGACACACCCAGACTCTGCACGGCAGGGCTGGGACGACCCAGGCGAGTGGGAGACCGTGAGTGCACAAAGCCAAGCTCATGTCATTGGCTGTGCCTTCTCCTCTTGGTCCCAGGCGGCTCAGCACAGCATGCTTCCTGATCCTGTCCATACCCAAATGTAGATACTGGGGTGGGCGTTCGGCTCAACCGTTAGGGTGCTGCTGGGAGCGCTCCTGAGTTCAAGTTCTGGCTTATCACTTCTCGCTAATAACACGCACCCTGGGAGGCAGCAGGCAGTGGCTCAAGTAGTTGGGTCCCTGCCACCCAACGTGAGACCTGGAATGAGTTCCCAGCTCCTGGCTTTGGCCTCAGACCAACCTCAGCTATTGCAGGCGTTTGGGGAGTGAACCAGAGGACAGAACAACTCTGTCTGTCTGTCTTCTGTCTCTTAAGTAGAATAAATAAAAATTTTTAAAAAAGAAATATTGACAAAGGTATATTTTAAAACTAAACATTTTGGGTTAATGTTGTGGTACAGCAGGTTAAGCCAATGCCTGCAATGCCAGATCCCATATGGCCATGGGTTCAAGTCTTGGCTGCTCCACTTCCAATCCAGTTCCCTGCTAATGTGCCTGGAAAAGCAGCAGAGGATGGCTCAAGTGATTGGGCCCCTGTTGCACATGTGGGAGACATGGATGAAGCTCCTGACCCCTGGCTCCTGGCTTTGTTCTGGCTCAGGCCTGGTCATTGCAGACATTTGTTGGTTCACTCCATGAGATCTCTTTCTCTTTCTTTCTCTCTCTCTCTCTTTCTTTGTGTGTGTGTGCATGTGCGTGTGTTTGTGTGTCTGTAACTCTGCCTTTCAAATAAATAAATAATTCCTTTAAAAAGGACGTATTTTGTTCATCATGGATGTTTTGGCATTAAATTTGATTTAAAAAAAAAATACCGAATTCAAATGTTACAAGGGACCCAGCCTTGCGAGGGTCTGAGTTAGTGATGTTTCAACTTGACAGTGGTTCAAAAGCAACATGCAGGGGTGGCCACTGTGGCTCAGGGATCAGGCGGGACTTGGCATGGCCGCCCCTATATCAGAGCACCTGGTTCGACTCTTGACCACTCCGTGCCGCCAACACAGCTTTCTGCCAATGCATCTGGGAGGCAGCAGATGATGGCCCAAGCACTTGGTCACTGCTGTGCACCTGGAAACCCGGATGGAGTTCCTGGCTCCTGGCTTCAGCCTGGCCCAGCCCCAGCTGTTGTGGCCATTTGAGGAGTGAACCAGCAGATGGAAGACCTCTCTCTCTCTCTCTTTCTCACTCTCTCTGCCTTTCAAGTAGGTGAAAATACATAAACAATTTTTAGTGGTGTGCAGGGAATGAGGCCGAGTTTTCAACCCCTGCCCTCTGGGAAGACTCAACCCCCACTCTCTCTTTACCTCTCCCCATTCTGCTCCCCCCTAGAGTAGTCTTCTCTACTTTAAAAAAAAAAAAAAAGCGCTATGCATTCCATAGAAACCGTAGTTTGAACTGTAAATTTGGGTCTTCACCTGGGCTAGTGGCGCATAGGGCAGTAGCAGCGGCCCCCACTCCCAGGCAGCCCCCGAGGAGAGCAGCAGAGACCCCATCGTGCCCGCCCATGGTAGCTCCTCAGGGCGGTTCCACCTGCGATATTGTCACCTGAGCAAGGGGTTTAGCAGATAATGGCCCCAGGGCCTGGGTTCCTGACGCGGCCCATGTGGGATACCCCGCGGGCTCCCTGGCTCCCAACTTCGGCCTGGCCCGCCCCGTAGTAGCCAGGAGTGTGCCAGACACCTGGATTCCCGAGCTCTCTGACATTGTCTTACATTGTGCACCCTTAAATATTCTCACTCTGGCCCCAGCCCCGCTGCCACTGAGCGGCTCAAGTTTTCCCCTCCGTGAAATGGGGATGTTACTATGAGGACACTTCAGAAAATTGGTGGACGAATAAGATGAAAAAAAAAAAAAAAAGCAGCACCGTGAAATCCACGCGCGGTATTCCCATGACGTGCACTTCCCATGAACCCTTGGAAAAGTGTCCTCAGAGCACGGAACTCAGCAATGGTTGTGATGTGTGGAAAGCGAAACCGCAAGTACTCTTGGCACTGGGGACGGGAGAAGACTTCACGACGCTGAACCGTTTGTGCATTGCGGGACATTCCTGATCCCTGGCTGACCCCAGCTAAAAGCCAGGACCACCTCCCACCCCATCACTATGACAACCAGAAATGCCTGCCCTCCCCCACTCTTCCAAAATGCCAGCCAGGGTTCAAGGTCACACAGGCCTGGGTTAAATCCGGGTTGTCATTTAGCTGTGTGCCCTTGGGCCAGTTCCTTAACTTCTCTGAGTCTCGTGTTTCCTTCACTTGTAAAGGCAGGACAACGGCATGACGTCAGGTGCATGGACGCTCCGTTTGTCCCCACTGCGTTGTTATTGTTGTGATGTTGTAGTCAAGGCATGCAATTCGGGGGTGCAAGGGAGTCGGTGACCCACGGAGGCAGTGGGGAGGGAAGGCAGGACTACCTGGTAAGAACTCTTGTTTGAACTGAACTGCAGTCACATAATTTAATTAGTTGCCAGCGTTAAGAAATTGGCAGGGTTCACCCCCAAAATCTAGATTTTCGCTGGGTTGTTTCTACTGAGAATTTGGAAAATGAGGCCTTTGCTCATGGAGCTGGCGGTGGCCGCCTTGGCACAGCTTCCTGGAGTGGCACTTCCTGCCTGGCCGCAGGCTGGCCGTGGTGGGGAGGGGACAGCACCCTCTGCACAGAACCGGAAGGAGGAGCTTTGAAAGGAAGCCTGGGATTGTAGGGGGGGCCGCTGGTGGAGGGTGGGGGATAAGACCGAGGTCCTGCAGGAATTCGCAGCCTCCAACTTGGCTGACAGAGCAGAGCTTTCTGTTTATTTAATTTTGAAAGCTCCTTGCAAATCGCTCAGAGCCTGGAAAATGAAAACATGCTAGGGAGGAGGCCCAGCAGCAGCCGAAACCCGGAGACCGGAGCTGTTCACTGCAGCGGGGAGTCCAGGGCAGGAGCCGAGTGAGGTCAGGGATGGGCACCAGGTCAGGGGACCACAGATCCAGGCCAGGCTCTGCCGCGGACCCGCCGAGCCCCCTCGCTTAGTCACTCCCCTCTGAGCTGTCTCTAGCCTGTGGCCTGGGAATGGACAGAAGCGAAAGGTTGTACCAGGCAGGAGTCATCTTTTCCATCACATCCCCCATTATGCTAGTATACAATAGGTGCTCAAGCAGGACTGTTTCTGTCATCACAGAACCGCGCAGCCCTTTGGCCAGCGGCAGGGGTCGGAGACAGCTCCAGGCCTCCACCTGGGCTGTGGGTGAATTCTCAGGGTGCGGATCAGATGTGGGCAAGAAAAGGAATTGCTGGGAAGAGCTTGGCACGCCCAGTTGAGAGCTGGGGTCCCTTGAAGGGCCGTGGAGACGTTAACCAGCTGGAGGAATCCTGGTCCCGAGCAGCCCCTGGGCTGGGGCTCCCACCAAGGAAAAGGCCACGCCAAGGTCACTTTATCCGTGGCAGCTGACAAGGGCCTATGGAAGAAAGTTGAACACAGGAGAGGAAGGGAGAGGGGGTGGGATGGGAAGACTAGGGCTGAGTGACAGGAGATGGATGGGTGGGGGGCGGAGGATGGGGTGGAAGGAGGGAGGGAGGAAATGCGTGGATGGAAAGGTGAGTGGATGGATGAGTGGAAGAAGAAAGGAAGGGGAGAAGAGGGTAGGAAGATGGGATGGTTGGATGGACGGACGGATGGGTAGACAGTTGAGTGAACGGATGCATGGATAGATGATCACTGGATGAATCTGAGAATGGCGGATGGATGGAAAGAAGGAAGGAAGGTAATGGACAGATGTCAGACAAATGGGTGAGTGGAAAGGTGAGTGGATGGATGAGTGGATAGAGTGGAGGAAGCCAGGAAGGGTGGATGGATGGACGGGTGGATGGATGGATGTGTGGACTGATGTGTGGATGGATGGATGGGGGTTGGATGGATGGATGGGGGGATGGATGGATGGATGGGGGGATGGATGGATGTGTGGATGGATGGATGGGGGTTGGATGGATGGATGTGTGGATGGATGGGGGGATGGATGGATGGATGGGGGGATGGATGGATGGATGTGTGGATGGATGGATGGGGGGATGGATGGATGGATGGGGGGATGGATGGATGGATGTGTGGATGGATGTGTGGATGGATGGATGGGGGGATGGATGGATGGATGGGGGTTGGATGGATGGATGTGTGGATGGATGTGTGGATGGATGGGGGGATGGATGGATGGATGGGGGTTGGATGGATGGATGGATGGGGGGATGGATGGATGGATGGGGGGATGGATGGATGGATGTGTGGATGGATGTGTGGATGGATGGATGGGGGTTGGATGGATGGATGTGTGGATGGATGGGGGGATGGATGGATGGATGGGGGGATGGATGGATGGATGGGGGTTGGATGGATGGATGTGTGGATGGATGTGTGGATGGATGGGGGGATGGATGGATGGATGGGGGTTGGATGGATGGATGGATGGATGTGTGGATGGATGGATGGGGGGATGGATGGATGGATGTGTGGATGGATGTGTGGATGGATGGATGGGGGTTGGATGGATGGATGTGTGGATGGATGGGGGGATGGATGGATGGATGGGGGGATGGATGGATGGATGTGTGGATGGATGGATGGGGGGATGGATGGATGGATGGATGGGGGGATGGATGGATGGATGTGTGGATGGATGTGTGGATGGATGGATGGGGGTTGGATGGATGGATGTGTGGATGGATGGGGGGATGGATTAATGGATGGATGGGGGGATGGATGGATGGATGTGTGGATGGATGTGTGGATGGATGGATGGGGGATGGATGGATGGATGGATGTGTTAATGGATGGGTGGATGGACGAAAAGAGTTGGATGGATGGATACATTCATAGATTGGTAAATGGATGGAAAAAAGGAAGGAAGGTGATAGATGTTAGGTAAACAGCCGAGTGGACGGGCTAGGGGATGGGTGGATAGGTGATGGCTAGAAGGAGGATACCAGGCAGGGGCAAGGTGGGAAGATGGATGGATGGACAGATGGGAGGGCAGGTGGGTGGGTGGGTGGTCAGATGGGCAGGTAGGTGGGTGGACAGATGGGCGGGTAGGTGGGTGGGTGGGTGGACAGGTGGGCGGGTAGGTGAATGGATGGGTGGACAGATGGGCGGGTAGGTGGGTGGGTGGGTGGACAGATGGGTGCGTAACTGGATGGGTGGATGAATAGAAAGAAGACAGGACGGAAGTAAACAGATGTTAGGTAAATAGACAGATGGAAGGCCAGGTAGAAGCGGGGAAGGAAGGAGGCCCAGCTCTGCCCCCAGACAGTGCCCATGAGTAAACCTTTACTGAGCAATTATTCTGCACCCAGCCCCAGGCCAGGCACTGCGGGATGACCCCTCCCCTGCAGGAGGTCCCTGCCCACCTGGGAGGCTCAGAGGTTGGTTTGGCTACCCAGGGGGTTCAGGTGGACGGCGAAGTCCGGGGCTGTCCCTCCCTTCTGTTCTGCCTGGGCTCCTTGTGAGGTCTCAGGACCCTGGGGGTCCCCCAGGATCACACCCCACGTGCGGCGCACACTTTCCTTGGAAACTCTCAGCACCATTTCCTCAACCCCCCGACGGGTAGGGGGCCAGTCTGCCCGCAGGCGGCTTCTGCGTTTCCCATCACTGTGAAGGCACTCGGGCACCCGCTTGCCCGCGGCGCGGGGCCACGGGGAGGCTCACTAGGGACCAAGGCAGGTTGGCGAGGGGTGACGTGTGGAGAGGCTCACAGGTGGAAGGGGGGGCGAAGTGGTGACAGCGGCCGGCAGGGAGGCGGTGATGGCCACGGCGGCGCGTGCGGGGAGGAGACAGAGCCTCGTGGAAGCAGCCACGCTGCTGTGATGGTCACGCTAGCTGGGGACAGGAGGGAAGGCAGGGGAAGGGTCCGATTCCAGTTGCAGGTGACAGAAATCCCACTCCGGTCGGCTGAGGCTGGAAGAGAAGGCAGGGCTGAGCTCTCAGCTCCCGCATCTGGCACGCAGTTTGGGCCCCGTCAGCGTTTGCAGAGTGAATAAATGAATGGCTGCCCTTGTCTTCTGGCCGTATCAGGAGGACTCTGGGGCAGCAGTGCACCCTCCAGGTTGGCTCGGGGAGGCGGGGGGAGGCTGCCCGCCCTGCTCCAGAGGTCAGCTCCCGGGGGTCTCAGCTTGAGCGGCCCTGGCCCACACGGGAGCATCGTCCCAGCCAAGGTCAGGCTAAAGCCAGCAGGTAGGACGGCCAGGCCCCAGATTACAACTCTGCTGCTTAGCCAGGATTAATACAGACACCATAGCCACGGCCGCGGCCCACGCCCGAGACGAGGCCCCAGGAGGGTGGGTCCCAGGCCACCTCTCTCCCTGCTGCTCTTCGGGCCCTCCTACCCCTGGGGAAGCCACAGGACCCAGCAGGCCCGGGCTCAGGCTGTAGACAGCGCAGCTGTGTCTCTGGGCTGTATTCACTCACGTTTGTCTGCTGTGTGCCAGGCCTTGAGTGCTGTGGTCTCTCACTCAGTCCCTCGGTGTGGCACAGCAGGGCGCATCTCTTTCTAAAATTCAGTGCCTCCATAGTGGCCAAGCCCCTGTCACGTGCCAGGCACGGGTCAAGCCATGGGGGATAGAGAAGGCGCCAAGCTGAGCCCTGCATTCAAGGAGAGTTCGTGCCCACTTTGGAAATGCACCTGCAGCTCCCTGCTCAGGGGACGGAGGGGGCAAGAAGGAAACCCGAGCCTCCTTCCAGGAGGAGGTGCCCAGCCCCAGAGTTGGCTGCTGGGAACCAAGCTACTTGGGGGAGAGAGAGAGAGAGAGAGAGAGAGAGAGCGAGAGAGCGAGAGAGAGCAGACCATGGAGACCATCTCTACCCAGAAACGTTTGTTGAGTGGCTGAGCGGTCTGCTGGTGCTCAGAGGCCTCCCGTAGCTCCCCCTGGCGCACAGGCTCTCGTCCAGACCGTGCAGCCCGGGCTCGCAGTCCCTGGTGCTCCTTACGCCACCCCCCCCCCGTCTCCTCCCCATCAGTCACCCAGGACAAAACCTGCCTCTCGGGCCCCTCACCACACACGCCCCAGCCGTCAGAGATGTGGCTGGTTTCGCCTCCGGAATACGCCATGAGCTTGTCTTCTCTGTCCCGACAGCCCCCTATCTTGCCTGGATGCTTGCATGGCCTCCCCACTTTGATTGCTGCCTCCTTCCCACCCCCTGCAGGCTGTTCCAAAACGCAGCTAGAGGATCACAAAACCTGCAGTCAGCTACAGCTGCCACAAAGCCCTCTGCGGTTCTCAGAGTAAAAAATCAGCTCTCCCGGGGCCTGCCTCACTCCTGTCGGCCACTCTTCCCCCTCCTCCTTGGTTCCAGGTCCTGTATGCCCAGCTATTCCCTGCCTCAGGACCTTTGCACCTGCTGTCACTGCTTCCTGGATCACCCTTCCCCACATCTTCACATGCCTGGCTCTTTTGCGTTCCTTGATCTCCACGCCCACATCTCCTCCCCAGAGAGGCCCTCCCACTTGTGCTGAAGCAGCCACCCCTCCCCTCCTGTTGGTTTTTCTCATCTCATAACTGTTTTATTGAAGCTTGGCAGGGCAGCTGCTGGAGACTAGGCAGGGGCTCCAGAGCCCTCCAGAAGCAGGAGAGATGGGGAGAAAACGCAGCCAGGGGTCCTAAGGGAGCAGCCACACTGGTCACTGCGGGCCAGGAAAAGCAGGCTCTGGGAGGGCAGGAGAGGGGTCAGGCCGGTGGAGTTTGCGTCCCCAAGTCCCTGGTTCTCAGCCCCCAGAGCCAGCGGCTGTTTGCCTGGCATGGTCTCATCTGTTGCCTCATCGCTGGCCACACTGCCGATGATTTATTCCTGGGCTCCCGAGCCCAGATCCCTGCAGCGGCCACACGGGCCTCGCCCCCGTCCTGCTCGGGCTGGGCGCAAGCCTCGGAGCTGCCACCCAGGAGCATGGCCCTGGCGGCGCGGGAGCTGACAGTTTGTCTGGAGAAGCTGCGAGCTGAATTTGCAGGGAAACCAGACGTCGGCAGTGGGTTCCCGGCGTGGGCTCCACTCCCTGCCCGTGGGTGGGGGAGCCCTGCGGCTCACACCGTCGCACCCCCCCCCTTCCCCGGGCACCAGCAGCCGGGCCGATGTGTGGGGATGCATTCTTCCCGTGCCTGATCTCGCTGCAGCCTGTCCCTTGTGTGAGGCATGCCCTAGCCCCCATGTACAGAGGGGAAGACTGAGGCCCAGAGAGAACACCGGCAGCCACGCTGGGCTCGCCTTCCGTCAGGGACTCATTTGCTTGCCCAAAAGCTGAAGCGGCTCCGGACCCTGTGTGTGGAGCCTGCACCTGCTGGGTCTGACGTCCCCGTCCAACCCTGCCCGTTTCATGCGGGGGTGACCAAGGCTCAGAGAGGCCGAGCCACTGTCTGGGGGCTCTCACTGGCAAGCGCCAGGACCGGAAGCCGACTTTGTCCCCTGTCCGAGTTTGCAGGCACATTCATAATCTCTGTGTGACGGAGCCTTGAGAAATTCGGAATCCGTGGTGCTGCGGAGGGCACCACCTGTGCAAGCTCCCACTAAGCGCAGATCCCAAGGAAGTGCTGGGGCGCTGGGCCCTCCCCTGGTTCCTCTGGTGGGCCCCAGGCCGGGAGAGTCAGGCTTGCAGGATTCCAGCAGGAATCGAGAATCTGACCAGCAGCCTGGGGCGCGCGGGGGTTCTGCCAGCTGGCATTTCTCGTCCGGTCCTCCTCTCCTCATTCCTTGGTCTGTGGATGAAGGGAACTGGCATTTGTTGAGGGCCTACTACGTGCCAGACACCTTCCTACGGCTCCACAGTGTGAGTCGGCCACTTCCTGGCCGTGGGAGGCGAGGAAAGTCTCTGCTCCGCCGTGCCTGAGCTGGCTCATCTGTAAGACTAAGTTGACGGCAGCCTGGCCACTTCTTGTTTGCAAGGCTCCAAACCCCAGCCCAAGCTGGCCTCGTGAAAACAAGGGGCATTCGCAGGGTGCCGTCCCTGGAAAGTCCAAAGCGGCTGGCTTCAGGAACGGCTGTGCTCAGGTGTCCGCGCAGAGCTGTCGGGAAGCCGCCTCTGGCTCCAGGCACAGACCCTCCGCGTCAGCGGCATGGGCGTTCTGGGGCAGAGTCTGTCCCGAAGCCCAGAGGGGGCCCTCCAGCCCCTACAGGCTCATACCCCAGTTGACAACAGCCCCTGGGAAAGAGCATCCCTTTCCCAATAGTTTCTTGAGTGCCCCAGGATGAACTCCAGTTGGCTCCCTTGAGCCATTGCCCACATCACTGAGCCAAACAGCAGGGCTGGGGGACAGTGTCCCACCCGGTGAGCTTGGGTCTCGTTCTCACTCCCTAGAACCAAGGGTCAGCGTGACCTGAGACGTGAGAGCAGGGGAGGGGTGACCTCTCTGTGTAACTCTGATTTCCAAATAAATAAATTAATTTTAAAAAAAAAGATTTTTCTTAAAGATTTATTTATTTGAAAGGCAGAGTTACAGAGAGGCAGAGGCAGAAAGAGAGAGAGGTCTTCCATCCCTGGTTCACTCCCCAAATGGCTGCAACAGCCGGAGCTACGCTGATCCAAAGCCAGGAGCCAGGAGCTTCTTCCGGGTCTCTCACATGGGTTCAAGAGCCCAAGGACTTGGGTCATCTTCCACTGTTTTCCCAGGCCATAGCAGAGAGCTGACTCGGAAGTGGAGCAGCCAGAACTTGAACTGGTGCCCATATGGGATGCCAGCACTGCAGATGGCAGCTTAACCCACTACGCCACAGTGCCGGCTCCCATTTGTTGAATTTTGAGTCCCTCCTGAGGTTGCCAAGGCAGGGTCAGAAGAAAGGATCTTGCCGGCCTTATAGGGCCCATGGGCCAGACGTCCCCTACCCCTGCCTAGGCGAATGATGCAACCGCTCCAAGCCTTGGATTCATCCTCTGAAACACGGAGGGGCTCAGAGAAGCCCCCCCTGGGGTGGCTGTGAGTCAGTGCTTGGGGAGCTTGCATACAGTAGGCGCTCAGTAAATGGTGGCTTCCACTCTCGCCGGCCTTCTCTCTGCGTGCATGCCTGGCCCGGCCCCACAGGGTCGACAGTCCTCCCCGCCACCACAGGCGCTCACCTCGGCCCGGAACATCACCTCCTCCCTTCTGTCCCACAGGAGCCGTCTCAGCCTCCAAGCCCAAGCCCAGACAATTCCTCTGTAAGAAGCCTCTGTTCCTTGGTACCTCAGCTTTCTGAACTGCAAAGTAGTTGGAATATAGAAGCAATAAATAGGTCGGTTATGTAAAGCAGTTGGCACCGTGCCTGACATAGTGATAAATCAATAAATATTAGCTGCTATTATTGTAGCATTATTTCCAGACATTTAGCTGCTAATTCAAGCTTGTATTTTCCTGTAGGGCCTTGCACAGGGTGTGTTCTCAATAAGCATATTGCATTTGGGTGGTCTGGTAGGTGTCATGGCTTCTAAATCCATATGTGCATACATCCAGCTGTCTATCCATCCACCCATCCATCTACCCATCCATCCAGGTCTCCATCCATCCACCCATCCCCCACCCATCCATCCATGCATCCATCTGTCCATCCATCCACCCATTCATCCCTGCATCTACCCATCCATGACTCCATCCATCCATGTATCCGTCCATCCATGTATCTGTCTATCCACCCATTCATCCATGCATCCATGTATCCCTCCACCACCCATCCATCCAAGCAGGTCTCCATCCATCTATCCATGTATCTGTCCATCCATCCATCCAGGTCTCCATCCATCCATCTATCCATCCAGGTCTCCATCCATCTACCCACCCACCCATCCATCCATCCATCCATTCAGGTCTCCATCCACCCACCCATCCATCCATCCATCCATCCACCCATTCATCCCTGCATCTACCCATCCATGACTCCACCCATCCATCCATGTATCCATGTATCCCTCCACCACCCATCTATCCATCCAGGTCTCCATCCATCTATCCATGTATCTGTCCATCCACCCATCCATCATCCATCCATCCATCCATGCATCCATCCATGTATCTGTCCATCCATCCATCCAGGTCTCCATCTATCCATCCATCTACCCACCCACCCATCCATCCATCCATCTACCCACCCACCCATCCATCCATCTGTCCATCCATCCACCCATTCATCCCTGCATCTACCCATCCATGACTCCATCCACCCATCCATGTATCTGTCTACCCACCCATTCATCCATGCATCCATGTATCCCTCCACCACCCATCTATCCATCCATCCGTCCACCCATCCACCCATCCACCCACCCATCCATCCAGGTCTCCATCCGTCCATCCATCCACCCATCCATCATCCATCCATCCACCCATCCATCCAGGTCTCCATCTGTCTATCCATCCATCCGTCCATCCATCCATCCAGGTCTCCATCCGTCCATCTACCCACCCATCCATCCATCCATCCACCCATCCATCATCCATCCATCCAGGTCTCCATCCATCCATCCGTCCGTCCATCCACCCATCCATCCATGTGTCCATCCCACTGACCAACCAGCCCACCATTCATCCATCCATCTGTTCATTCGTTTACTGCACCAGTTTTACTGAGTCTGAACCCCACACCGGTCTCTGTGCTGGGCAGCAGGGATCCAGCCTTGGATACAGTTCTCCCTCTCATCAGTGCTAATCCCGATCAGTGGGGAAGCAGACAGTAAAGTGGAGAAATGAAGCGACAAGATGACTGTAGGCTGTGACAAGTCACCAAGGACATAAAATGGCATAGCAAGGATGTGACCGGGGAGACAGTTAATTTGAATCAAGTGGCCGGGGACAGCGCCATGAGGATGGGATATCAGGGCCAAGAAGGATCCATTCCTAGAAAAATCTGAGAGGAGGACGCTCCAGGCAGAGAAACAGCAAGGGCAAAGGTCCTGGGGCAGGAGGGAGTTTGGCACATAGAGGAGCAGGCACCAGGGTCTTCACGAAGTTCATGGAAAATGCTTGTTATGAAAAAACTATGCAACTATTTAAAAAGTTGCTTACACCAGAATAAACTTATCTTTTAATCCCATGAGCTTTTTGAAGCCCCCATGAAGGCAGCCAGTGCGGCCAGGGGAGAGTGATGGTGTGGGCAGAGCAGAGTCATGGTCCCGGAGCCTGGGCCTTGCCCAGAGTGCGGCCAGAAGCTGCTCCAAGGAGGGTGACAAGACCTGGGCTCCACCCTAAAAAGATGGCTGTGACAGCGACCAAAAATTCCCGAGTATGCATCGGAGGGGCCGTCATTTCAGTCTTGGGAAAGTTGGCGAAGCCTGGCTGGGGAGGCAATGTATCTACTGAGCCCTAGAAGAAGTGAGAAAGCGAACTGGGGGCAAGGGGTGGGTGGGGCGGAGTGGTCTCCCCAGGCCAGGCCCAAGCAGCAGCGATGAGAAGGCGCTGGGCTCTCCCCTGACTGCCCTCCCATGGCGGGAAAAGCAGAGGCTCCCAGGGACCCGACCGGGGGGAAGGAGGAGGGTGGCGCTGGTTGGGGGCCCGGGAGCCCCTTGGGCTCTGTGGAGTGGAGCTGGTTTCCGAGCAGCTTAATCCGAATCCATTTCTGAGTAACTCACGAACCGGTTTCCTTTTGCCTCAGTGTTAATGTCAGTCAAATGGGTCAGCAGCGGTCCCGTGTGTAAGTCATGCTCTCTGTGACGCAGGGTCCCTGGGCTAAGCTCCGCTCTGCCGATTCAGGTCTGCGCCTGGCGACAAGACCGGGACAGCTTTGCACAAACTGAGGTTTTCCTGGTTTGTTCACTGCTGTATCCCCAGGAGCTGAAAGAGCAGGGGGCACATCACTGGATGAATGAATGAATGAATGAATGAAGTAAACCTTTATAAAAAGCTGATCATGCCGGTGTTACCATTTCCATTTTAAAGATGAGGAAACTGAGGCCCAGAGAGATGATGTTTCTCATGTAAACTTCAACATCCAGGGCAAGATTTGAACCTGGGTCTCGTTGATCCCACCCTCCTATCGGCCTCCCTCCAGGGAATACTACTACTGCTACTAATAGTTCATTGTGACAGCTCCCTCCACTAGAAAGGTCTTTTTTTTTTGGACAGGCAGAGTGGATAGTGAGAGAGAGAGAGAGACAGAGAGAAAGGTCTTCCTTTTTGCCGTTGGTTCACCCTCCAATGGCCACTGCGGCCGGCGCATCTCGCTGATCCGAAGCCAGGAGCCAGGTGCTTCTCCTGGTCTTCCATGCGGGTGCAGGGCCCAAGCACTTGGGCCATCCTCCACTGCACTCCCGGGCCGCAGCAGAGAGCTGGACTGGAAGAGGGGCAACTGGGATAGAATCCGGCGCCCCAACCGAGACTAGAACCTGGGGTGCCAGCACCACAGGCGGAGGATTAACCTAGTGAGCCACGGCGCCGGCCTAGAAAGGTCTTGTTCTAGTGAGCTGGCGTCTTCCTGCCGTGGTAAACAAACAGCTGGCACCCCCTGAGCCCTTTCTGCGTGTGGCACCATGTGCGCCGTCTCAACTGAATTCCCGTTTGATGACCCACAAGGTCAGGGCTCTGGTGATCCCCATTGCACCGATGAGCAGACCGAGGCTCGGAGAAGTTAAGAAACTTGTCCGAGGGACCAGGCCTGGAAAACCGGGCCGCAGGAATTAAAATGCAGGTCTAGACTTTTTAACCAATGTATTCTAGCACCTCCCTCCTGCTGGGTCTGCTCATTAGTTCTTTGTATTGTTTCTATTTTTTATTTGAGACATAGAGAGAAAGAGAGAGAGAGAGATGGGCGGACAGAAAGACAAACTAGAAGGCCGGCGCCGCGGCTCAATAGGCTAATCCTCCTCCTTGCGGCGCCGGCACACCGGGTTCTAGTCCCGGTCGGGGCTCTGGATTCTGTCCTGGTTGCCCCTCTTCCAGGCCAGCTCTCTGCTATGGCCAGGGAAGGCAGTGGAGGATGGCCCAAGTGCTTGGGCCCTGCACCCGCATGGAAGACCAGGAGAAGCACCTGGCTCCTGGCTTCGGATCAGCGCGGTGCGCCAGTCGCAGTGTGCCAGCCGCGGCAGCCATTGGAAGGTGAACCAACGGCACAAGGAAGCCTTTCTCTCCGTCTCTCTCTCTCACTGTCTTGTCAAAAAATAAAAATTAAAAAAAAAAAAAAAAGACAAACTAGAGGGGCCAGTGCTGTGGCACAGCAGGTAAAGCTATCGCCTGCAATGCCGGGATACCATACGGGCACCGGTTTGAGTCCTGGCTGCTCCACTTTCTATCCAGCCTGGGAAAGCAGTAGAAGATGGCCCAAGTGCTTGGGGCCCTGCACCCACGTGGGAGACCCAGAAGAAGCTCCTGGCTGCTGGCTTCAGATGGGTGTGGCTCTAGCTGTTGTGGCCAACCGGGGAGTGAACCAGTGGATGGAAGACCTCTCTCTTTCTCTCTCTCTCACTCTCTCTCTCTCTCTGCCTCTCCTTCTCTCTGTGTGTGTAACTCTGCTCTGATTTTCAAATAAATAAATGAATGTTTGTGGAGGGGGGGGAGACAAATTGGAGCTCACATCCGCTAATTCCCTCCCCAGATGCATTCAACACTCAGGGCCGGGCGGGGCTCACACCTGCAGCAACAACACAACCCAGCCCCCCCCCCCCCCCTCGAGGGGCAGGGACCGATCACCTGGGCCACCACTGCCTCCTCCCAGGTGTTGCTTTAGCAGGAAGCTGGGAGCCGGGAATCAAGCCCAGGCCTCCGCTGTGGGGCTCAGGGCCTTAGCCAGCATCTTAATCCCCAACCTCACTGTCACCCCAGCCGCTTTTTCTTTCTTCTTTTTTTTTTTTTAATGATTTATTTATTTACTTGAAAGGCAGAGTTACAGAGAGGCAGAAGCAGAGGGAGAGAGAGGTCTTCCACCTGCTGGGTCACTCCCCAGATGGCTGCAACGGCCAGAGCTGTGCCGATCTGAAGCCAGGAGCCAGGAGCTTCTTCTCAGCCTCCCACGCGAGTGCAGGGGCCCAAGCACTTGGGCCACCTTCCACTGCTTTCCCAGGCCATAGCAGAGAGCGGGATCGAAAGTGGAGCAGCAGGGGCTCGAACTGGCACCCATATGGGATGCCGGCACCGCAGGCTGTGTCCTCACCCGCTATGCCACAGCACCAGCCCCACCACATTCACTTTTAAGTCTCATTTATTCTTCCTCTTTCCTGTGTTGGACGCGGGGGTTCATTGTAAAAGAGAGTGGATGGCAGTCCGTATCACCAAGAGTCTTCCTGATCATTGCGGTCTTTTTTGGCCAACTTCTCGTGGATCTGACGGCAGCTTCATTGCTCTTAACCTTGGGTGTGGCTGTCAGGGGGCGATCCTGCCAGGAGGAGGCCAGGTTCAGCCGCTGCCTCGACACTCACCTGCGCTCGCCTGGCTGCCGCCTCCTCCAGGCCGGTGGGCCCCAGCTGGGTCTCCGTCAGTCACTGTCCTTGTTCGGGAGGACTGGGGAGGTTAAACCTAGAAACCAAAGTCTGTCCTCTGACTTCCCGGGTGGATCCCTGGGAATCCACGAGCTGATGCTAAGTAACAAACCAAGCTGACTTTGCAGAACTCCCAGCCACTCTTCAGTGCGTCTCTGAAAGTGGTGCTGCCACCCCCATCCAGAGCCCCCCCTTGAGCCCATGCTGCCCCCACCCAGGCTTCTCCCAACCCCCCGAGCCCCCTGAACCCACACTGCCCCCACTGGGAGCCCCAGAGCCCCCTGAGCCCACACCGCCCCCCGCGGGAACCCACGTTGCCTCCACCCGGAGCCCACGGGCAGAGTGAGTCACGCAGCTCCTCCTGACTGCCTGGAGGAAGCCGGCTCCTGCAGGGGCCCAGGAAGGAGAACCCCGCGCAGGAACGCTGGAAGTCTCCTCTCCACGCAGAGCGGGAGCCCTGCAGCGCCGCGGTCCACGAAGAAGGGCAGGCTCCCCCCCAGTCCCGCTGCCCGGGGCTCCCCCACATCCCCCCGGCTGCCTGATGCTCACAGGGTGCAGTGCGCCTGCCCTGACCTACGGATCAAACACCAGGGATGCTTGATCGTCTTCTTTTTGCATTAGACGATAGAAAGGCCAGTGATTGCTCTGTGCACCCCAGTGTACCGTGTCCTGCCCACCTCAACGCTGGGGAGTGTCGCCTTGGCCTGTTGTGAAACATTTTCCGGGTTTCAAACCCCTACCTGTGTCCAGGCGGGTGTGGATCAGAGACCAGCTGTCGAGGGAGGAGCAATGTGTAGGACTCCTGGGTGCAGGCATTTGAGAGCAAGTGACCGCCTGTGCGTGGAGCCCACACGTGGGGATGGCAGAGGCGCTAGGCACCTGAGTCACACTCGGAATATCCACACCTGCCGTAGATGTTGCCTGAGAATGACCAGAGATGTGGCGACACCTGCCTGAGGGTGCCCAGCCCGAGCTAGAGAGCAGGTCTCCTGACCGCCCCCGGGGCCCCCGGCCCTCCTGTGAGTCTCGAGAGACCTGGCTGTGGAGTGGCAGGGCCCTGCTGTTGAGCCACGCGCGAGCGCCTCTCTGTCGATGGGCCTTGGCCAGGAACCGGAGCTCTGGCTCTTGTCAGGGACGGCCACTCTGAGAGCCGCCATGCCGACTCGGGCCGGAGGCGGGCCCAATCCTGCCACCCCAGGGCTGGCTTCTGGGAGCCGCCCGGCCACCTTGCTTCGCAGAGACTGGCCTGGCTTCTCCCCAGCAGAACTGCAGCTTGCACGGCGCGGTGACGAGAAGGCTGTGATACCAGGAGTCAGTGGTTGGGCAGTTGAGCTGGTCGGGAAGGAGAGGGACAGCCTTCCTGGAAAAGCGATGCTTGAGCCGAGCTAAGATGGGTGAATCGGAATCAACCAGGCAGCGGGAACAGCACGGGCAAAGGCCCTGTGGCACGAAGGATGCTGGAGGCTGGAGCCTGTGGGGGCCGACGAAAGGCCAATGTGTCTGAGACGAGAAAGCAGAGAGCGAGGGAGAAGAAGGTGAGGCCGCAGCCACAGGCAGCGTGGTGCCTAAGCTGCTGCCATGGTGACGCCCCGGGACACAGAGAACAAGACAGGACTCAGCAAATGTGATCTGTCAAGGGCCAGCCTAGGGCTGGGTTAGCGTCCATCTCAGATCCGGGAGAGGTCTCCAGCTCCGCCCATCCCATCCCAGCTGCTCCCACCCCAACCCAGCCAGCAAAGGACCTCCATTGGCCAAACTTAATCACACGGCTGCAGCTACCTACAAGGGAAGCTGGGAAATGTAGTCTTCATCATGGCTAGCCCTGGGTCCCACTGCGCCCCGTGGCCGTACAGGAAGGAAGGAGTCTCTCCAGGGTCTCTCTAGTGACCTTTGCCATAGTTGACGTGGTGGGCCAGCTGGCTCTGGGGCCAGGAAGCCGTCTGTTAGCAGCGGCCCTGTTGGGAGCTGCTGGTGGCGTGGGGATGGGTAGTGGTGGTGCAGGTGGAGAGAACGGAGCCGAGGCAGAGATGCGCCTGAATAACTGACTGGATTTGACCATGGAGTAGACACAGGGGCTAAGGGTGGGGAGCGGTGTGGGGAGTCAGACCCCCGGCTTGTGCAGCGAACCCAGAGCTTGGCTGGGGAGGTCCTCCCACCTTGTAGCAGGTCGGCGAGTGGCCCATGCCTCATGATGGTATCAGGCGGGTCCGGGCTGGCAAACCCCGCTGCCCGCCGAGACCGACGGTTAAGGAAGAGGGTGGGGCTCTGCAGCCTGGGGAGCCCGCGCTGCCCACCTGCAGCCTGTCGTTGCCCTGGGGAATGCTAGTCGAGTTGAGACAGCATCTGCTTTTCCAAGGGAATATCAAAATGTGGGTGTTTATGTGGCAACCTCCTGATTAGCTAGCTAAACACAAGGACATTTTTGGCCCTGGGAATCCTGGGTTATAATAGCGGGGGCTCCCGGGAGTGCCCTCACACCCCTCTTTCCTCCTCCAACTGAACCCCTCTGCCTTCCTCTGTTATCCAAGCGCAAAGCCCGGATTCCTGTCCCTTTGTGCCCACAGCGCCCCCTGCAGGCTGCTGACTCCTGTTTCTCACCTACACCCCACCACCAGTGTCCCCCTACCCCCGCCTGGAGGGGAGGCGGACAAACCCTCAGCCTGCTCCCAATCCCCTTAATCGGATCTGCGCCAGTGACCCTTCTAATTAAAACTCCCCGGCTGTCGTCTCCCCGCAAAGCTGGGGGAAGCGGAAATGCCATAAAAGGAGTGCGGGGGGTGATGCTCCCGAAGCTGCCTGGTTGTGTCCTTGAGAACAGCCCGGGGCGGCCACAGCCCTGGGGACCCCACTCCCCTCTCTGAGCTCCTGCATTCACCAGCCACGTAGGGAGTGCCCACGCTGTGCTAGGCGCTGGGACACCGGGGAGAACGAGCTAGACCCGGCCCCGGCCCCCGTGGAGCTGGCCTTCTCCTGTGGGACAGAGACAAGGAAGCGATTCCAACTCAGCGAGGTCGGTGCTGTGATGCGAGACACTGCAGAGCTGTGGGAGCCCGGGGAATGGGCGGGCCCAACCCAGACCGCAGGGTCAGAGGAGACCCCCCCTGGAGCAAGCGACTCCTAAGCTGAGGCCTGAACAGGGAGCAGAAACCAGCCAGGAGCAGTGGTCAGGGGTGGAGGAAGGGCAGGGGTGAGCAGCCAGGTGGTGCAGCCTGGGAACTGTAAGTTCTTTTCTGTTGCTTGATTTGCCAAGCCCATCCCTGCCACAGGGCCTTTGCACATGTTCTGCCTGCTGCTAGACCATTCAGATAGGCTCATCCCTAAGTGTGAGCAGCCAGCCACCTCCCGAGAGAGGCCTGCCCTGACCACCCCACCTCACACGGACACCCCCAGGGCTGCTCTGCTGGTCCCCTGGCTTGTTTTTCTGGGGACAGGCAGCACGTGGCACCCCCTGACATCACCATACTGGATTGTATGCTTCTCGCCTGCTCCCCCTGCTCGTTCAAAGAGGCCAGGGACATTCTCTTCCTTGTTCACGCTGCAGCCCCGGAACTAGCACAGCACTTCGCACGTGCTCCATACACACAGGCCAACTAGACGCAAAGGCCGGGAGCCTCTTTGTGAGCGTGGGGAGCCGTGGCCGGGTTCACAGCAGAGCCGTGTCCTGCCCAGAGCCCTGCTGCTCTCCTGTGGCCTGAACAGTGGGGCGCTGTTGGTGGAAAGCAACTTTTACGTAACTTGACTGAGGCTTCTACACACCGTAGAGTCCGTGCAACGCCGGCGTGTATTGGAAAGGTTTTTAGTCGATTTACTAAGTTGTGCAACCATCATCCTAAACCAGTTCTAGAACATTTTTCATGATCCCGATGACATGCCTCATGGCCATTAACTGCTAATCCCTATCCCCACCCTGGCAAGGCTAAGCTACTTTCTGTCTCCACGGATTGGTTTATCTGAATGTTTCATCTAAATGGAATCAGATAATGGGTGGCCTTGTGAGTCTGGCTTCTTTCACCGGGTGCCGCATATTCGAGGCTCGCCCGTGCTGCGACACGGGTCGGTCCCGAGTGAATGACACCCCACGGCACGCACACACCAGATTGTGTGTGTAGCCACCAGCTGATGGACACTTGGGCGGTTTCCGCTCCGTGGCTGCTCTCGTCAGGTTGCTGTGCACACACACGTGTGTCTGAGAAGCACTTTGCAAGCCCTAAACACCAGGTGCGGCTCTCAGCTTCCCGCAGCGTCTGGAGTGACAAGAGGCAGGGCAGTGTGCAGCCGTGGTGACAACAGTCCTGGGTGTCCCTGGGATCCACAACCACAGCTGACCCCAGGATGGGGGCCCCGGCTCCTGAACACCACCCTGGGCTCCTCCACCTGCCCCCCACTTCTCCAGGGGACCAGAACCCCCCGACCATTGCTGCAGACAGGTGGGCTCCAGGACCCAGCGCCTACTCCCAGGGAGGGAATTTGAGGACAGACTCCCAGTCCCAGATCCTGGCTCCTGACTCGACTTCCCGGGTTCCTGGAGTCCTGCCTAAACCCAATTGGGCTCGGATCCCAGGAAAGCAGAGGCCCTGTCAGGGCCTGAGCTGGGGCTGGGAGGACTCCCGGGTGGTGGCTCGGATCTAGAGCTCATCCCAGAGACCAGATCAAGAGAGTCCACCCAGGCCCAAGGGCTGTGTACAGGCCACCTGCTGCCTTAGGCAGGCTCTGGGGTCCGCAGACCACTGCCGGCCTCACAGCAGCCCAGGGGTTGTGGGTGGGCAGACACTGCCAGCTGCATGCCACTGTAGTCACAGTATCCAGCTGGTGGCTCACTTGCCTTCATTTCCATTCGAGAGATACGGAGATGGAGGCTCAGAACGGGGGAGCGACTCTTCCAAGGCCACACAGCTGGGGACAAATAGCGCTGGGCTCAAGTTCAAGTCCAAAACCAGCTTATAAATAAACACAATGCCGTGGAGTCGTGCGAGCAAGCAAGGCCAGGGTTCCTGTGCCCCTGATTGCTCTTAGGGCCCAGGACGTCCTTGAAGCCTCACTGCAGTCCTCCGGGCAGGGACACTGAGGCACGCTTGCAAGTTCTGCGGGCAGGAAATGCGGCCCTGACCTCAAGGGCTTCCGTGGGTCTGGAAGAAAAGGCGATCTTGCAGAGGGGACCGGGCGGGGCGGGGCGGGGAACATCCACGCTGTTGTTCCGCCCACCGAGAGGGAGGCCTGGCACTCTGTATCCTCCCACCCAGCGTCAGCAGCAGGTGCACCTCCCCCAGGACCCGCAGGGGCTCCCCCACGTTTCCCCTTTCCTAGTCATCTTCAGGCTGAGGGGTGGCAGGGGGAGGGCACACTCTCAGGTACGGAGGGGGTGCCCGCCTTGGAATAACAGGCCCCAAGGACCGTACAATAGCTGTGTGCATAATTCATGCATCTGTCGGCAGAACATCAATTATGCGGCCTTCCCTGCAGTTGTCTGGGGTTAGAAACTGGAGCAGGCTTCCCCTGCCGGCCTCTGGGGGAAACGGGAGCTCCCGGCTCTTAAAGAAACAGACTCCTCCCAGGAGTCTTCTCCCTGGGGCGCAGGCGTCCTCCGGCCGGGAGCCTGAGACCCCAGCTGGAGCAGCGCCCCACAGGGCTCAGCCAGAGCCCCACAGCTACGTGGCTCCCCCACCTTAACCGGCGAGGGGCTGCCTCCTGGCAGACCCTAGAATCCCACAGCCTTGGTGCTGGGGACATTCGGGCATGGTTGTTCTCGGGGGGCGGGGGGATTGGAGGACGTTGAACAGCTCCCCTGGCCCCGTCCCTGCTCCTGTTGTGAACTCAAAACTTCCTGCAGAACTGGCCTGGTGTCTGCTGTGGCCAGAACTGCCTCCCCGGGGTGGGGGCTGGCGCTGTGGCACAGGGGATTAACCCACCGCCTGCGATGCTGGCATCCCTTATGAGTGCCTGTTTGAGTCCCTGCTGCTCCACTTCCCATCCGGCTCCCTGCTAATGCGCCTGGGAAAGCAGCAGCAGGTGTCCCAAGTCCTCGGGCCCCTGCATCTGTGCGGGAGACCCGGATGGAGTTCCAGGCTCCTGGCTTCAGCCAGTCATAAGGCCAGCTGGGGAATGAACCAGCAGATGGACGATCTCCCCATCTCTCTGTAATGCTGTGTTTCAAATAACAAAATAAATAAATCTTTAAAAAAAAAAAAAACACCCCCAGTGCAAAAACATGGGTGTATCCTGATGTCCCAAATAAAGAAACTGAGGATCTGAGCCGAGATTCCAAGCCCAGCGCCCACACCCCTAACCCAGCGTGGCAGCTCCTGGGGGTGTTTGGTGCAGTGGCTAAGATGCCGCTCGGGATGTCCACATCACACACAGGAGTGCCGAGTTCAAGGCCCGGCTCCACTTCCCCTTCCAGCTTCCTACCAGTGCATGCCTTGGGAGGCTCAACCCACCCACAGGGAGACCTGGACTGAATTCCAGGCTGCTGGCTTTGCCCTGACCCAGTTCTGGCCATTGCAGGCTTTTGGACAGAACATCCTTATCTGTCTCTCTGCCTTTCAAATACAAGAAAGATAAATAATTAACTAATTGAAACAAAACAAAACAAACCACACAGGTCAAAAGACTTTGAGAAAAACCTTTAGAAAGAAAATTTTCCAGGGCCAGCGCTGTGGCATAGCTGGTAAAGCCACCGCCTGCAGCATCCCATAAGGGCACCGGTTCAAGTCCTGGCTGTTCCACTTCTGATCCAGCTCTCTACTACAGCCTGGGAAAGCAGTAGAAGATGGCCCAGGTCCTTGGGCCCCTGTGCCTGCGTGGGAGACCCAGATGAAGCTCCTGACTCCTGGCTTCAGACCGGCGCAGTTCCAGCTGTTGTGGCCATTTGGGGAGTGAACCAGCAGATGGAAGACCTCTCTCTCTCTCTCTCTCTCTCTCTCTTTCTCTCTCTCTCTCTCTGCCTCTCCTTCTCTCTCTATGTAACTCTGACTTTCAAATAAATAAATAAATAAATCTTTAAAAAAATTTTCCGAAGAGTGAGCTGCCAAGACATTTTATTCCAACAATCACACATTCATGTTGGTGACTATTTCGTCCGTATATCATATTATTTCCCAGGATAAGACTAAAATAGAAGCGAGCGGGGGCGGGGGCAGTTCTACCATCCGGAAGAGCCAAATCTGAGAGCCAGAGTTGTCCAGCGCGATGTCGAGACAGTAGTGATTGGTTTGGGAACACACACATTCGTGTGGCAAATGACACAGAAAAGCAAAGGCCCAAGGAGCATATTCTACCTGGTGCTACTCCGTGGGGTGGGAAGGACCCCCAGGAAGTCCCTGTGTCCTTGCTACCTGCCCGGTCCCTGACCGTGAGCGGCGGCTCGCAGGTGTTCCCCTGCTTATGCGCATCAACGATGTCTAACCCAGGTCTCTTGTACGAATCAGCGATCTCACGATCTCACGTTGGGACGTGGTTACAGAACTTCCCTTTCTCTGCAAACGCAGACCAAGACATGAAGACCTAAAACCTGTTTGTTTGTTTGTTTGTTTGTTTGTTTGTTTTTGACAGAATTAGACAGTGAAAGAGAGAGACAGAAAGGTCCTCCCTCCATTTGTTCACCCCACAAATGTCCGCTTTGGCCAGAGCTACGCCGATCTGAAGCCAGGAGCCAGGTGCTTCTTCCTGGTCTCCCATGCACCCGGGCCATCCTCCACTGCCTTCCCGGGCCACAGCAGAGAGCTGGACTGGAAGAGGAGCAGCCAGGACTAGAACTGGCGCCCATATGGGATGCCGGCGCCGCAGGCAGAGGATTAACCAAGTGAGCCATGGCGCTGGCCCCAAGCTGTTTGTTTTTAAAACCTGGGCATATTGGCCATGACCGTAAACATCAAGACATTGGGAGAGCAGCTGAGGTCCAGGAAGCAGTGAGTTGGCCCAGAAGGGCACCGGGGCTCCCACCGCGTCTGGGCTGTCCCCAGTGCCTCGCACGTGAGAGATGGCCAATGCCGGTTTGCCAAATCAAGCACTGAATTCTGGTCCCAGCCCTTCCATGCACAGATCCATGAAGCAGCCACACCAAACAGCAGTGCCTCTCAGGTGTCACACCCTGGGCTACTGCTGGGGGACAGAGCTGAGTCTCCGCACCAGACCCGTCCCCCAGCACTGGGCACATGGGTGTGTGTGCGTGGAGGCTGAGTGGTCTGGGCTGACCAGACGGTGGAGGGCTGAGATTTTTGTTGTGATGATGGCCGGCATTTATTAGATGCCCACTGTGTACTGCTGGCAGCGGTGCTAGGCTCTGCGTGTGTCAACATGTCTCGTCTTCATGCCAGCTCTCTAAGGTAGATCCTGTTATTATCATCCCATCTTACAGATGGAGAAACTGAGGCCAAGAGAGATTAAATAGCTTGCTCAAGGTAAGAGAGTGGCAGAGGCCGGCGCCGTGGCTCAACAGGCTAATCCTCCTTTTGCGGCGCTGGCACACTGGGTTCTAGTCCAGGTCAGGGCGCCGGATTCTATCCCGGTTGCCCCTCTTCCAGGCCAGCTCTCTGCTGTGGCCAGGGAGTGCAGTGGAGGATGGCCCAAGTGCTTGGGCCCTGCACCCCATGAGAAACCAGGAGAAGCACCTGGCTCCTGGCTTCGGAACAGCGCGGTGCGCCGACTGCAGCGTGCCAGCCGCGGCGGCCATTGTAGGATGAACCAACGGCAAAGGAAGACCTTTCTTTCTGTCTGTCTGTCTGTCTCTCTCTCTCTCTCTCACTATCCACTCTGCCTGTCAAAATTAAAAAAAAAAAGAATGGCAGAGCTGGGGCTTGAACCCCAAGCAGCCCAGGCTCTTCACTGCTGCCGTGACTCCAAGGTGCTGACTCCTCCCCTCTACCTGTTCCCCTTATTCTCCGGCTTCTCTCTAGAAGCTTCTGTTTAATGCTTTCCTCTCCCCTACAACCTGGGGGACACTTGCTCAGGGCTGGGCTGGTCCAAGCCTGGATTCTGCCTGACCCGTTAATTCGGGGGCTCACCTTCCCATAATCCACTCACCCCCTGGATCCCTGACCTCAGACTCCCAAAGAATAGGGCTCAGATTGGGTTTTCTGCCCCCGCCCCCCGGGCCAGTCAGTGCAAACCAGGGTCACATGGAACACGCACGGCGGCCAGGCCCATGCTGTGGGACGGGGCAGGGTAGGAAAGGGGAGATTTTCTGAAAATGGAGAAGTGTTGGGCGACCCAACAGGGACGTGGTTCTAAGGTTTGGGTTCTTGGCCTGAGGGGGCTGGAGATTATTACACAGAGAATAATGTGACTGGGCTTGTGCTTTGGAAGAGAGACCCTCAGAGCAATTTATTACACCTGCTTGCCTCCCGTGTAAGTCTTCGGATTGTCTGGATTCCACTCACGTCAACGGACATCCATCAACACCTGTCTCTGTACCCAGCCCCCTTCCTGGTCCAGGGGCCTCAGAGGTGGCTAAGCCAAGGCCTTTGGCCCCCAAAAGTTCACAGTTCCCATCGGGAGTGAGTAAGGTGGATCCAGGATGTCTGCCTCCCCCAGAAGCTACCTGCAAAATCTTACGTTTCTGAGCACTTTTCTAGAAAAAGGTCGTTAGCTTGCATCTGATTTTTTAAAAGATTTTATTTATTTATTTGAGAGGTAGAGTTACATATAGTGAGAGGGAGAGAAGGAAAGGTCTTCTATCCACTGGTTCACTCCCCAATTGGCTGCAACAGCCGGAGCTGAGCCGATCCAAAGCCAGGAGCCAGGAGCTTCTAACAGGTCTCCCACACGGGTGCAGGGGCCCAGGGACCTGGGCCATCTTGTGCTGCTCTCCCAGGCCATAGCAGAGAGCTGGATTGGAAATGGAGTAGCCAAGACCGGAACCGGTACCCATATGGGATGCTGGCACCACAGGTGGAGGATCAACCTACTGTGCCACAGCGCCAGCCCCTCATCTGATTTTTAACACATCCTTAAGAGTCCATGCTCAAGGGTCAGGTAGACCTGGGTTAAAATCCTGGCTCTAGATGGCGCCGTGGCTTAACAGGCTAATCCCCCACCTTGCGGCGCTGGCACACCGGGTTCTAGTCCCGGTTGGGGCACCGGATTCTATCCCGGTTGCCCCTCTTCCAGGCCAGCTCTCTGCTGTGGCCAGGAAGGCAGTGGAGGATGGCCCAAGTCCTTGGGCCCTGCACCCGCATGGGAGACCGGGGGAAGCACCTGGCTCCTGGCTTCGGATCAGCGCGATGCGCCAGCCACAGCAGCCATTGGAGGGTGAACCAACGGCAAAAAGGAAGACCTTTCTCTCTGTCTCTCTCTCTCACTGTCCACTCTGCCTGTCAAAAATTTAAAAAAAAAAAAAAAAATCCTGGCTCTGCCACTTAGTAGCAGTGGAAGTCAGAGCTCCCTCCTCTGTCCAATGGAGCTAAGATTGCTGATGCTTTAGTGGGATCAATGTCAGAATGAAACAAGCTTATCCTCAGAACATTGTCATGAAAGCGGTTCTGCACCCCATAACTATTATGAACCACTGCGCTCCAGCAGGAGGCAGACTGTGGTCTGTAGGTCAAATTCAGCCCACTGTTTTTGTAAATAAAGTTTTATTGACACACAGCTATGCCCATTCTCTTATGTGTTATCCATGGCCACGTTTGTGCTACAGCTGCAGGGTGGGATAGTTGCAACGGAGAATACAACAGGCGCCAAAGCCGGACCCAGTCACTGTGTGGCCCTTCCTAGAGAAAGCCTGCCAATGTCTGGGCTTGTTGGTCAACTTGAACTTAGTTTCTCTGGGCCTCAGTTTTCTCATTGGCACAACCAACAGATTGGAAGAAACTACCTTTCCCGCTCACCATTTGGTCATTGATTGACTACGAGACGTGCTCTTGAACGCCAGGAGTCCCTGCAGACCCCGGGTGTCGGGGGGCCCGTCCTGTTGGCGGTTAGTAACTGAGCCCCTCTTTTCTACCCGCAGATTCTGGCCATCATCTCCATCATGTTCATCGTCCTCTCCACCATCGCCCTGTCCCTCAACACGCTGCCCGAGCTGCAGAGCCTCGACGAGTTCGGCCAGACCACGGACAACCCCCAGCTGGCCCACGTGGAGGCCGTGTGCATCGCGTGGTTCACCATGGAGTACCTGCTGCGCTTCCTCTCCTCGCCCAAGAAGTGGAAGTTCTTCAAGGGCCCGCTCAACGCCATCGACCTACTGGCCATCCTGCCCTACTACGTCACCATCTTCCTCACCGAGTCCAACAAGAGCGTGCTGCAGTTCCAGAACGTCCGGCGCGTGGTCCAGATCTTCCGCATCATGCGCATCCTGCGCATCCTGAAGCTGGCGCGGCACTCCACCGGCCTCCAGTCCCTGGGCTTCACCCTGCGCAGGAGCTACAACGAGCTGGGCTTGCTCATCCTCTTCCTCGCCATGGGCATCATGATCTTCTCCAGCCTCGTCTTCTTTGCCGAGAAGGATGAGGACGACACCAAGTTCAAAAGCATCCCGGCCTCTTTCTGGTGGGCCACCATCACCATGACGACTGTGGGGTATGGAGACATCTACCCCAAGACTCTCCTGGGGAAAATTGTAGGGGGGCTCTGCTGTATCGCCGGGGTCCTGGTGATTGCTCTTCCCATCCCCATCATCGTCAACAACTTCTCCGAGTTCTACAAGGAGCAAAAGAGGCAGGAGAAAGCGATCAAGCGCAGAGAGGCTCTGGAGAGAGCCAAGAGGAACGGCAGCATCGTATCCATGAACATGAAGGACGCTTTCGCCCGCAGCGTCGAGATGATGGACATCGTGGTGGAGAAGAATGGGGAGAATCTGGCGAAGAAGGATAAAGTACAAGATAACCACTTGTCTCCCAACAAGTGGAAGTGGACAAAGAGGACCCTGTCCGAAACCAGCTCAAGTAAGTCCTTTGAGACCAAGGAGCAGGGGTCCCCTGAGAAAGCCAGATCCTCGTCGAGTCCCCAGCACCTGAACGTGCAGCAGCTGGAAGACATGTACAACAAGATGGCCAAGACCCAGTCGCAGCCCATCCTCAACACCAAGGAGGCAGCGGCACAGAGCAAGCCAAAGGAAGAACTGGAAATGGAGAGCATCCCGAGCCCCGTGGCCCCTCTGCCCACTCGCACCGAGGGGGTCATCGACATGCGGAGTATGTCGAGCATCGACAGCTTCATCAGCTGTGCCACGGACTTCCCTGAAGCCACCAGGTTCTCCCACAGCCCCCTGGCTTCCCTCCCCACCAAGGCTGGGGACGGCGTGGCCCCAGAGCTGGGCTGGCGGGGAGCCCTGGGCGCCAGTGGGGGCCGGCTCGTGGAGGCCAACCCCACCCCGGATGCCAGCCATGGCTCCGGTTTCTTCATCGAGAGCCCCAAGAGTTCCATGAAAACCAACAACCCCTTGAAGCTCCGAGCACTCAAAGTCAACTTTATGGCTGGCGAGCCCGGTCCACTCCTCCCCGTTCTGGGGATGTACCATGACCCTCTGAGGACCCGGGGGGGTGCTGCGGCTGCTGTCGCCGGCCTGGAGTGCGCCACACTCTTGGACAAGCCTGTGCTGAGCCCAGAGTCCTCCATCTACACCACAGCGAGTGCGAGGACACCCCCCCGGTCGCCCGAGAAGCCCACAGCAATAGCATTCAACTTCGAGGCAGGCGTCCACCAGTACATTGATGCTGACACAGATGACGAGGGCCAGCTGCTCTACAGTGTAGACTCCAGCCCTCCCAAGAGCCTCCACGGGAGCGCCAGTCCCAAGTGCAGCGTCGGGGCGAGGTCAGAAAAGAACCACTTTGAAAGCGCCCCCTTACCCACCTCCCCGAAATTCTTAAGGCAGAACTGTATTTACTCCACGGAAGGGTTGACTGGAAAAAGCCTCAGCGGCCAGGAAAAGTGCAAACTCGGGAACCACATCTCCCCCGACATCCGCGTGTTGCCAGGGGGAGGAGCTCACGGGAGCACTCGGGATCAGAGCATCTGAACCACCCCCCCGCCCACCCGCTGTGGAGGGGAGACTGTGGCCACGGGCCAGAGAGGAGGGGCTTTCCTCTGACCTGCCATAGAGCTTTTCTGCTTGAACTCTGATGCAGAAAAGCCCTGCAGAGCCCCCAGAGAGGAGAGAGGAGCCTCCCGAGACACCTGCTGGGACCTTGAGAGCCGTGACAGGTGCATGGGTATGACGTCGGCCAAGCCATGGGGTGTAGCACCTCCTTGTCACACAACTCCACTGCCCCCAAAGGGGGACGACACGTGTGGAACTCACAGCCACCACCACCACCATGCGTGACCAAGGCCACCGACTCCCAGCCTTCTCTCCTGCCTTTTCATCACCCTCCTGGCTTCCGCCAGAGAAGAACGCTGGAACGAGGGGCTGGGGTTGGTGTTGTTGGCCACTGCGGCGTTGGGTTTGCCCAGCCAGCTCTGGGAACACCGGTCTGCGAGCTCCTGGATGGATCCTGCTGTTACAAGGCTCCAGGGAATTCTTGTGGCATGGGGAGATCTGCGCCATAAACCACCATGCCAGCGCAAAACCGTTACTCAATTGTCTCACTGGCTTCCATCTTCCCGTAGCGCCTGAGGTTTCATTTCGAAATGTCATTAGGGGGAGCTGCACCACTGTGCTCAACCTGTACTCAATTCTGCCATCCTCCTGCGGTCTGGGAGGGAATCAGAAGGCGGGCGCTCAGCCAACAGGTTGAACTCGGAGTGTTGCTTTTGGATGCTGACAGGAAAACACTTCCTGACGTCGCTAGTGTGGACTCAAAAGATATGCAAGTGTCAAATATGCAAAAGAAACAGCTTTTCAAAGAGACTGTGTGTTACTGAAGAACAGCATAAAAATCTGATTTTTTTTAACCTGCAAAAATGAAAGAAAAAAAAAAATCCACCCCTAATTGAAATGCCCAGTTGAGACTTTTGAATACTTCCTGCTGCGGTAGGTACATCACCTACTACAATAGAAATTTTTTTTTGTTTCCTGTGGTATTCAAGCTAAAAAAAAAAAAGTTAATAAAAAGCACTTTATGTTTTTCAAAAATAGATTCTACCAGGGACAGTGTCAACATCTTGCACTTTAAAATAAGCACTATTTCCCATGGGCCACTTGTTGGGACTGCTGTTGGGTTGTTGCTACGTGCCTGTTTTCGGCCACGGTTGGGGAGATAGTGCTGGTATCGCCGTCTGCCCTGCCAGTCTGTGGGCTCCTCCCCTGGCCCTGGGAAGCTTCCCCTTAACTCTCATGGGGCGGCAGGGGTCCTCGGCCCGTGGGTGGGGCTCCTCACAGAGTCACCTGTCCGGGAGACGCAGTGGCACTTGGGCATTGCGTGTTTTACTGTTCTTTCCTGTCCACCAGCCCCTGGTGTGTTTTCAGTGTCACTGTGTGTGCTACAAGCCCCGGCCTCGCCCCTGCAGCGTCACTGCAGCCAGTGCAGACACAAGCAATAAGCATCTGTGTGCACCGTGAGTGCTTCTGCTGTATTTCTTGGTGTTGGTCTTCCTGTCTAGTTTGATGACCTGGAATTGTCCTGCCTGCTTTGAGTCCTGTGGCATGGTGGTGTTGGCCATTCCTCCGTACGGCGACACGGGGTTGAACTGCCGATGACAAAGGTGATGGGGTTGGTGCCTGTCAGTGAAGAGAACAAGGTACTGGTCTGCCTGCCTGTAGCACGCTGGAACAATGCTGCTCTCCTGTTGTAAAGCAGACTGGTGATGTCCCACGTACAGTACTGTGCAGCAGCCTGTCCCCGGGTTCAGTGACAGGTGTGGCGCAAAGACGCGGTACTGGTTTGCCTGTTCTGCAGAGGATCTGTTGCTGGCCAGCCTGTTAGCACCAGGGCATGATCCACCTGTTAGTACACAAGTACCATGGAGCTGTTCTGCCTGCCCCCGGCACAACGGCCTGAGGTTGGGCCACCTGTCACGGGTGTGACAACGGGAGGTCATTACATCACCAGTGCACACCACTTCTCAGCACCTCCAGGGACTGTGGCTGCCCCGAGCACGGTGCAGCCCTGTAACTTGCTGTGTTATCGAGGAAAAGGAGAACTTGACTCTCGCTGAGTACCTGCAGAGTACCCAGAGAGCCCCGCAAGGGGAACTTGGCTCGGGGCAGGGAGCGGGCTGGCGCACCACGGAGAGGAAGCGGCGGCGCCTCCTAGCTCGGCATCCAGGCTGGGGGCCGCCGGAGGAGCAGCAACCATGGGATGGCTCTCCGCCGGCATCCGACTCGTCTCTTTGTTTTCCTCACCGTGTATGTCCACCATCAGCACAACTGTGAAACTTCAGGGAAAACAAACAAATGCTTTTTGATAAAAGTAAATAGTTGTGATTTCTGATTCAAATGTTTTTAGAGCTGATGCTATCTGTAACATGAATACTAATAATAGAGTCTATTTTACATATCAGGAAAGTGACCGTGTCTCAATATAGCCATATATCACGAGAAGGAACTGAGTACCCCTTCTTCAAACCAAGGCATTTCATGTGTTGGTAGAAGCAGATGTGAAGTGTAAAGATTAGAAATGATGATTTCTTTAAAAAAAAAAAATCTGATAACCAGTCTGTGCGACTCTCCTTGTAACCAAAGGCCCCTTCTGCCTTGTGTCGTGTGGGACCTCCCTCGTAGCCCTCGATCTGTACCGAGTCACTTCTGAAGGAGGAATTCAAAGGTATCATGCAAACCTCCCTTTCCAGGCTTCCTAACCAGAGTCCTCTAGAGTTCTTATAGAAACAGAATCGTTGAAATACAGCATATACTATGCTTAGAAAGTGTTCCGTTTGCTTTGGTTTTCTTTTTTTTTTTTTTTTTCCCTTTACCTGTGTGTGTATATATGGTGGGAATCTAGAGTTTCCCTCTGATCTCTTCCCATAGGGGGTCTAAGTCTTCCCAGCCCCCACCCGCCAAAAACAAACAGATTCAGATTTTTTTTAACAGGTGTACACTCAGCGCGTACCTGTGTGTACCTGCACTGAGAAATCCACCCGCGGGTCTCCACTGAGAAGCCAAACGCGATAGACGGGCCTTCAGAGGGACGAGGAAAGCAGTGATGTGGACCCAAGGACGACTTGAACTTGGTGATCCATCTCCAGGCGCTCTGGACCCACGGAGAGCCAGAAGAAGTGAGTGGACCCACACTAACGCCGGCTGGCGGCGGCTGGAGGCCAGGTCCCTTTGGCGAATCCAGCGACACTCAGCTGAACTTGGGTTCCAGCTTCCGCCTCTCTCAGAAAGGGCTAGGGACCAGCGCAGCTGGGGGTCTCAGTCCCGAGGGGCAGCGCTGAGGAGGCGGGCAGGCGTTGGGGGACACCGCGCAGTCACCTCTTTGTCCTTGGGTACAGGAAAACCACAGAGCTTCGTGCAGCAGACTTCTCAGTGCCTTCTTCAGGACTCCTATCTTAAGCACACTGGAAGGGAAGGAAGAAGGAGACGGGAACGCTGGTTCCAAGGAAGCTCCTTTTTCTAGCAGCGCGGAGAGAAAGAGAAACCACAAAACCCAGAGAAGGCCACTTCCTTCCAACACATTCAGCTGACAACTGCTGGTGACCCGAGCTCCTGCAAACTGACCCCACCTCCCCTCCACGTGTCTGCGTAACTGTAGCCTCTCTCCGCCCTTATCTCCTAACAACATCCATGTTTGAAGGAGAAACAGACAAAACAGGATTCTCTTCTGTAAAACTGTAACGTATTGTTGATATTTGTAACTATTGTACATTTTCCTCGGGCTCCGGTCTCGGCTGGGGTGTCTAGTCTGTGAACAAGGGGAGATTTAAAATTCACCATGGACAGCGGTCACAAAAGCCAGGTCTCAGTCCCTCTCCTTTCCTGATTTCTCTGCCAATTAGTCTCCCAAATAATCCAACCCCGGGCTTCTCAGCCTTGAGTCCAGAGGAGGGCGTGGCGAGAAACCTGCCGGCATGTCTCTTTGGGAAAGGACTTGTTCTGTGGCCACGGAGGTGGCTGAGAAAGGGGGCTGCCCCTGGTGGCCCGTGCGGGATGCCGGAAAGCTGCCAGCCCACACAGGCTTCGCTCACCTCTGCCCGCTCACCTGGCAGCGTCCACCACCTGTTTTCACCACGCTCAGCCAGGACCCCCCCGTCCAGCCTTGGCCACACCCAGAAATGAGACTTACCTCTGCGTTTTCCTTGGCCACGTTTTCTGGCTCTCAAAGGATCGGATGCACTACCGCGTCTTAGGATGTCCACGCATCTCAGAGTAGTCTATTTTTCTGTTCAGATAAAAAAAAGATATAAATGTATTTTTAGCAAATTTATAATAGGGCAATTGAGTCTAATTTCTTCTTTTGTAACACAGAATAATATCCTGGGCGTTTTATCTTTGGTCGGTATCCTAGCTGGTATTTTCTGGTCTTTTCCATTTCTTTCTGTCATCCTTTGAGCTCTTTTTCCCATTGGATTCTGACTTTTCTGGGGGTAGAGAAAAACTCTGGATTCTGACTTCCTGTGTAGGCATTTCCTGCCACCAGGCCCCGAGTCTGTCGTCACTGTCACTCTCCTCATTCTGTCTGTGTGTCTCTTCTATTTGTTGTTCTTAAGACTCAAAGGCACGAATGCAGGGGTGAGGCCAGGGGCAGCAGGGCTACGGGGGAGCCCTCACTCTCACAGTGGGATGTGGGCTGGCCAAGGGCATCCCCCGCACCCACCGACCCCAGCAGGGATCTGGAGGGACTGAGTTTTCTCACCCCCAGAGATCTTGGAAGAAGCAATCTCATGCAAGCAGACCAGCTGCTAGCATTTCTGAGGTCCAGACCACAGCCAAGTCCCCCTCGGCCGGGCAGGTCCCCTGTCCCGCGCTGGGTTCCCTGAAGCATCAGTCGGATCAGAGGGCCCGGACGCATCCAGGTCCTTGTGACCGTCCGAGGAGCATGCTGGGCCTCTGCTCTCATCGCCTTTCTTTCTTTTTTTTTTTTTTAAATTAAAATCAGTTGCTCTTTCCACCCCGTTTCTCCCAGCCTCACTGAGGAACAGTGGCCAGGCAGCCTTGCAGCCAAACCCTGAGAAAAGATGTCCCCAGATGTCCCTTCCCTCTCTGGCCGCCTGGCCCCGCAGAGCCAGGGCAGTGGTGTTTCTCCAGCTTCCAGCTGTCCACGCCTTGAGGAGTCTGGGGGGCTGTCCCCATCACTGCTCCCCCGGGGCGGTTTCCAGCCTCACGTGTGCAGAGGTCATCTCTCTGAGCAGGGTGTGGGCAGGAAGTGATTCCCCGACCGTCAGCACACAAGGGAAGGTGAAGAAAGGCCAGGGGGCCTCCAGCTGGCGTTCATTTAGCTTCCGGCATCCCACAGCCTCACTGGCAGCACCGGGCTCTGGGCTCGGCCAAACCAGGACCCCTAGGTGCAGTGGGCCATTTCCATCAGATCAACCCCAGGGAGAAACCAACCCAGATCCAAGTTTATTAGTCTGAACTGTGACCCTAATCAGAGTTTTCCCACCCCCAAAATTCCTGGTCAATTGGTTTAAACCAGAGCCAAATAAGACAAGATTATTTGTAAAGTTTGCACAAGAACAATAAAGGAAAATATTGCCTCTTGGTGGTGCTGCCCGGTTCAGCAAACCCCCTTGCCTATGGCTGTCATCAGGAAAGAGGTTGTGTGGTTTGGATATCCAGCCACTGTTCCTGATGCTGTCTTGACCTGGAATCGCTCCCAGACTTCCCAAAATGCCAACTGGAAGAAGTGGAACTTGGAAGGGGCTCCTGTGATGAAGCCCACCCTCCTCGCCTCTAGCCCTAACTCCCCATTCCTCCCTGCAGAGGTCGGGAAAAGAGCTCACTGATGGCTGGAGTGAGAGAGCTCAGCAGACAGGGAGCCAGCCTGCAGCACGGGGCCGCCTGCGGGTCTCCTGTACGGGAGGAACAGGCGGTCAGCTCCAACCCCAGTTAAGGGAGCCTTTCTGACAGGCGGGGTTGTCTGACCCTGGAGCCCTCTGCCACGTTGGGGATGAGCTACCTTGCATCACGGTTTAGAGGGAGGCCAGACGATGTGCAAAATGGATGTTGGCAAGGGAGCCCTAACATCACGTGGAAACTGGACTGAGCAATCCTCTTTGTGTCTTTGGCGTGTGCGTGCGTGTGTGTGTGTGTGTGTGGAGGTGGTTTGTGCATTCTGGGCACAAGTTCAAGCAAGCCACTGACGCAAAGGCCTAGAACACCATCAGCGGAAACTCAGATTGTAGGATTTATTTGCAGCTGCTGGGGGCAATGCCAAAGAAGAGACCCTGCTTCCTTCCCGTCTTGCATGGGGCAGTTTCCGTGGCCTGTCAATCACTCACGCATCCCACCCTTCCCAGTGGCCCAGCAGGCACCACACTGGGCTGAGCCTTGTGCTACACCCCTCCCCAGGCCAGCCAAGGAGCCACCCTCCACGTCCCCACCTCCGGCTGGCTGTTTCTCGGTGCTTTGGCCCTTCTGCCCAGACTCTGTGCCCTCATGAGCCTGAGGCTGCCTGGACAAGAGACACAACCACTTCTGCCCGCCACCCTGCCACCTAGCGAACAACTGCCCAGACAATAGCAAAAGGGCTCTCTCCCCCACTCTGGCGAATAAAGCCAGAGACACCATTCTAGAACTCGGAAAATCTCCACCCGGGAAGTTAACCCAGAAAGGCCAAAAGAGAGAGGCAGCCATAACGCAATCTGACAGCAGAACGAGACAGGGCGCCCACACTCCCCCACGCCAGCGGCTGCCTTCCGCGGTCCGTCTCAACACGCGTTCTCCCAGAGCAGCATTTGACAAGAGCGTTTCTTCATTCTCTCCGCCCCACAGGGATGCACTCAGTGTTGAATGGGGCCGTGGAGCTGGGACTTTAAGCTCAGGACGAACTCAAGACCAGGTGGTCTTAGGTTCCGGGAAACAAGGCAGCGTGGTATCATTGGATAAATGGGCCGAGCAGCTGCTTCCTCCAAACCCAAAATAAGACACAGACCACTTCCCAGTCACTTCCCTGCAGGAGCGACTTAAGTCGCAACAACACAAGGCTGCAATGATAGAGCAGAGGGAAGGGGGGTGGGGGGACTCCTCGCTCTGCCCTCAGGATGCTCACCCCACACTCCTGAGCAAACCAGATGTGGCAAACAAGGGGGACACACAAGGAAAATACCCAAGAACTTCCAGCTGTCGCTTGGCCCTGCTCCCAGTCTCCTGGGCACACTAGGGTTTGGGACACGCTCTGAGATGAGAGAGGAGGCGGGTGTGTTTGAGGATGTGGGGCCGAGGAGGGTAGCAGCCACGACCCCGGGCCGCTGGCCTCTGGGCTCCAGACCTAGCTTGAGTTCAACTCAAGATCGAGGGCTGGGAGCCCCATCTTCTGCACCGGGAACTCAGGGTTACCCACCCCCCACACACAGTGCGTGCCCTTGTCACAGGGCTGTCGTCCTACCCATGTTTTTCTGAGTGAGCGAGTGTGTGAAGTGTTGCTCTCCGAGTGAATGAGTGGCTGGGCGGATGTGTGGGCACAGAGGGAGTTAAACAAGTCTTACCTGGCTTGAGACATTGCCCAGCCGGGAAGGAAGAAGTGGGCCCCACCCACTGAAGCCCCAAACTGCCCCCTCCTCCTCTGCTCTTTGATTCCACCTGGACTGAAGACAGCAGGCGCGTTCCACCCTGCTGGGCCCCATGCTGATGATGGGAGCTACGGCTCATGCAGATCCCAGGGAGGTTTCCCAATGGGCCGAGCCAGGGGTGCAAAGTAGCCTTTCTCGGGTGGTAACTTGTTGGGGCGGGGACATGGCAGCCGACGTCTGGAGATGGAACCGTGTTCCCTGAGCCAGCCTGGCTCCCAGCTTTAGGGCCCATCTAGCCCCAGAGCCCACTGGGTTAGCACAGGCCCAGAGCCCCTCCGCAGAGCCCCTCCAATTGTCCCGAGAACCCGTGATGTGAGGTGGGGGCTCTCCTGCCAGCTAAGCCATTCTGATCACCCCACTTTTGATGGGGGCCAAACCAACCACAGCAGCCATAAATGACCAATGTCCTCAGCTGTGCTCTCGGGCTCGCGTCTATGGGTCCCATTCATCTCGCGTGGGTTGCCGTGTCAGGTCCCTCCTGTAAAGGTGAAAATGAGTGCACACCCACCTGCACACACATGCACACACTCACACATGCACACACATACACACACGGGGAAACCACACCCACACACCCCTGTCTTTTTATGCCTGTGGTGAGATGAAACTGTGATTTCCCCCATGAGCTCCAGCTGCTGTCCTGTCTTGTAAAATACGTCCGAATGTTCAAGAATTTCCAAGTAAATAGTCCCTTAATGAAGTCTGCAGAGTTCAATAAAAGGTATGAAGCAAACACGCTCGGTGGCACTTGTTTTATTTGCTGGAGGGTACAGGGAGGCAGAGGTGGAGAGATCTCTCAGAGAAGCCGAGTTTGGGAGCCTGGGGAGCTGGAGGGGGGGTGCTCTCTCTCGCTCTCTCTTTCTCTCTCCCTCTCTCTCTCTCTCTCTCCTCTGAAGAGGCAGGGCATGACCATGTGGCTATCACCCCACTCTTCAAGCCAACAGTAACCCACCCCATGCTGGCTCAAAGCCCTAGCTCTGGTCATTTGGCTCTCGTGTTAGCTATGCCCGGTCTCCATCTTGCGTAAAAACATCTCGCAACAGAGAGTATACACTCAGAGGCCTACAGGGGTCAAGCGGGCAGCCTAAATGAATGAGGCAACCCAGCTAAGAGAGATAAGGGAGTGGTGGTGAGTGTGGCAAACTGGAGAACACGTGCGCTGTCTAAAGGGGTGAACACTGTTTCTCTCCAGCTGTTGGTACTCTGTAGACAGGCAGATCCGCCAGTGCCACAACTTTTCAAGAAAAATCAGAAATATAGGTTTTAGGGGGAAATGCCCCAATTTTTAACTGCTAGCTCCTAGTGTCTGTTAGTCCTGTGCTAGTCGGATGAAACACATCCACGGACAGAGTGCAGGCCAGGCCCCCTTTTGGGATCTCTGCCTTGACCAGTTGGGCTAAGTTTCCAGAACTGGGGAACAAGTCACGCAAAGCCACATGGAAGCATTTATTATCCCATAGTCTTGTGGCTCCAGAACTCAGGACCGCCCTCCACTGGGTGGTGCTGGCTGGGGGGGGGGGGGGCTCCCATGAGGTTGCCATGGAGACAGCCACAGCAGCCCCCTGCGAGCCTGGGGCTGGATGGCCTCAGGTCCTTGCCGGCCATTGGCTGAGCCTCACTTGCTCACCGTGTGACCTCCCTGTAGAGCTCTTGACTGTCCTGCCAGCACGGCGGTGGCTTCCCCCAGAGCGACAAGCTGAAGAGAGAGCAAGGAAGAAACGTCAGTGCTCGTGTGACCTTGTCTCAGAAAGCAGAAACCAGAGTGAGTGTTTGGCACAGTGGTCTACATGCTGCTTGGAACACCCACATCCCGTGTCAGGTTCAAGTGCAGGGTTCCAGTCCCTACTCTGCTTCCAATCCAGCTTCCTGGCAATGTGCACTTGGGGAAGCGGCGACGATGACTCAAGGATTTGGGTCCCTGTCATCCACACGGGAGACCCGGATGGAGCTTCAGGCTCCCGCTTCAGCCTGGCCCAGCCCGGGCTGTCACAGGCATTTGGGGAGTGAACCAGAGGATGGAATTTCAACACAAAGTTGGAAACAAAAGCAGGGCTGGGGCTCAAGCCCAGGCTCTCTGTTACGGGATGTGGGCAGCCCAGCTGGCCCCAGGACCATTATGGGATGTCGGCAAATGCCATCCCCAGGACAGCTACCTTCGAACTTTTATTTAGTACAAAGCTTGCTTTCTGGACTTCAGAATTCCATAGCCCAGTAACATTTCCGATTCCGATGGCGGAAGTGCAGAAGCCTTGCTGGCATTTCATTTTGCCAAATAACGCTGTCAAAAAAGTAACTGCGTGTACTGCGTACGCAGGATGTTTCAAGTCCCCGAAATATATCAGCTCAGAATAAAAGAAAAAAAAAAAGCTGAGAAAACGAGACTCTCGTCATGGTGTTTGGTGGCTGTGCGCTTCTCCGTCCTCAGCGCTCTTGCCGTCTTAGATCCGGGTCACTCTTGGGGGCCACCGTGCCTTGTGTGAGTTTGAGCGGCACCCCAGCCTCTGCTTGGAGCACCTCCCCCTAGACACCACAACCACAGGGGTCTCCATCCAGGGCAAGATGTCCCCTAGGGGGCAAATCACCTGCAGTCAAGAACCACTGGAAGGGGCACAAAATCCACAAGGTCAAGAAAAGTGACATTTGCCCCCACACCCTGGACCCCAGTGCCCCTGTGCCCTCAGGGAGTGTAGCTAATTAGTTAGTTGGTTTGAAAGAGCAACATACAGAGGGAGGGAGGGAGGGAGGGAGAGAGAGAGAGAGAGAGAGACTTTCCATCTTGTAGTTCACTGCCCGAATGGCCAGGACGAAACCAGGAGCCAGGATTTCCCTCCAGGTCCCCGACGTGGGCAGCAGGGACCCAAACACTTGGGCCACATCTGCTGCCTCCTAGGCAGATCAGCAGGGAACTGGATCAGAAGCAGAGCAGGTCAGCGCCGCGGCTCAATAGGCTAATCCTCTGCCTTGCAGCGCCGGCACACCAGGTTCTAGTCCCGGTCAGGGCACCGGATTCTGTCCCGGTTGCCCCTCTTCCAGGCCAGCTCTCTGCTGTGGCCAGGGAGTGCAGTGGAGGATGGCCCAAGTGCTTGGGCCCTGCACCCCATGGGAGACCAGGAGAAGCACCTGGCTCCTGCCATCGGATCAGCGCGGTGTGCCAGCCACAGCGCGCCAGCCGCGGCGGCCATTGGAGGGTGAACCAACGGCAAAAGGAAGACCTTTCTCTCTGTCTCTCTCTCTCTCACTGTCCACTCTGCCTGTCAAAAATTTAAAAAAAAAAAAAAGAAGCAGAGCAGCCGGGGCGAGAACCTCTACTGCGACCTGGGATACCAGCATTGCAAGTGGTGGCTTAAGCCCTGTGCTGCAGCGCCAGTCCACACAGAGCTAATTTTTGCAGACACACACACACACGTGGAAGTGCATGTGTGTGCGTGTGTGTCTGTGTTGCTTTGTTTGGGTAACACACGTGGGCAGTGCTGTGCACCTTGCTTCTCTCACGCACCTGGACACGGGTACCGAGAGCCACCTTGTTCCTTTGTAAGCCCGTGGCGGGGTCTGTTTTCCATGCTAATTGCAGGTCTCCCACTGCCAAGCGCCAGGTTGCTGCCGAGGTACGGAACGGCCTGTCGGGTTCCTCCAGTCTCTGCCTTCAGAACGGACCTGGAATCTGCGTCTCTCATGCCAGCCAGCACTCGGGCCCAGCCTCCATTGTCTGTCGCCGCATTATTGCAGTAGCCTCTCCTTTGGGCTCCTCCCTGCACAGGGGCCAGAGGGGCCCTGTCAAGCTGTCGGTCTGATCATGTCACTTGGCCATGAACTTCCCGTCCCGAGTTGACTAAAACCCAGAGTCCTTGGCGTGGTGTGCAAGGCTGTACACCGCCGGCCTCTGTTTCCCTGCCCTCACCCAAAGACGCCCCGCCTCCTCCTGATCCCGCAGCGCAGGGGAGAGGGACCCCTGCTGCCCCTGCTGCCCTCGCTCGCCTCGCCCCTCCCTCACTTACCTCCAGTCGCCCTGGCCCCCTATCAGCTTTCCTGCACCCACAGCACACAGCCACCCCAGGGCCTCCGGGGTGGCTCCTCCTCCTGTCGGACCCCATCCTTGGGCCAGCCCCGGGGCTCACTCCCTCCCTCGTCACCTCCTCACCCCTGTCTCTGACAGCCGGCTCCCAGGGGCAACCACACACTCCCGCGCCAGCCCCCGTCTCTGCCTTACTTTTCTCCGTAACGCTCATCACTCCCAACCCACTGCATTTTATAGATTTATTTGTTTATTGTTTACCTCCCTCCAACAGAACGTAAATTCCACTCGTGCACGGATTTCTCTCTGTCCTGTTCACTGCTGTGTCTCCAGGATGGAGAAGTGTGCCAAGCAGGCACACAGGTGCTTGATAACCATCTGTCGGAAGTTAAAGAAATAAACCAGGACCTGTCTGTGTGGACTTCACGGGCGTGGGCTTCCTTTAAGTCGTAGCCTCAGAAATCAAGTTCCTGGGTGAAGGGCTTGCAAGCTTTCAGTAATTTTGAAAGCTCTCACACCAAAGGCACCTGCCTTTGAGGTAACTGGATATTTGTCGTATACATTTAGTAGCGCCAGCAGGGGGAAGGGCATTTGGAGAGCCGGCTGCTCAGTGGAAATCATTGCCTTC